>NW_020884893.1:10818356-10968512 GCF_003945725.1 Corapipo altera | reverse complement strand
CCCAGGGGTGTCCATCTGTCCTTCCCCGCTCACACCGCCCAGGGGTGTCCGTGTGTCTGTCCTGCCCCGCTAACACCGCCCCGGGGTGTCCGTCCGTCTGTCCGTTCTGCCGGGGCAGCCCCGCCTCCCCCGCCTCTCTCTCCGTGCCCACCTGCCCGCCGGCACCGCAGCAGCGACCGCGCCTCCTGGGTCGTGCGGCGCCGGCTGAGCCGCTCCTCCAGCGCCGGGTGCCGGTACCGCTTCGGGACGCGGAGCTTCGCCACGGCCCTGCGGCCCAGGAACAGCCCGCGGTACACGTGCGCCTCGGCGCCCTGCTGCACCAGCTGCAGCCCCGGCAGCGGCGGCGGCGACAGCTCCTCTTCCGCGGCCTCGGGGTGGTTCGGGGTGGGCCCTGCAGCCCCCACAGCGCCCATCGCGGGACCGGCAGGACCGGCCAGGACCGAGCGCTCCCCGCCCGCCTCCGCCTCCGCCGCCGCCATCGCCGCGACGCGCCGCCACACTGCGCGTGCGCTGGGCGCCGCTTCGGCAACGCTCGGCGATCTCCGTCAGTGCTCGGCCAATCTCGGCGATCTCCGTCAGTGCTCGGTTCCCCGGGACGGAAACCGACGAACGCCCCAAGCCCCGCCCCGCCTGTGCCGCCCCCGCCGCCCTCGCTCTAACGCGCCTGCGCCGCTTTGTCCGTGTCCTTCTCGGTGCTGCCTCTTACAAAATCACTCTCTCTGCTTGCTCCCCCTAAATCCTGCTGCCCGCTGCCCGCCTCGGCCGTGCTGGGGGGGGAATACTGAGTTGCTGCAGGATGGTGGGACTCGTTCCTGAGCCTTCCCCAGCCAGTGCGTTCTATGTTTCTGCCAGTGCAAGGGCGAGTCCAGCAGCTGCCCCTGGGCTTGTGAGGGAGATGTTGGATGTGCATCTTCCCCAAGTGGCAAGTGGGATCTCGTGGTTCCCCCCCCGAGGTGTTCCCAGCACCACCTCAGAGCCCTCTGCCAGAGCATCACCCCTGGGACACCACCCCCGGGACAGCAACACCAGGATGCTCCAGCACTGGGCCATCACCATGGCAGCTCCACCTCTGGGACATCAGCAGCAGGGCGATCCACCACTGGCTCTTGGCCCTTCATGTGCCAAAAGCCTCTGCTGGAGCCCGTGCAGATCTGCTGCAGCTGCCCCGTTTGTGGCTGGGGAAGAGAAGGGATTTGCCCATAGGCTGCAGGGGATTGCCAGCCTGCAGCAGGGCGTGGTGTGACCTCAGGTGCCCACGCTGGGCAGCACCAAAGCTTCTGCCCCAGGTCTGTCACACGCCACTCATTCAGTGAGTCAGGTGACTCCCCTTCCTTGAGCAGCCAAGACCCACATCTCCATCTCAGCAGAAGATGGACAAACCTCATTATATTTGGAGCAGTATTTGGGTTTTTATGGCACCCTGAAAACCCACTGCTCTACCGGCTGATCTGCACACACTGCAATTTATGTTCCTCAGAAGATACAAGAGAATTCAGCCCAGTCCATGTAAATATGTTCTCAATTGTTGCTTTTGGAGGTGCCACAAGTCCATTTTGCCCTTGTTTTCACATCCACAACATTTGTTTCCTTTTCAGAGCATTTATATTTTATTAACACATTCCATACAGCTTACTTGTCATTGCACGGTGGGATCATGCCTGGCAAATATTTGTCTTTCTTCAGTAACAACTTTTAAACAACCTTTCCAAGTTCTCAATGATACAGATAATCCAATCCCTCAAGTCTGGCCACCCGTGGCATCCTCCTTCAGCTGCCCTCGCTGTGGCAGGAGACTGACAGCTTGGCCAGGGAAAGATGTGCATTCCTGGGCTCTGTGGCTGGAATTTGCAAATGCCACAAACACTCAAATAATGAAAAAGGTTTTTCCCCATGTTGTGGGCAGATTTTATCTAAGCATCCATGCTCAGACACCCCCACAGACACACATACACAACCTATAAGCAAGTGCACAGAGATACCCTCGGTTCATTATTCTGGTAAACATGACAGTCTTCTCTCATGCTGGCCAAAAACATCCTCCAGAGCTTTCAAAATACGAAAGAAAATATTTTTGCTTTATTTTCCCATTTATTTTATTTATTTAAATTTTATCTTCCCCGTGATTTCACTTATTCTTTTCTCTTTGAATGCAAAAAAAGCAGTTGACATAGCCCTTGGAAACCATCTAGAGCCATTTACAATATTTATGGTATCACACAGTATTTTTATTGGAATGCTGAATCACCCCAGAGAACTGCACTGAAGCCACAGACTCTGCTAAATAGTTTAATTATGTAACTTTGTTCTCCTGGTGACAAGCGTTTACAAACTCTCCTTTCACAAACAATGTAATTAAGTCAAAAATTGCAGTGCAGCAAACCAAGCTAATGGAAACCAAGGCGGGTCCCATGGGCTCCTTCCTCCTGCTGTCCTGTGGAACCCTTGGCCCTACAAGCAGCTCTCCCAGCACCCCCCAGCTAATTTAAGGATGGAGGCTGCCATCCTCAGACCTCAGATGGGAAAAGGGGAATTTGGGCTAAATCAGGCTCAGGCGGCTCCTCGAGCCCATCTAAGGCTCTTGCTGGCTCTGAGGTTGTGTTCATCAATAACTGAACAGGGCTTGGTCAGTTTGGTGCCCCAAAACTCCTTCCTAAGGGTCAATCATAATCAGAGAAAACGAGCTCGAGCGTGTGATGAGCGTTGCTGATCACCTTGTCTTCCCTTTGCCAGGATGGCTTTCCTTCTCCCCGTTGTATTTGTATTTTAATTTGTGATTTTAAAGCCTCTTCTAGCTGCCCCGGCCTAGAGGTGGAGGGTAACGTTTTCCAGCAGCCACGGCCGGGTTGTGTTACCAAACACAGGCTGCCGTTCCAAACGCCGAGCTCTCCTCTCCGGGAAGCGCATTCCTGCGGCTCAGCCCTGGGGTTGCGCTGTTTGGCTGCCAGGCAGGAACTCGCCCTCGAGCCCCGCAAGCCCGGCAGCCAAGAGCGAGATAAGGATCAGAGGGGGAAGCGGCACCGCCAAAGCACACGGTCTGGAGGGGAGGAGGAGGAGGAGGAGGAGGAGGAGGAAGGTATCGCAGGAGGGAGCCAGGATAGAAACGTGCCGGCACACATGAAGCACTGGTGGATCGATCCGCCACTCCAGACCTTCCCATATGTGGATCTTCAGGACAAAGGCACTGACTTCAGCAGGCCCAGAACACCCATTAATCACAAATGTTATGATAAGAAAGGTGTGCTTTAAGAACCACAAAGGAAGATTTCTTTTTTCCCCACCCCAAATTATCCCTGCTGTTTTCACCACAGCAGGTTTTCACCTTTTTTTCCCAGACAACCACAACCCACAGCCACGCACAGTGTCGACGTGGCAGCTGCATTTCTGCACATACTGATGTCACCTTTTCAGCCACCTTTTGTAAACACACCATAAAGCTCTGCCTGTGCTCCCCAGGACCTCACCTCCTTGTTGTCTGTGCTAATAATAATTCTTGTGCTGTCAGAGACCAGGAAGCTTCCAGAGAACGGTTGGGTGGCAGATAAATGAAAGCTGAGTGACCACAGAGAAAAGTATAATTTCTTCCTTCTCACGCTGAATTAAATTCAGAAAGGAAGGAATTGTTCAGGGAAATTGCAGATCAAGTAGCCAAGGGTGGGTTTGCCCAGCGCCTGATGAGGACTCTGGGTCCCCTCTGGCTCTCTGCACAGTAGGGAACCATGCATGGGTGACATCTCCAATTCACAGCACAGCTCACCCAAAATGTCAGTCTGTATCAGATAAAAGGTTTCAGAAAATGTATTTTTACATACTTTATTTGCATTGAAATTAGAGCATATGAATGGGAAGCATTTATTTAACCTGTAAACCAGGTAGATGGTTTGAAACACTTTTCATATGTAACTTGGAGAAGAAACAAAGCCAAAACATTTGATCAGCTGCTGCCCATGTTGCAGCCAGATATCCAACAGACTAAAGTTGAAAGGATACACGTGGTCCGACATAGCCCATCTCAAGCATCCCAAAACTATGAGTTGGAACAAAAAAAGAGTTGGTACCACTGGTCTGCAGAGCAGAGACAAGAAATGTATCCCCATACTTAAAAGAATAATAATTATTTAAATATCTCTCTTAAATGGCCTATTAAGTCAAAATGTGGGGTGACTGAAAGGGCTCTTTAAAAAAAAAAAAAAGTGTTCTTGTGTTCTTTATTCTTCACCCAACCTGTTTATTTTTATCTGTGTCAGAGGGGTGTGTCTGCACCACAGGCACTATGGTCACGAATGCAGACCTTCCCCGATTCAACTTTGTACTGTGACAAAGAGCTTGGCCAGCACAGACTCCACAGACTGCTGCTCTGGAGCTTGTGTGGTTATAACATCTTAAATACTAAAATTTAGTATAAGTATTAAGCAAAATGTTACCAGCAGCCAAGTGCCAGCTCGCAATGCAGGTTCACGGTCATGTGCACCTCCCCTTCAGTGGCAGTCCCTGCTGGATGGCTCTGGGCAGGCTGTCCCTGCCCTCCCACCTGTGACACCACATCTTCCCTCGCTGGTCCCCATGCCAGCTGGGTCACAGCAAACTTCTGAACATCCCGTGCACCTCGGCACAGCTCAACCCGCCCAGCAGCTGCTGTTTGCCCGAACAGCACCGAGGGAGAACGTTTGCATATTGTGGTAAAGAGTTTTGAAAGCACTTTGAGGTATATCATGTTTTGCTTAGCAAACTGGACTTTGGGATACATGAAATTAGCCTCAGACTCAGAAAAAAAATCTTGAATTCAGGTGCAAGTCCCAGAGTCTTTTATGCAGGACAGCAGGAAGGTTCCCGTTCCACTCAGCAGAAAAAGAATGTTAATTGCAAGGGAAGCTGAATGCTGAAATGCTTTGTCTGATGGAGCACTGTGCAAGGGGAAGGAGATCAGCTCAAGAGATGATCCTTTCTGTCCCAGTGAAAGCTGAGAGTGCAAACTTAATCACAGAATCACAGAATCATAGAACGTGCTGAGTTGGAAGGGACCCACCAGGACTGAGTCCAGCTCCTGGCCGTGCAGAGGACACCCCAACAGTCACACCATGTGCCTGAGAGCGTTGTCCAAAAGCTTCTTGAACTCTGTCAGGTTTGGTGCTGTGACCAGTTCCCTGGGGAGCCTGTTCCAGTGCTCAGTCACCCTCTGGGCAAAAAAACTTTTCCTGCCATCTAACCTAAACCTCCCCTGCTGCTCTTTTAGTTTTAGCTTTGAAATGGTCACCCCTTTCCTAGCAGGCTTCTTTGGCTTTCCAGCCCAGCTACCTCAAATCATTATCAAACTGTCAATCTCCTGTGGGCTTACCAGAGGCTTTCTAGCCTGGGGTGGGGGGAGAAGCTCTGCACAAGAGCAGGTCAGCAGGCAGCGAGGAGATTCCTGTTCCTGGCTCAAATGAGACAGAATGAGGACAGAGTTGTCATTCCAGCCACGAAAGCCATATCCTCGTTTCTAGAGCGATTAGCCCGTAAAGGCTCCCCCGCCACCCCGCAGCCTCCCGGCGCGCTCACACGCCCATCCCGCGGGATCGGGCTCCCGCTCCCCGGCCCTCGCCATCGCTGCCGGGGCGGTGCAGCTCCCCCCGGCCCGGGACTCTCGGGCAGGGCGACTACAAGCCCCAGGGTGCCCGGCCGGGGGCAGGGCGGCAGCGACGTGGCGCGGCCCCGCTCCGGCCGCCGGACCCCGCTCCGCCCCGCTCCGCCCGCTGCGCTCCCGGGCCGCGGAGCGCGGGGGGCTCAGCCCCGCCGGGCCATGGGTGAGTGCGGCCGGGGCCGGCCGGGGGGCGCGGAGGCGGAGGGGGGCTCATCGGGTTTTCTCTGCCCCAGCCCCTCCGGGAACGGGGCTCTGCGGGGGCTGGGGCGGACGCGCGCTGCCCCGGGCTAAAAGAAGTTCCCTAAAGGAAAAAGAGAAAAGTTTTCAACTTTTCCTGAAGGCTGGGGCTGCATCCCACGCCCCTCCCCCTTTCTTTCTGGTTTGGTTTTGGTTTGGGGTTTTTTTTTTTAGCGCTCCCAGCAGCACATACAGCGAACGCAAGAGCCAAGGAATTTCCTGCGGCTCGGTCCTGGGGCCATCCCAGGAGCGCTCCGGCGACAGGGAGAGCGGGGTACAAGGAGTGTGGAGGGACCGGGATTTGCTGTGGAGTGGGATTTGCTGGTCCGGCGCTCGCTGGCCTTGGCGTTGGTGTGAGCAGAGTCCGAAGTCAGCCCCAGTCCCAGTCCCAGCCTGGCGGTCACTGCCCCGTCCCGGAGCACGACCCGATGACCAGTTTGCCATAGGCAGGGAATCGCCTGCCACAGCTCCTCCCGAGACCCACCGAACTTTCTGTCCTCAAGTGGAGATCTGAAGAGTCCTCGAATTTCCCAGCTATGTCAGAACAGACTGTATAGAAACTGGATTTCAGTCAAAGTTCATGAACCATGACTGCTCATGAAGTTAACAAGAAATGCAGCAAAACCTGATGAAATCAGCTGTGGTATTTATAGTGGGACTCTCTGTGACTAGTAGAATTTGTGGCTTGGAACTAATGGGATGGGCACTTACGCCTTTTGTTCCCAGCAGATAATTTTCTAATTATCTGCACAATGTGCACAAGGAGTGCTAAAAGCAGTGTGGGTGGTCACACAGAGCGTGGTGAGAGGGACTGGGGTAACTGGGATGGTGTAAGTAACACAAGTGAAACACAGAGGGTTACAGAATAAATACAAATATTTGTATTTATATACAGCCATCACTGAGAAATCTTTATTGCTAGCTGTAATTAAAGGCCAAGCAGAGACACTTCCTATTAAACACAGCTTGTGAGGGGGAAAAAACCCCTTAGGCAGGGTGAGAAAAGTTTCCACGGTCTGGTGGTTGTGTCCACATTTTTTCCACATGCAGTCTACAGAAAATGTGAATATTTCTAATTAAACAAAAGAGTACAGATAGAATTACATGCTGGAAACCAGCACAAACCTCAAAGCTAATGCACTCTACCTGTGCTTCAAAATTGTAACTGGAGGGGAGGTCACTGCCACTGCTGTTCCCAGAGATCCCTATATCATGCTGGCTCAGTGCAATCCCTGCTGCTGGTAACATGGCTCATGGTTCTCACATTGTCACCCTTTCATCCCTTCCCCATGGTGAGAAGCATGTGCAGGCAGAACCTTGCTTTTGTAGGGTTGTTTGGGCTGGGTTGGTTTGGGTTTGGGTTGCTTTTGCTGCTGGCTTTTATTTATTTTTATTTATTTATTTTTATTTATTTATTTTTATTTATTCTATTTTTATTTATTTTATTTTAGGTAAACTTAACTTGTACGCTCATCTGTATGGGATGGGCAAGGTCAAAAAGCCACTTCTTGTATTTGGGGCTGGCAACAGTGAGTTTTTCAGCTCATGATGAAGCTTGTCCTGTGGTTCTGGACCAGCCTGAGGAGTCTGTGCATGGCTCAGGGATCCTGGGTGCTGTGGGCTGGAGAAGCACAGATGAAGAAATCAGGGCCACTCCACAAATTCACGGCAAGAGTGCAAGATTAAGTGGGAGAAATAAACTTTTGTGAGCAGGGCTTTTAATGCCAAGGTCAGAAGTGAGAATGTAGAGGCTGCAGGCTCAGTGCCACGTGCACTGAAACATGAAAATGATAATGCAGAACAACTCATGACCTGAAAGCAGAAGCTGCATTTCCTGCCCAGAACAGGTTTTGTAATTTGAATCCAGGGAGACCACAGAGGTTTCCCCCTGTACAACTCCAGGCACTACAAATCACTGCCCTCTACTTAAAAACACGTCTTAACTTTGTTAACAAAGTCCTGATTTCACAGTTCTGCACCCCAAAGGAGTGCCTCTGCCTGGTGGGTTGTGTGACTGTCTGCAAGTGTCTCTCTACATGTGACCTGGTGACCTATGGGGAAATGCTGCATCGTGGCTTTGTAAATGGAAAACTGTGGGTGTCCTGCGAGAGCTTTTCCCAGCCTGTGCATGCTGATAGCTGCCCTGGTAGCATCAGAAAACTCCACTTGGCATTACTTTCTTGTCTTCCAGGTCGTGCAGTGATGGTCCTGCTCTTGTCTGCAACGGTGTCTCTCCTGGGCGGGCTGATATTTGGGTATGAGCTGGGGATAATCTCTGGTGCACTGCTGCAGTTGCAGGTGGACTTTCACCTCAGCTGCTTCAAGCAAGAAGTTGTCGTGAGCGCCGTCCTCATCGGAGCCCTGCTGGCCTCTCTGGCCGGGGGGGTGCTCATCGACCGCCACGGCCGGAGGAGAGCGATCCTGGTCAGCAACGTGGTCCTGTTGGTTGGCAGCCTCATCCTCACGCTGGCCAGGTCATTTATGGTGCTGGTCATTGGGCGCATGACTGTGGGCTTTGCCATCTCTGTCTCCTCCATGGCTTGCTGCATCTACGTCTCAGAGATGGTGGCTGCTCACCGGCGAGGGCTGCTGGTGTCTCTCTACGAAGCCGGTATCACCGGGGGCATCCTGCTGTCCTACGCGCTCAATTACGTCTTTGCGGACGTGGAGGAGGGGTGGAGGTACATGTTTGGGCTGGCCATTGCCCCGACAGCCATGCAGTTCCTCAGCATCCTCTTTCTCCCAGTGAACCCTGTTAAATTAAGCTCGTGGGACTCAGACTGCCAGAAGGGCCTCATTCCGTTGCAGGACACTGAGGACAGAGCGGCAGCAAAGCGGGAGCCCTGTCAGGGGAAGCATTACTCATTCCTTGACCTTTTCAGGACCAGAGACAACATAAGAAGGCGGACTCTGGTGGGCCTGGGACTGGTGCTCTTCCA
This sequence comes from Corapipo altera, assembly GCF_003945725.1. Taxonomy (NCBI): domain Eukaryota; kingdom Metazoa; phylum Chordata; class Aves; order Passeriformes; family Pipridae; genus Corapipo; species Corapipo altera. The sequence continues at coordinate 10,959,719 of NW_020884893.1, read as the reverse complement.
GCAGTTCACTGGGCAGCCCAATGTGCTGGGCTATGCCTCCAAAATCTTCCACTCAGTGGGGTTCCAGAGCAACTCCTCAGCAATCCTGGCCTCAGTTGGGCTGGGAGCGATCAAGGTGGTGGCCACGCTGGTCGCAATGGCCTTGGCAGACAAGGCTGGCAGGAGAGTGCTGCTCCTGGCTGGCTGTGTGGTGATGGCCATCTCGGTCACCACCATCGGCCTCACCAGCCGCATGGCCCCGCTGGCCATGGCCAGGGACTGCCAGGCACCCACTGACCCCAACGTGTCCCTCAGCCTCACTCAGCACCCCCTGGCATCTGCATTCCCCCAGTCTGCTGTGTCACCCCTCCCACCAGCATCGGGTGCTGTCAAAAGTCAGGCAGCCCCTGGTTTTGCTGCCACAAGGAGCCTTACAAAAGTTTTTGCCAGTACCCAAAGCAAAGAGGTTGTTCCCAATTCTTCCCTCACGCAGAAAAGGGACTTGGTGGTTCAGTCCACAAAAGGGACAGTGGGAAGCACGGGCCCTCCTCTCACTGGTGCTCCCTGGGCACAACATACGGTCTTAAATTGGATTACACTGCTGAGCATGATGGCTTTCGTGAGTGCCTTCTCAATTGGATTTGGGCCAAGTAAGTGTGGTGTTTATATATCTTTGCACTAACCTAGAGAATAAAACTAGGGCTGACCTGCAAGCTGCCTGCTGGAAATGTTCCTTATGTGTCTGCTGTACCAAGCAGCTTGGTGTCTGGGAACTGGAAATATGTCCCCATTTGCCCACTGAATCACTTTCTAGCACTGCAGCTCTGCCAGCTACAGGGCTGGTACAGCACTGGAATAACTTCCTCTTCCATCCTTTTTTTTCCTGTTTTTTTTTTCTGTGAAGCTCATTGCAAAATCAGAGTATCCCACAAGCACTGCACCCTGGGGAAGAGAAAAAAAGAAGGCTAAGGGTAGAGGAACTGAGGGGCTTCTGCTGTGTGACAGGGAAAATCAGTGCAGAACTGGAAGTGGAACCTCTTTGAAAGTTTCTCAGTATCAGTTCGGTTGTTTTGTTTTGGTTTTTTTTTTTCTGAAATCATTATTTTTCATCAGATGAGATTAAAGATTAGGTCTTGCTTCCATGTGAGCTCTACTATTTTCTGACATTGAAATGCCTTGATGGGAGAAAACATCATCTAACTCAAGAGAAATATATAAGTGGTTTTGACGGTAACCCTGCAAATTATTTCAAGCTAAATAACCCCAGGACAGGAGAGGGTTCTTGAAGGCAGATGTTGCTTTAACTCTGATTTTAGCCCAAATGCAATGTTGTCTCCCTAATTCCACCCCTTTCTCATTTTCTTACAAAGAGCATGTCCTGACAGCAGATCTTTTCCATGTCCCGTGGATGGAATGACAAACTCCCCCACTTTCTTCTTTGCTCCCTGGGCCTGTTCACTGCTGTTTCATTCCTCCTGCAGTGCTGAACATGAGAGGTTTGAAGTGTTCTGCTGTGCCCTGTCTGTGAGGTCGGTGGGTGTTTGACACCACCAGCAGCGGGCACTGGGTGAAGCCCGAGTTTAACCCCCCTGCTGAAACCTCCCTTGCCCATTTCCCAAACAAATTGCTTAACTCCCACACTGTCTTTCTGATCTCTCTAATCCATGCAGTGACCTGGCTGGTCCTCAGTGAGATTTACCCTGCTGGGATAAGAGGAAGAGCCTTTGCCTTCTGTAACAGCTTTAACTGGGCTGCTAATTTACTGATCAGCCTGTCCTTCCTGGACCTTATTGGTAAGTAGCCACTCCCCCTCCCTCCACCTCCCACGGCTGGCTAGGGAAGGGTGGCCACTACGAGTCATTTGGAGATGAGGTGGCATTTTGAACCCTGGGGACTTGGGGCTGGAGTAGCTGTGACCCTGCTGCCCCTGAGAGCAGGAAAGCCAGGCACCAGCAGCACTGCTCTGAGCCCTCTGTCAGCTGTCTGTAAAAGTCACCCATTGCCCACTGGGCTGCACTAGAGCACCGCAGTATCAGCAAACCACGGAGTCTGCAGCTTCTGTGCCGGCAGCTTTACAACATTTCTTTCTAGCAGAGCCCTCAGCTGAGGCACTCGGTGGGCACTGCTGGCCCTGGAGCTCGGCTGCCTTCCCTTCCCTCTGGTGCAGGCAAAGCCTGGCATGAACCAGCCTTTTCCTTTGCTGATTCCCAGTCCAGGCCTTGCAGATAAGGTGTTTCCCAGATCTGTTGAAGGCTTCACAAAATAAGATGCCCATCAGGCACCAGTGACCACCTCACAGTAAATAAACCAGTTTCCTTTGTATCTCATGATGTGACTGACCTCCTACCTTCATGCACTCGAATCTCTGCAGATGCCATTGGATTCTCCTGGATGTTTCTTCTCTATGGACTGATGGGAGTGATGTCTGTTATATTCATTTACCTTTTTGTTCCGGAAACAAAAGGACAGTCCCTAGAGGAGATAGACCAGCAGTTCTCCAGGAAAAGGTGTGTGTGCTGTTGTCCCAGTGTGAGTGCTGGCTTTGAGAGCTTCCCATCAGTGGCTCCTGAGGTCTGTGGCACCAGGCAGCTCAAGGCTATTGCAAAGTCTGGTCAGTGCTACTGAGGTAGTAGAAAATCTCAAGGTTGTGGCAGGGTTTTGGGACAAGTTGTGAGAACTGCAGTGCTGTTCACCAACAAGTCACTGCTCTGAGCCTTGTGGCTGTGCTGTGGGAGGGCACTAGTGGCACTTGGGAGGAAATGGGCTAAAAACCAGGGCTCGTGGCTGAGGAGAGGAAAGCAGGACCACAACATGGGACAGGCAGGTCAGGACTGGGAGGAGACAGGAGGGGATGACAGTCCTCTTGTTTCACCTTAGAATAGTCTTGGACTGATCCTTCTCCTCCAAGGCAGAGACATCTCTTGGTGTAACACAGGCCATGGGCTCTCACCTGGTAATTTTCAGACAAAGCCTGTAATGGGTTAGGGAAGATCAAAAGGTGCTTGTGCCATCCTGGTTGGGATGGAGGTGGCAGGGCAGGCATTGCTGGAGCAGGGTAAGGCCCAGGGGAGGGAGCACACACCCTGGGGGGGCAGGAGGGGTAACTGCTGTGAGGCCCTGCCTGGCTCCCTTGGCACAGCACTGACCTTCCCCATTGCCCCGCAGGGTTTGGGAAGGAAATGTGTTCAAGCAGAGACGTGGACGAGGAGTGAGCTGCACACACGCACAGTACCAGAGAGTGGAGCACACCAACAGCCCATGAAACCATCAATGTGCCTGCAGCACCGTGTCTGAGCAGCTTTTCCAGGAGAGGAGCAGGCTGGGCCATCAGGACAGTTCTTTTCCATGGCCTTTAACTGGTGACCTCTGCTCACAGACAGTTCTCCCTGCAGTGCCTTAGCTGTGGGGACATGCGGATAGCTGTCCTTTGGGTCCTTGGAGGATCGTTGTTCCCAGGCAGGGAGCACATCCTTCCTTTGGCGTTTTTAATTCTTCATCATTTGTACCTCCTATCATTTAAGAGATTAATTTTTTTTTGTACGCAGGGATTAAAGCACAGCTTTTGCCGGCGGTGCTCTCCCATCGGCGAGGTTTGTTTGTGAGCGAGGTGTGTTTTGTGTTCCGGTCCTTGGAAAAGAAGCGGCGCTGCATCGCGCCGGACCCGCCGCCAGTGGGTGCCCCGGCACCGCCCGGACCCCGGGCTGCGCACAGACCCCCGCCCCAGCGCCCAAAATCTGAGCCCACCACACCCCTCGGAGCCCCCCCCCTGCACCCTTCGGACACCCCCCCCCCCCACTGTGCCTCTGGGCCTGATGGAGCTGGGAAAGAAGGATATGGGAATCGGGGCGGCGGGAGCTGTGCTGGGACAAGGAGAAGGGGAGAGGATGGGGACCTTGGGGTTTCAGGAGGGGCAGAGGGGGCCCAGGGACTGGCTGCTGGGGCAGTGAGCGGGGCTGGATGTGCTGGGAGGACACACGAGAGCTCTGGGGTCAGCAAACAGCGCTGGTGACAGTGCCAGGTGTTGGGGGTGACAGTACGGGGAAGCTGAGAGACAGCTCCTGGTAGGGGGGGATCAATGAGCCCGAGGCAGAGGACTGTCACCTCCACCACAGCAGAGCTGGGCTGCTGGCACCGAAACGAGGAAAAGCCATAAAGGAGTGTTCAAACGAAAAGCTGAGGGAAATTCAGTGGGTGTTGAAATTCAGGCTTGCACCCCTGTGAGAGGATGTGGCCAGTATTCATGGGGAGAGCAGCAGGGAAACCAAATGATGCAACTGCAGTAAATAAGGTGAATTTGGCCATGTATGGTACCAGCAGAACCACAGGAACATTATGAAGCAACCAAGCAAGGGCAAAACCCGGTTGTGCTTCTGTGTCTATACCAGAAGCTTGAGAAATAAGATAATGCCAGGCTTTCCAATTGCCCTGAATAACAACCCCAGTACCAGTACAGATTTCCTGAGATGGGAAATCATGCACCCCAGTAAAAAAAAATTTAGAGCCAGGACTGTGTTACTGACCCCTGATCAGGATAAAGGTAATGAATAACAAATATAAAATGAGATTAGAGAAGTTAGTCAGCTAAGTGATCCACCAAGAAGGAATAAAAACTGGTTTTGGATACAATAAAGGGTCTCCTGGACCAAGCAGTGCTGGAAGCATGAGAAGGGCTGCTGCTCTGGGTTTGGTGGGGAGCAGAGCACAGGACCTGCTTCACAAGGTGTTTGTGGGAGAGCTGTTCTCTGCTGGTGACCACAAAACAACCTTTAATGCTGTAGTGGGAGAGAGCACACCAAATAAATCCAGCCTGGGGCTCTACTGTTTCAAGAAAGGGAACTATGAAAAAATAAGGTGATTAGTCAATAACAACAAACCCAAAAGGAACAGGCAGAAAGCAAGGAGCCTGCAAGCAGTCTGGCGGCGATTAAAAAATGCTCCATTAAAGCCCAAGGAAAACATGTGCCACAACTCAAAAAGAGCTAAGAGGTCCTAAAAAACACCCTGCCTGACTTGCTGCTGAGGTTAAGGAGGTATCACAGGGAGAAGGTCAGTGTTTGAAAACCAAAAAGGTTTCCCACATGAGGAGAAAAGGAAAACCCCATAAAACATAGCAAGTAAAGTGCAGACAGAAAAGAGAGCTAAAAAAGAGCATGACGATATTGCAAATATCTTACAAATACTTTTTAAAAATGTTTCCTTAAATATGTCAGAAGAAAGAAGCTGGCTAGGGAGCCATTGCTCAATAAAAAGGTGCAACAGGGTGCCAGGAAGGATAAGGCATGATGAGGCAGCTTGGGCAGGACTGTGTTGGTCTTCACTGCTGCAGGTATTTGGAAGAACCTCACGCCCAGCAAGTGAGAGGAACTGGATCAATGTGACTTTACAAGTGGCTACTGTACCAGAGGGCTGGCAGGTTGTTATTGTAGTTCCCACATAAAAATCAAGCTCTGGAAGGGGACCTTGGGAGCTACAGGGGTGAGTGTCACCTCCATCCCTGCTGAGCTGATGGGGTCTGCAGCAGACGGGCAGCTGGGAAGGAGCCAGCAGGCAAGGATGCTGAAAAGGGAAAGCTTGCCTTGCCAGCATGCTGGGACTCTAGGAATGTATCAAGTGTTCACACAGACAGGGAGAACCCAACAGACAGAACAGATGGATGTTTTCAAAAAGATTTTGGCAAAATTATTTTAAAACCATTTACATTGCCACAGGATTGGAGCAATGGTTCTTTTATGGATTGGAATCTCTTGAAAGATATTCCTGTCTTGCAGGTAGCAGAGTGCAGGGTTTAACAGATAGCTTTTGAGGATGAATGAGATTCAGCAACTGGGTTGCCCCAGAATCTCTGCTGGGTCTGGTTTTATTCAGCACCTTCAGCTGTTGTGTTGGCAAGGGAACAGACAGCAAAATCTGCAGGTTTGTGGATGACACTGAGCTCTTTTAGGAACTAGAACATTTTGCTGCTGACAAAGGGCTCCATAAAACCCTGGCAAAAGAAAGGATGTGGGCAAAAAGGGCAGCAGGGAAGGATGTGATAGGGAGCACTGCAGGCTGGTGCCAGAGGCCCCTGAGGGCTGGCTGGGGACAGCATGGATGGGAGGAGTGCTCGGCTGGGTGAGCTGGGTCCCTCCATCATCATCATCTAACTGGACAAATGTGTCCCCACTCCAAATTTGGGACCCATTAACATAGCAACAGGCTGTTTCTCTTTTTCTTTCCCCCGAGGCTGAGACTTCATAAGACTAGAGGATGCAGAAATGCTTGAGGCAGTGATAAATCTTCTTTAGTGGGCCTTTATTTCCTTTTCTTTCACAATATTTTCTTTAGTTTCCTAGCCAAATTTTTTCTAAGGAAAGATTTCTGACTTCCTTTGAGCCACAGCTCAACATCTGTCCACATTGGGGGCTGAAGTAATACACTGTTAAGGGGTTTTGATGTCAAGCCCAAAACCCCACCAGGGATTTATGCGGCTCTCCCCTTTCCTCCCTCCTCCCCTTCAAACAGCCTTTCATTTGCTCTCACTAATTGTGCTGTCATGCCTTTCTTTTTGCCCCAGTTGTGCAGACAGCCTTTCATGCAGACAGGTTTGGGTGACAGATGCCTGTGCCATGAGCTTCCCGAGCAGGCGGGTTGTGCTCCGGGCGTGCGCATCGTCCGGGCCCCACTGAAATGATCCAGGCACACATCCAGCCCGGGGAAGGATTAGGCAGTGGCTGCCCTGCCTCCCCCCCGAGTTGCTGCTGGATAATCACTGCTGCTCGGGGGGAAGCCCCACCGGGCCCAGCCCACCCACAGACACCGCTTGCTCCTCGAAGTGGGCAGGAAAAAATTAGCAGAGCATCTCTTGGAAAACGGAAGAGGAGAGTCTTCAGGAGGATTCAGGCTGGGCAGAAGGACTCTGCAAAGCCTGGTGTCCCAGGGGAGGTGGCTGTCAGGGCAGGCTTTTGAAAAGTACCTACAGGCCACCCCTGCCCTTACATGTGCTGCTGTACTGTGCTATAACCAAAATCTGAGTGATGTGAAAAATAAGTACAAACCTTGGCTTGTTATTGCTGGTCCAGAGTGACTTCAGGAACCAGCTTGTTCACAGATGATGTAAAGTTTGAGTGGCAGCATGTACCATCCTTGAGCCCTTGATCTCCAGCTGTGGTAACATGATCTAGGTGACAGACTGAACACCGAGGAAGGTGTGAGTCCCTGCTGCAAATATTCCCACAACTCAATAGAGAAATGTGGGATATGAATCCATATCCTGCTTGTGCATGTGAAGGCAGCAAGCTCAAGGACTGGATCCTGCTTAGTCTCTGCTCGGGGGGGATACAGAGCTGGATGAAAGGAACCAGAATATGTGAAATACGATAACTGGAAAAAATACAAACCAGAAGATGGGCTGTTTAATGCACTGCAGATCCAGCAGAACAACCAGAGCCGAACAAAAAACAGTCCTCGTATGGGAACAAAGATACCAGCTCAGCCCAGGGAGAACCTGGAAGGAGACGGGTGTGTTGAGCTGGGTTTTGTTGGTTTGTGTGTCTCCAGGCACTGTGTGGATCAGATCTGAGCCTAAAACCTGCCAGGTGCTTCCTTCTTTCACTGCATCTCTCCTCTCCAAAGTGCTGCTTCCAGCATGAGCACCTCCGAGCTCCCCAGGTTTGGTACCCCTTGTTCCTCCTGCTCTACCTGGCCTTCTTCCTACTGCTCCTACCTCTGGCCCCAGCTCCCCCAGCCCTGAGGTCTAATAACTCAATAAGCAGAGGGAAGAAGGAGAGCTGCTGTCACTTTTAATCATAGGAGTAAAGCAGGGAGAGAAAGAAGGTCTCCCTCAACCACCTGGGTGCTAAAGGTTTGCAGAGTGAGTTCTCTGACAGGTCACTCACCCAGAAAAGCCTGTTGTCTGTATGGAGACAAGATATCTTGGGCTGGGTTGGAGTGACACCTCAGCACTGAGCAACACACCAGGCCAAATTCAGTTTCTCCATAATCAGGAATCACATCATTCCCTTTACTGGGGAGTTTTTCCAGTTGTGTTCAGGTATTTTCAACCACTCTGACCACTGGGAATCATTTTCCCCTTGCCTCAATGACAGGAGCTGCAAAGAGCCATTTCCCCTCGTGAAGGTCCTCTGCAAGGGTCTGGGGCAAAGCATCCTGTTCAGGTGCCACAGTGTCACTGTGACAATCCTGGTACCACACCCGTGACAGTGCCTGTTCTCACTGACAGCTCTTGGGGGTAACAACCATCCTTTTGTTCTTGCTCAAACTCACAGCTGAGTGCTGGTGCACGATGTGACCTCCTGCAGCAACACAAATAAAAATGTCAGTACTACAGCTATTAATAGTGTTTCTATTCCTGCTGCCACCAAGATGGCTTTTGCTACTATTAATAATAATATTTACATATGCAAAACCACAGATGCAAAACAGATGGTTTGGTTGGGACCTCTGAAAAAACTTGTCTCTGCCACATATATTTATGACAAAGACGGAGGGTTAACCACAGAGAGGGCCATATAGAGAACAAATAGATGGGGAAAAAGAATGAAATAATTCCTTCCATATTCCTAACAGAAGCCAAAACTTATCCATTCCCTCTCTCTGCTTCTCTCCTTTCCAGCATTTGAGACTTTTCCAATACCAGGCCAGGGATGGTTTCCATATTTGTTCAGACTTGTCTAGTTTTATTTTCCAGTGCAGCTATTTTTTCAGATGCAGCTTTTCCTGATGGATGGAAAATACAAAAGGAATCGCTCATCTGCTCCCTGCAAGCTTTTTCCTGACCGCTGGGAAGCTCAGGCACTATTCCAGGCCTGGAGTAAACCTTGCCTTGTGGAGAAAACTTGATCCTTGTTTGCTGAGTTCACACGTCTGGGAATAATTTACGCTAAGGGGAAAAGTAAAAGTGAGAAAGACAGTTACTATCCCTGAGCCCACCTCATTCCCTCTGCCATGCAGCCCTGCCTGGGAGAACAGCCACGGCCATGCACGAGGAACAACCACATCTCCACAGCTGGCCAGTGCTGGAAAGCAAGAGAGTGGCAGCTCTTTGGTTTGGCAGTTTCATTCAAACTTTTTTTGCAGAAACAGAAAATAACAAAGTCTACCAGCATCGTGGCATCCCCTCTGCTTTCAGCAGTGGCTGCTGTAGGGCTCAGGGCCACAGCCAGAGCAGGGACTGGAGGGGCTTGGCTTGGGCAGCTGACTTGCTCTTTGCTCCTGGTTTTCCCAACAGGATAAGGAGAAGCAGAAGAACAAGGCTGACACAAGTACCTCTCTTCAATGTATTGATAAGTAGCTTTGAACTGGGATTATGCACAGCCCCAACAGCTTCCCTGTGCTTATATTTTGGTCTCTCATCCATGTATTTAGAGTTGTGTGAACACCAGACTCTCTCCTGCATCCATGGGTGTCACGTTTGTGGTCAAGGGCACAAACACCCTCAGGGATGCCCTAATATCCCTGAGCAGCCCCAGGCCTGGCTGCTCCTTCCATGAGCAGGAGGAGGAGGAGGAGGAAGGGTGGATATGCTCTGCAACAAAACAGCAATGCTTGAACAGAGAAAACCACCAGAGAGAACAGTAACGAGAACAGCGCAGCGTCCCCGAGCACTAATGAGTAATAAAGTGCCCCACAAACTAAAAAGCCCCCAAGTGCTACTGAGGACTAAGTAGTCCCTGAATACTCACATCTCTCTCAGGTCAAATTCCACTCTTTAAACCAATCCCCATTACGTTTTACACATTGGGCTGTAGAAGGCCTCGGAGGGGCTGTTAGAGTCTATTGTAGAGGAATAAAGCAAGTGTCAAAAAGACTTTTAATGCCCAGTTAAAAATGGCCGAAATACAGTCTGCAGTTACCTGATAAGCTGCAAGGTCTCTACTGGGAGAAGTATTTTGGTTTTTCAATTGTCTCAACCTTTGCACACTTGCAAGAGGCCGGCCTTTGCTCTGAACTAAAGCTTTGTCAAGTATGTTAAAACATTATTAAAAACCTGGCTTTTGTTTCATAAAGACTTTTAATGCTTGTTGGTTTGGCTTTGGTTTTTTCTTTTTAATGTTTATTACCAGTAATTATTGGAGATACCAGATTGCTGCTGCCTCTGTGGGCTTTGCAGCATCAATACTTTTCCCAGCACAGTGGCTGTCCCATCACTGTCCCCACTGTGCTGGTGAGGGAACCAAAGTGCTCAGGAGGATTAACATCTCCAGAGATGCATAACAGGGCAGTGCCAGAGCCAGAGGACAACACCTGAGTCCCATGTCCTGGGCTCTGCTCCTTGCAAGAGAAAAAATTCACAGTCCTTACTGTAAATACCTTCTTTATAGGGAAACTGAGGGGATTGCCCCCACCTACTGCTTCAACTAACCTTTTCATTAACAGCTACCTAATGCCTAAGGACTATTCCTTGATGACCATTTTGGTACTTTTTATGTAGGTATTTGGACATTAAAAAGTTAGATATCTGAACATCTAGACGTTTTTCCAAAACAGATCTGTAATTCATTCAAAGAATCAGTCTCAGAATGTCAACAGAAAAGAGCTGCCAAGCTGCAAGAGGGTGTTTCTCACCACCCCATGTTGTTCCTCTGCACTGTAAGGGTGGACCAGCCCCATAGTACTGTTTTGCTGCCATTGCTGTGCTTTGGGAAGGGTGTTTGCATAGTAGCAAGAGAGGCCAACGCACAAAATTAGTGACATTTGAAGTTCAGTGCAAGTCTTGACTGTCAGGAATGCGGCATTAAAAACAAGACTTAAAGCTTCCATATTGCAAAACCTATTAACTGCTTTACCGTTTTTGCAGTCGTGCCAGTTCAGTCATACTGGAGCTTTTACCAAGGCATGACAGCTCATTTGTTTAGCTTGGGCCAGGCTTAAAGTTCTGATGAAGCCTAATCTTGTGACCTGTATTTATTTTGGCTAGGGATGCTTTTTGCACAGACGACTTCCTATCCTCCCTAATCTTTCCCGCAGGAAAGGAGCAGGGAGTTAAGAGTCAGGGGAGGAAGGCAAAGCCAACCAGACATGCAGCAAGAGAGAAACAAGCACTGCACATGTTGGTGAAGTGGGCCAGGTTCAGAGACCCTGCCTGTTAAGGGAAGGAATTAAAGGGGGAGTCAGCACCTCTACTGTCATCATTTGAGATGTGTCAAATCCATCATCGTTCCTCTGGAATTTTACCCATCTGGAAATATGGCTGGCTGCAACTGCAAAAGGTTCATGGCTTAAGAATGGAAACGTCTCTTCTTGGCTCAAACTGAAACAGAGAAGAATTTCATGGGTATAAACCCCCAGCAAGCCCATGGGATGTGTCACAGGTTCCTCACGGCTCCCAGTCCCCCAAAGAGTGAGCTGGCTCTCAGCAAAGCTCCCATGGAAGGAGCTGCTGCCTCCTAAGTGACAACAGAGGGAGGACGGACCCTGTGTCAGGCAGCCCAGCTGGATGCCAGCAGTTCCCCAATGTGAACTCCCTCACTCCTCAGCTCCACTTCTTCTAAAACTAACTCAAAGAAACACGTGTAAATACCTGCCTTGGGCAGCATGCTTTTACCACCCCTCTAAAATCTGCCTCCTCACACCCCCTACAACCACAGGCCACTTGAACATTATGCTTCCATTTACTACAAATTCTCTGAAAGACATCAGGGAAGCTGGAATCAGTTCCACTCTTCACCCTCTGCTTTAACATGCAGGACAACACCAAAGTCTGTGGAGAAACCACACAGGGACCCTTCTGGTGTCATTACAGCTTGAGCTACACCAGAGGACACCCAGCCTTCCCCTTTGCCTCACCTCCAGTTACCCTAAACAGTAGCTGTAAGATTAAAGAGAGAGAAAAAAGGAGAGAGAAAACCCCAGCACACACAGTGGTTGTTTTCCAAGAGAAAGCCAGGACCCTGCAGTGGCACCTCCCCAGCTCTGGAGGCACACATCACCTGGGACATGGCACTGGTTTTGCACTGGAAGGCAGATGCACAAAGTACCAAACTGCTTTCTAAAAATGTCTTTTATATCATGTTTTGAAGCAGTGTGGTGAGCACAAACCTGCCTTTCCAACACAGCAGAGAGACTCTGTGCACTGTGCTGGCACCAGAGGTGCTGGTGACCTTCAAAAAACCCCTGCTTTATATTGGGAAATAGGCCTCTGAATGCAGAGCCATAACAATGGGGGAGAGGGGGTTTTTTTGGAGGACAAAAGGCCAGTCAGGTTTGGTTTCTGTCTGATATCTTGAGTTTGACCAATTCCCATGAGCTGAAATAAAAAATTTCTGAGTAGCTGGAAATATTCACCAGTTTCATTCCCACGGAAGAAAAAGTACTTAAAAGCATTCTAAGGTTAATGGGAACGTGATGAAAGACCCATTTCATAGAGCAGCATTCGGAGTATATGCCTCCTTTAAATGCATTTTTCAAGCATTATAGCAGAAAAATTTGGGATAGAGTTCAAATGTCTCTCAATCTTCTGGAAAGTGAGTGGCGAGGAAACAATCTGTTGCACTGCTGCAGAGATGCTCCAGTCCAGGGCTCGAAGGCTGTGCAGTGGGCAAACTGGGAGCCAGCACCCACTGCTGACTGAGTGGGAAGCTGTGGCACTGTGGCACAGTGCCTGCAGGGATTTGTCCCAAAACAGCATCTTTCCAAGGCTGGCTGACACTTTTTGTTTCACAGGGGAAGTGTCATCCTAAAACTTTTGTAATTAAGCAGCTGGGCAGTGTGTGAGCATTCTGCACACCTAATTCCCATCTGACCACTGGGCCAAGAATAGGGATTTGGGAACACAGTGGATTTGATCAGTAAAGGGGGACACTTGCCTCATGGTGTCAAGCAGCATGTCCCAGAAGTGCATTGCAAACTCAGAGGGGCTTTACAAACCCAGAGGGGCATGGAAGCAGTGTGGGGTGTCCCACAGCAGCCCAGAACACATTCATTGCTAAAGGAGCAACAGCTCATCAGGTGCTTCCCCTGCCTGTGTCTGCAATTACACAAATGTTGTGTTGATTAATTAGTGCCACCATTTAAACAAAAAAGGAACGCTTTCTAACATCATAAATAGTTTAATAATTATTATTATTTAGTTATTATAATATTTTTTGCTGTTTACAAATATTGATATTGTACCAAAGTGGTTGCAAAGGTTTTGGTAAGAGTATCAAACCCATGAACAATGTTAGGAGAGAGTCTTAAGAGACCGCTGGATTTTAAACTACTTAAGAGCAGCTTAATGTGCATTGAGTTTAGGTGTATAACAACTGCCTGGCAAGGTTATCCTTCAGCAAAACTGTGATCAGTAACAATAAACATTAAAAGGGCTTCAGCACCAATATACATTTCAAACCCAAGGGATGTGTTTTGTGCAGAACACAAGCATAAGTCTCACAGCTGATTTGCTGAATCAGGACCTTAAAAAATAGGAGCTATTCTGTGTCACTGCCTAGTGCTTTTATAAGGCACTGAATTTTAAATGCCCTGCCAAAGAGGAACACTGATCTCACCACAAAGGTGCCCTTGTCCCCTGTGCTCTAGTGCCACCCTGCCTGCCTGTGTCCCAGCCCAGAGGTGAGGGCAAAGCATTTCAAATCGATTGCACACTCCCACGTTATGGGTGTTAGCAGACAAGCTCCCCATGACCCCTCACCTTTCTGCCATGGGAAAATGCTGGGAGACACATTTCCCCCCAAGAACAATCAGCAGCAGTTTTACATCACAGGACAACATTCTGTTCAGGACTGTGTTTCAGCACACGAGCTCACTTTGCAGTGCAGTTAAGCAGTTGTGCAAACCCCCGAGCTACAGGCACAGTTCTCAAGATTCATCGGACTGAGGGAATAAGACAGAAGTTTTACATTTCTATTGACTTAGTTTTAGTGCCACAGAATGCTCTGGGAAGAAGGACAAAAAGAAAGGCTGTGGGGACAGACTGATCAGCTGAGTTAGTGAGAAGCAATCGGAGCAGAGCAAAGCAAATAGAGCTGCTGCCTGCGGGCAGCGGGGCTGGGGGGCTGTGCTGGCCTTCCTGTTTGTGTTTACAGGACACAACTCCTGCCAGGAGCTGCATTGTGCTGCGGGCAGCAGTTCCAGTGATGGATGGCTTCTGCAGGGACCCTTTGTACCTGCCAACAGGCTGAGCAATAAACAGCCTGAGGCTGCACCCCCTTCATTTCCATCACACCTTAAGTGTGTCATGCCCAGGGCTCAGGCTCTGCACAGGAGCCAGCTCGTGGCTGCACAGTGTGTGTGTGCCCAGCTGGTTACACACCACAAACTTCCTGCAGCTCCTTCCTTCTTCGAAGAGAGGTGACATAAAGCCAAAAGGAGAAGGTAATGGGTGTTTTATCATGGACCTGTGGATCACTGACTGCCTGGAGAAACACAAGCCTCATCTTGCAGCTTAGCAGCATTCCCAGCACGTGCTTGCATTTAGTTAGGAAGCTGTGTTGATCTTCAGGCACTGGGTCACCCCTAAAGGCCACCAGCCATCCCTGGCTCGTGATGCCAACCCTGAGCTCTGCTGGTGCTGAAGGAGTTACCAGGAGATGGGCACCACTCTGCAGCTCCACGTGCCTGTATCTGAGAAAGGGCAGGAAAAGGATTTAGAGTAGCTGAGTTCAAGCATTCATTACCAAACTATCTTGATGCAGGAAAGGGAAGAGGCAACACACCCCTGATCCCAGCAGCCACCACCACCTCCCCTCCACGACCCTTCTGAGCCCCCACTTTGCCCACTCTGACAAGCAGGCTCTCAACAGCAGGTACCCTCAACAGCATGGTTGGCTCTGTGCACCATCTCTAATTTATCACTGACCTTGACCTGCACAACATCCAGCAGGGAGCATCAGGGTGTGTGACCTCAGCCTGTCCCAATCCCTGGGCCACCCCAGCCCCAGGGCTCCTGCCCAAGGCAGTGGGAGCTCCCTGCACTGAGCAGCTCCAGCCTCACCCCCCAGCCCTCCAGCTTGCCAGCCTGTTCACAGAGCAGAGCGTGTCATACTTCTAAAGAGTGACAAATTACCAGGAAGGGCCCCCCCCCCGCACCCCGGCTCTGCTATGCACAGCCCAATTCCCCCGTGCTGCATTAACAGCTAATAAAACAATAGAGCTTTTAGTGGTGGACTTCAAAGGGTTCTCAGGCAGATGAATGAATTTCGCATTTCTTCACTTACTGTCAGCACTGAGGGAGAGAAGGGCAGGCTGAGGTCGAAGGCTTCAGCAGGCAGTGGCAAACAAATACAGCCTGGTATTCAGGCTACTGCAGAAAATGGGGTGAGAAATCAGCTAAGCAGTCAGTAACTACCAGGTTTTTCTTCTGCTCAGTTCATCCACTTCAGCTGCCTTATTTTCCTTTTTGTTTTTTCTGTGCTACATGATCAGTACCAAAATAAAAAAAAAACTTATAAAAATTAAAAACCACTCCATACTTAGACCTAAACCATAGGCTGAGTCAGCAACAGCTCATTGCAATGTGGAGAATCTTTAGGCAGCCTGGCCCAAACTCAAACAAATGTAATTATTTTCGCAACACAAATGTATTCGGTGAATGTACCTTGAGGTCCCACATCTAATTCACAGCTATGTGTCCATCTACAAAATAATTTCTGCAAACCATTAGCTCATTGTCTTGTGCAGCCACAATGAGCATCTATATGAATTGAACTATGAATTGTGTGACTAAGAGTGGATTAATGTTACTTAAAAGGCAAATCCCTTTTAGGGGATGGAAAAGGAAGTAAAAGAAAGCAGGAGAGAGTAATATTTATCTCAGATAGCATAGCTCAGATCTCAGAATCATAGAACAATTTGGGTTGGAAGGGACCTTAAAGCTCATCTCATTCCCACCCCCTGCCATGAGCAGGGACACCTTCCACTAGCCCAGGTTGCTCCAAGCCCTGTCCAAACTGACCTTGGACACTTCCAGGGATGGGGCAGCCACAGCTTCTCTGGACAACCTGGGTCAGGGCCTCACCACCCTTACAGTAAAGAATTTCTTCCTAATCTCTAATCTAAATCTACCCATTTTAGTTTAAATCCATTTCCCCATGTCCTATCACTATCTGCTTGAATAGAAATCACACCTCCTTGGCCATGTAGATGGACTCTCCAGCAGCTTTCTCCCACATGGGGCAAGGGAAACCAGGAGCTGAGCTCCATAAATTGCACCTACAACAGAGGTACTTTCTAGTGGAGACAGACAAAGCCTCACAGCTCCCACCAGCAAGACTGTGCCAACCAAATCTCCCCCAGGGAGGGAGCCTACAGGGCAGTTTGGAAGGATTGAGGATGGAAGAGATCTTAAATGAAGCATCATTTCAGAAAACTGCCACAAGCAACTTGGCTCAGTTTCTTACATTTCTCCCCTATTTTCTGACTGACTTTTTTTAAGTCACGGCCTTTACTCCCACACAGTATCTGAGGAAGAAAAAAAAAATTCTGATTGTTTCTGTGCATGGCTTTGTTTTTTTTTTTTAATCCTTATGTAGTACATGATACCCAAAACAACAGGAATAAATTATCCCGGTTTTCAGAGCTGGCATGTTTCAGCCTCTTGAATACCATCCTGTACATTCTCCATAATTTCCAAGTCCAGCCCAAACGGCTCGTTCTGGAAAACAACTTTAAAAAAAAGTTGCAATCATTTATGTCGCGTTCGCGTCTGCTGCCAAACTTTCAAAGCATTCTGCGTTTGGCTGTGCTACAAAACACGCCTGCAGAGGACACTTTCCAAGCGCTCCCCGTGGCCCCGCAGCGACAGCGTTCGCAGGCAGGGAGCTCCCGGGGAGCCGCGGCGCTGCTCAGAAGCAGCCGGCTGGAGGGAGGGAGGGACACAGCCTCCTGATAACCGAGCTGACAATTTCTAGGTTCTCTAAAACCAGACCCTTCCAAGAATGCCCTTTGTTCAGCGGTTGCTCCATTCAGTCTCTCTCCCTGTTTGCTTGTAATTTATTCCTTCTAAAAGCCTTGCCCTAGGCTAGCAGAAAATTAAAACAAGGAGCCAGATTTTCTCTTTTTTTTTTTTTTTTCTCCTCACTTTTGCTCCTTCATCAAGAACAGTGAAAATTTGGCACAGTCGAATATTTTGTTCAGCTCTTTCTTTCAGTCTTTGAAGTCCCCTAATGCCTTGGTAGGAGTCTGGGCTTCCACTCACATCTGCTTTCCATGAAGCCATTAACCGCACTTTATTTGTGCCATATTAGATTTTTCAGGACAGGGACAGAGCTAACGAAGCATTTACATTCCTGGGAAAGTGGCATGTACACAACTACCACATTACTCTGATAGAAACAAACTACAACTGACATATTTCAAGTTCCCAAGTGAGGAGCTGTGTTGTGCTTCGGGCAGCAAAGGGTCCCAAGCTGTTGGGTACCTCTTTTCTTTCTAGTCTTATTTAATGACAAACACCCCCACTGCAATTTTAGTTTACACAATTACCGAGAGATGCTGTAGTACCTGTAGGAAAATGAAGGCCAGCGTTCTATAGGAAGGGGAGCTTAGATGAAAGCTTAATGAAAACAAATTGTGGCTGAACAGAAGCTGCATCAGAGACAGTATCAATGACACAGAGCACTGTCAACAAGATAATGGCATCACGCTGCTAACGAACTGCTAAAGCATTTCTTTTACAAGCAGAAGACTAATCCCCTGACAATGCTCCATTCCAACGGCGTTATTGCTATCAGAGCTGGGAGAGGATGTTGACTGAGCCTCTATCAGAGGGATCCTGGTGAACTGTAAGGGATTATTGATTATCCTGCTGTTTTCTATTTTGCATTTCTCTCTCAAACAACCAAACCCCTCCCCTAAGAAATATTTGTCCACTTCTCATAGGGAATGTTATTGTGATAGTTCTGTGTCAGAGGTGATAAAGTAGCAACTGAAAAAAATATGCCTTGGAGGAGGCAACATCAAGAGCCCAGCAAGCTCATCCCTTGAGCACGATCTCCAACGGCCTCCTGAGCTTAATGAGGGGGAGCTTATTAAAAAGCCAACTAGAACTTGGAAAGTTCATCAGAGGATTGCCTATCCAAGCTCAGCACAGCTCTAGTCACTGAAGATCACAGAAGAAACATTTTTGGAATCCAGCCTTTTGCCACCCAGGCAAAGGACCAAACCACAGCCAAATGACAAAGCATGAAATGTGCTTAGAGTCAATCAGTGGGTGAAAGTCTTCATAATATTGCTTAACATTACTTAGGGCAGGAATGGCCAAATCAAGCTCTTACATGTGGCTTTGAGTAGGCAAATACCAATTTGGTTGTCTAAACAGACATGAAAATCCCACCCCATGTACAGCTATGAACAGCTGCAAGGAAGGTGATGCCACAGCCTCCTACCTCAGTTTTTGGCTCTTAAACTGGGAGAATAAGGTGACCATAAAAAAAGATATTTACTACATCCTGTCACAGAGCTGAATCATGGATACAGGGGTATTATCCTGGGTTTGATGGAAAGCATGGAGAGGGTGCATATGCCCCATCTTTGTAGAATTCCATTCAGTCTCCCCCACTCCAAGCTGAGCAGTGCCAGTCCCCTCCCTCCTTTCTTCCTAACAGTCTCTGTTTCTTCATTTCTTTCCATGGAAAATGTTTCCAAGGGTGGAGGGTATTGAAATAACCAACAAGAGAACCATTGCAGATCCCAGATGATGACCAGCCCCTTGTCTCTCCCATCACAGGAGGTGTCACGTTCCTGTAGGACACCCTCACTGCTGCCACGTATTTTGCTATTGAATTGCAGATCCCTTACAGAAACACTGAGATACAATTCCTGTGTTTAAAGGATCCCAAAGCCTTCCCCAACCAGGGAAGGGGATCAGGTGCCCCAACACTGTTCAGGTCTCCCTGTCCACAGAGACCTGGCTCTTGCTGGGAGGTGCTTGCAATCACTGGAGCAGGGGCTGTGGTGGATGTCAGGAGGCAGGGGCCCAAGAAAGGGATGCTTTTCCCTGCTGCCCTAGTGATTTGAATTATTTCATGATGGCAGAAAACTGGGAGAGGAAAAAAACCACAGCACTACGTTGAAAAAAGCCAAAACAAAACATGATTTAAAAAAGTGCTGTGCCAGGTAAAACTCCTCTGCTTTGTTATTGTGAGAGTTCCCAGTATTGATAATTTCTCCTAGTTACTGGTTTGTAAGTCACTTCTGAGTAGAAAATTCAATTACATGGGCCAAGTCAACAATAATGTTTTTCCTGGCAACGGTTCATTTTGCCAGTGGAAACATTTTTCCCCCTCTACTTTTCTGGATTCAGCTCTGCAAAGTTGCTAAATTCTTCCAGATCTCTGGTCTGATGTGATCATAAATATCCTGATTGTATTCAACTGATTGACAGACTGGGGATGGATTAAGTGGGGATTACAGCCTGGAATGATCAAAATGTGCTTTCATGGTCAGTAACTCTGCAATAAGTCATAGTTCCAATGTACATTAACTATATAATCTAATTAACATGGCTGTTTATGTATTTAATATTATTCTTAAAACTTTTTAATAAAAGAGGTTTTAAGAAGAATTAAATGTTGTTTAAAATATAAGAACCTGGTCCTTGAATGTACAGTAGTTTGGGGTTTGCACTGTCATTAAGATGACTAATAATACTCTCACTATTAAAATGAGATTTGAGCAGTAAGATGGGCCTAATTCTGCCCTCACTGATAGGTGGGTAAACCCAGGTTTTCTCTGTTTTATTATAAGTTACTTCAGGTGTAGCAATTCAGGGCAGAATTTAGTTCATTAGGATTAAAAGACTACTTTTTAATCAACTGAGACTATTAAATCCATATAGGCACATAACAAAAAGCACTTGAATTACCCAAACTGCTCAGCACTCACAGGTCTCACAGCTGTCATTATTTACTGAGTAGGAGCAGCAGGAATCAGCCTTATGGGGACAAACCTTGGGTGTTTTACTGCCCAGGTTAACACACAACCCCATCCATACCTAATGATATCAAACCAAATGAAACGATTCATCCAGGCAAAACTCCCAACTACAGCAATGTGTTCAGCAGCTGCACTTGTGAGTATAAAAAGAGCTGGCTATTTGATTGCAAGGGCAAGGAATTATAGCAGAGATGTTATGCAGTTGTCCATAAAAAATGAAATCTGAGACCATTAAATATTTTGCAGTATTGTGGATTCTCTGCTGTCTCCAATCCACCAGCCTCAAAGTCAGCAGCTCAGAGCTGTGAACCATATTGCTCTGGAGCTGTAACTCTCCTCCAAGACCCTATTTGAGCTTTCAGAAGATTTTTCATGTTCACTTGCCTTTGGGCCTGCTGGAGCTGCAGCTGAGTGTCCCTGTCCCTGCCCTCCCTGGGCTGGGCTCTGTGGTGAATGGGGCATCACAAACCATGATGGACACAGCTGAGGGCTGGAGGCTCTCCTGGAAGAGTTCAGGGAGGTGTTCGAGCTCTATCAGGTACCTCAGGACTCTGCACTTGGTGGCCCAACGAGAGGGTCCCCAGGATGTTTGTCGTGGTGTGTAAGTAGTGCTGAGCAACGCTGGTGAGAGTCAGGGTGAGAGGGAGCCCTTCTGCCCTGCTCTCTCTCACACCCACGTTGGTCTCCTCCCTCCACCACGTGGTCAACCCCTCACAGTCTTTTCCTGACCTGAGGCCTTCTCAAATAAAAAGGAGCTGAAAAGTTTCAGCACGTCCAGCTGTTGGCCTCTGATGTCCCTCCCTGCTGCCCTCCTAACTAGAGAATATGCCCCAGGGACTGCTTGTCCTGGTGCACGGAACCAGGATCAGGATGGACGCCACCTGACCCAGACTTTGGACTTGATCTGGAGACCAGAGGAGGGGTCAGCCCCGTGCTCACCCCACAGTGGGGTCCTGGCACAGATCACAACTCCCTGGGCTGTCCCCAGGGTGAGTGATGGCTCGCCTTGAGCCTGACCTTGCACACGAGACGATCCATCATCCCTGGGATGAAACCCACTTCGGGGCACTGCCGGTCCCCCAAGCCACACAGAAAGCTCTGCCCAAAGCCCCTTAACCGAAGCAGGAATGTTTCAATTTAAAGGAATTAAAAGCATTTTTAAAACGTGATGGTTCCCATCATACGAAGTCCCTGCGCAGCGCGCTGCCCGACAAGCCCGATTATTCTCCAGCCAGCCAGGGGCTTAGAAAGTATGTCGAGCACTCAAACCATTTTAGGTCCCTCTGCGCTGTACATACCCAGAATTCAAGCAGGGTTCACATTCGAGGGCTTATAAAAACTTGAATACACTCCAATAACTTAAATCACTCGGTGAGGTTTGCAGTGATTTAAAGCCATTGGAACTCTCCGCGTTCGGTGCGCGAGGGCTCCAGCTTGGAAAAGAATCAAGGCATGTTCCAGCATGGCAGCTCCAGGCATATTGAATCAATTTCAGCATGTAAAAATAATTAACAATGATAAAAATATATTAATAATGCTGTAATTATAAGGCCAGACCAAAGTTTCAGCCTGAAGAAAAAAAAAAAGAAAAGAAAAAGGAGAATTTCAGCAAGGTTTGTGAACGGCTTGGACTGGGGGTAATGAGGGATTTCAGTGACAGGAAAATAAATGGAGGCAAATCAAGGGTAAGGAGCAAAGGAAGATCACATTTGTCAGTAGTTTAAAAAGTTAAACTGGCCTGAGCTGCAGGACTTGCTAAATTCTGCCCTGGAGGTGTGCCAGCACAGCACTGCTGGGCCAAGGGATCAGAAACAATCCAAGGTCCAAGTTCTTGCAAGCCATCAGGACAAGGATCAAATGCCATATATCATGGAGCTCCCTCATAAATCTCTGCTTTCTAGTAGCATAGAGTAGGGAGGCCAAAAGTGGCACCTGTCTGGAAAGGAGGCCACGCTGTCTGAGGGATGCTTTTCCTGAACCAGCCCAGTCCCTGCAGGGTGATATCAAGTCTCCAGGGGACAACAGGGCTTTGGCTGCTTCTACATGAGCTTTCTGGCACCTGGTACATCAGCTTCCAGCCTGGACCAGCACCAGGAAAGGCCTGAGGCTGCATGAAAAAATATTGCCAGGGATATTAATCACCAAATGATTTTGTCACATCAAACAACTGATTTGTTTCAGTCAGCAGTCCAGGCTTTGATTCTCCCATCCCACTTGTTCTGAACTGAGCCCTCATGCAGGTGCCTCCTTGAGCCTTTCAGTAGTAACCCAGCAGAAAAGGTTCTAAAATAAACTAATATCACAAAGACTGTGTGTTGGGGGGGAAAAAGTACAATATAACATAATTTCCACTGCACATTGTTTATAGAAAAGGGTTGGGCATAGACAGGTAATGTCCCTTTTTGTAGGTGAAAGACATTAACTGTAATACCCCTGGCAGGAATGTTTCCTCATTGTTCATGTTAAGTTGAGTTTCTGCCCACAGATGACAAGGACTCTGCTTCCAGAGCCACCAGTAGAAAAATAAAACCTAATCTTATGTCATTATATCCCCAATTCTACTGTGGTTTTGAAATTAACCTTTTGCTTTGGCATGAATTCCCATCTCATTTTCTGTGAAATACAACAGAGCTCGGGACAACTGCAACCAACAGAGATTTCTATGGGAAAAAAAAAAAAAAAGGCCTGTAAATCCTTTACTATCTTTAATCATGAAAATAATTCAGTTGCTGCAAACCTGATATTCATGGCTGGGGCCCAAGGACCTTGCAATTCACAAAAGCACTGAAGGGATCCATAAAAAGTGGCTGGCCATGAGGAATTTACACTTGTTTTTTAAAGGGAGTAAAAATGTGGCTATAGCAATTTAGAAGAGTTTATGTATTCAGGCCTTAGAGAGGTTTAAATCACTCAGTTAAGAAAGATGCATTGGTGCATTAGTGAGCACTTCAGGCAATGCAAAAGGCCAGAAGAAATTATATGACAGAAGCATTTCTGGGCAGAGAGTGCTCCGAGCTTGCTCTGCCCATAAACGGGTTCCCTGACTCACACCCCACATTCAGAGCATCCTCCCAACTCCCCCCAGGTTCCTTCCAGCCCCAGTGCCACCAGTCAGGGCCCTTCACTGGGGCTCAGATCCCACAGGTCCCCTTGAGCAGCCCCTCACACCATCCACCCTCTCTCAGCACCAGGGAGGTCCCTTGCCCTGCACAGTTTTGGTCCCCTGGGATGACCAGGAGCCTTTGGCCAACAGAAACATCCTGGATGGGGGGGCCCAGGGAGAAAAGTGCTTTCAAAGGGCTCAAGATAAGACGTGGTCTTTGGGAGATAATGACAATCCCCAGCCTCACAGCATGCAAGACTAATTGCAAAGCCCATCTCCCTGACCCGGGTTTCCCACTCTAAGCCCTTCTCCGCTTCTCATGTTCACTTGCTAATTCTGTTCAAGCATTTTAATCCCACCTACTGCCAGGACAGAAAAATAAGAACTTACTGTTTGGAAATAAAGCTAGTAAAAATACAGGAATGCAGCGAGGGAAGAGCTGCTGGTGTGCAAGGGCTGTGATCTCTGGGTTTAGAGGGTCTCAGGGCCCCTGACCTGGGTGCCCCATGTTGCCCTCGGGTACCTGGGGGAGATGCTGCCCCTTTCTGCAGTGTGGGTTCAACACCACAACTGTTCAAGCTGCCTTCCAGTGTCACAGCTCTTACAATACCCTCAGACGCTGTTCCCTCTGACAAAGATTTTCTGGAAGACTGCAAGAATTCAAGGCACAACATTTCTGCTGCTTGCAGGGGTGGTCACACAACAGTGCTCCCTGATCCTGCAGCTGCATCATAGACACAGACAATAGGAACTGAGGGGAAATGTCTGAGGCAAAGGCATTGAACCAGGCACAACACAACAGTGACAAAAGCAGCTGGCTCTCAAGTGGCATGAGCTTCGCAGCTCAAAGGGCCACAATTCCACCTCTGCGTCTCCCAGAGCTGCCACACCAGGAAAATCCCAGTTGGCTTTGCTATCCAGTCACACCCCCAGCCTTGGGAGCAAGCGTGGGGAAAGGCACTTCTCTTGTTTAGCTTTGGGTGTGTGTTTTATTTGCCTTGCCTTGCTGCCCTCAGGGTGGTTGTTGGCTGTAGTAGATGGTGGGTTTTGTTTTTCAGGCTTGTTGTACCCCTCTTGAGAGAAGTTGTTACAGTTGTAGTTGTATTTTTCCAGCTTTTCCAAGCTTACCAGCTCCCCAGGGTGCTGTTTGCCTGAGTGGTTTGGTACAGTTTTATTTTTACAATAACTATTACACTTTTAAATTTTATTTTTGTATGTTAATTAAATACTTTTTAATCACAATGCAGACGCAGTTGCAAGGGCCAAGAAAAATACATAAACAAGAAGGGAATCCAAACATATATCTGCCCAGCATGGTACAGAAAAACTTTCCAAACCCAAGTTCAGCCTAGCCCAGTCCTGGATCTCTGTATTAAAAGTTTAACAGCACAACTCAGCCACCAGTAGTCTGCTCTTCAGTTCACTGCAAAGCTTTTCCTTGGATTACCAAGCAGGAAGGTAAAATGCCCAGAGAGCAGCCACTGGCACATGAAGAAATGCTGAGTAGTAGCACCAACTCCAATTTAAAAACAGAGAAAAATATCCCAAATTTCTCTTAAATAGTGTTTGTCAGATCCTGCTGAAGAGATGCTAAAATTGTGCAGCAAACGTGACTTGTTTCTCACCCCTGGAGCTGGGCACCAGTCAGGTTAGCCAGCTCAGTCAGCTGTCCTGTGCAGTTCATCCTATTCCAGTGTTTTCTCCTGCCAAATCCACAGGGAATCAACTTGTCCACCCCTGTACATGAAGCAAAGGGGCCACAGACACCTGGACAGACACGTCTCTGTCTGTGGCACGGCCAAAGCCGCCTCTTCAAAGCGCGGGCACCATAAAATTCCTGCCGTGCCCAAGAAATAAAACGTGAGATTTAATTTAAAATGAGAGATATTAGAAGGGCGAGCTGCAGGTGATGAGGTGATGGCATTTCTCTGGCTGGGAACCAGGAGGGTAGGAAAAGAAAACAAGAGAGATGCATTATATCCCACAGACCTTGGCAGCTCAACACGGTGACACTCACGCAGGGCTCACAGGCGAGGCAATTAATGGCAGGGAAGTGGCACAAGGAGCACTGTGAGAAATTAGAGCTGAGCTTCAAAAGCACAGGAGAGACAAGGCCAATAAAAAAAATCCAGCAGCAGCATGTATGTGAGAAGTCAGTGTAGTAGGTATGCAATGAAAGTGGAGAAGATATTTCTTCTGAGGACCTGCGTGTGATCCTTGCACACCTGCCAGCCCCTTTTTTTTTTTTTTTTTAATGTTTGGCTAAGTGGTGATTTCTTTAATGTCTCCATGAATCTTAGTAAGTGGTGAACACAGTGGTGCTGGGTTAACAGTTGGACTTAAGGACCTCAGAGGTCTTTTCCAGCCTTGATGAGTCTATGAAAGGCTGGGAATGATGCAGGATGTAACAGCTAAGTATGAGGACCTCTTGCCCTCAAAAACAGGTCTTTTACAATACTCTGAAATTTACCTGATGAAAAGCACAGCAATGGAGTTACCTGAACCTGTACAAAAGGTAAACAATATTATTTCAGATATATGCATGCCTCTCTATTGCAGCCACCATGTCACCTCCGTGGTGAGTGAACCACACTGGACACAAGCACTGGTTGACTTCTCCCATTTTGGCTGTGCTGGCAGGAGCAGTGGCTCCCTGGGCTGTGCACCTACAGGCCATGCTCAGCCAGAGGCTTACTGAGGAAATTTTACTGCTCTCCGTGTCTGTTGTAGGCCCAAGGACCTTTCCAACCACTTGGAGAACTTCTGGGGCTGGGCCATGTTGGAAGGATGTTTTCCTCTTATTAATTATTATTACCACCAAAACTACATCTGCTCTTTAGCTTGAAAAGCCAATTCTAACAAATGTGTCCAATCTCTCAATTTAAAGCTGGGCAGAAAAATTAAAAGCAGTTTAACTTCATGAAACGTGTTTTGATCAAAATAGATTGTTTCATGGTGTTACGAAGAATATTTGAAAGACAAGGTTTTCTTGGAAATATCTGGTTTTAGTTGTTTCCCACAGTAAAGTTTATTCTAAGTTTGTGCTTATTTTCATGGTGGTGGGGAAATACAGCTGTGCTGCCCCTTCAGCAGAAGCCCTGCAGTTATGCCTGGGACATGATGAACTTACTGAATCTACTGTAAATACTTCTTTTAGTTATTTATAGCCATTTGATTAGAGCATTTCTGAACAAGCAGTAGCTCTTCCACTCTTACAATTTGTCCAAAAAAGACAACAGAAAGGTTCAGCTGCTTGGCTGCCAAGCAGAAAGGTCAAATTACTGACCTCTATTTTGGGGTATCAGTTACAGCCACCTCAGCACTCCCAATTGCCTGCTGCAGTTGTCTTCTAAATATAGCTGCTCTTAGTTGCAGGATATTCTCTCCTTGTGTGCAATGACAATACGGTTCATCACTCCCCCAAAAAGCCAGGATACTGGCAGTATTTATCATTAAAAGTTACAGGCTCTGTGCTATCTTATTTATCAAGTGTTGACAGACTTTGATGCTGCTGGTACAGCCAAGTAAAGACAGAGCTGTTTGAACAGTTTAAGCTTAAAACGGCAAAGCTGGGCCATATAAGTTGCTCCAAACGAAGCTGGGTGAGTCACTCAACAAAATCTCAAGTCATTTTGCACAGAGAAATTAGGTCCGTAGATATATTCTGCAGTGAAGATTATTTTACATTTCCTTCAACTGCAGGAGTACAAGCTGACCTGAAATATATGATTCAGACCAGGCAAAGAAATGGAGGACTGGAAAATAAGATCAAGACAAGTCCCCATGGAAGCAACTGAGCTCCCCATGAGCCTCCCTTCCTCTCTAGCACAGCAGATGGTGGGGACAAAGCCAACCCTAGAGCTGCATTCTGGCTTGGCCTATTTTTAGACACAAATGTGTTATTCATAAGAAAGTCTTGGGGTGTCTATTGGTTTGGGAAGACACAACACAACAGCAGGAGACTGATCCATCTTTCTTCAGGGAAAACCCACTGGTGTTTGCCAGCATCCCACAGCCTGGGGCAACCAGGGACTGAGCAACACATTCCTCCACAGTGGCCTCCCTTTCTCTCCTGCTACAGCAACATAAATATATAAAACTTCTCTCCCCAGAGGATCTTTATCTTTGACTAATAACCAGAGGAATCCCTTAGTACCAGCAGTTCTCTACAGAGCTCACCCTGCAAGGATAAACAGCAAGTGGTTTCACTGCCTGTCATCTGGGACCAAAGTTGGACTTGGAGGACAAAGATAAAAGTCTCTCAAAATATGCAAGGGATAAGTGAGAAAGTTTGGCTTGCACTAGGCATTTTTGACATTCCCACATCTCAAATGTCCACAGCTTAAACACAAACAAAATCAGTGGAGATTCTAAGAACTTTGACCCTATATTCTTCTTGCCTTTCATTTCAAAAAGAGAAGCCAAAAGCCCCTCATGTAGGCTTGCAGGCACAGGCACTCACCCAGCACCCTGGCTCAGGCCATCTTTCCATCCCTTCCAGGGGGATGAATCTCCCTGCTGGAGCCCAGCCAGGCTGTCCAGGGCATGTTGTGCTTGTTTTCATATCTGCAGTCTCAGCAGAGCAGTGAATAAGTGCTGTCAGGAGTGTTGAACAAACACTGTACTTGACTTTTCACTGGGCTCTTGAGGGCTCAGAACAAAAGCCTGGACCTGACCCCACAGAAACTTTGGGGCATGTCAAATCTGGATCCAGATCTGAAGCTTGTGGCTGGACTTCCATCTCTAGGGTTTCAGTTAGAGTTCAGTTCATAAACACTTCTACCAGGGCCTTTTTCTGCCTTACTCCACCATGAATCAGGAGTTTCTGCCATGAAATTAAGTTAGACCTGACCACAAGTGGGAATAGAACAGAATTTACTCATAACACCAGCCATGTCTTTTTGTTTTTTCATTTCTGGTTGTAACAGGGCCAGTGGTTTATATGTCTGTACATGGTGGACTCAGTCCTGGGCTAAAGTGATGGAATGGCAGGAGGAGCTGAAATTAAACAGGACAAAGACTCATCAGAAACACACAAAGTGTTCAAAAGTGGATGTAAAAATCCGTCTGCCTCCTCTGCCAAATGATCAGCACCAGCAGGGGTACAGGTACAAAGCTCCTGGGCTTTGCTTGTCGTTCAGAGCAGGCAGGAGTCACACATTTGGGACCTCACCAGGTAAAGTGCTGCTGTGCCATCGATGAAATAATAAACACTTGAACACAAATTAAGAAAAGCTGCCTATGGGCTTGTAACAGTAGAACTCCAAACCTGCACACCCTGCTCCGAGCTTATTGCTGTAGGAACCACTAAAGTTTTCCTGCTCCCTTCCCATGGAGGGGAGAATGTGAACTGGAAGATGCTCCCCAGTCTGCCACTAAAGCCCTGTGAAATGGTGAGCCCAGAGAGGCCATGTTTATTTAGCACAGGTTTCAGGAGGTGATGTTATCACCCTTCCTTCTCCTCCTGGTTTTTTGCTGCTGGTGGTCCCATTCCTGCATTACAAATTCCCCGGCTCACTGAGGACTCTGTGGCAGAGGGTCTAACAAGGACTTTATTCTTTGCTGATCATTTTCCTGGCATGATACCTTTTTAGTGTTAAAATCTGTTAGGTAGACCCTTCTTACAGTTAATGTAACACACTTATGCCTTTCCTCTAGGATCCAATAGCTTCTCTGCATGCTTTAGTGTGACTGTTAATTACCACAAGTGCAGAGTATTATTTTCTATTCACAGAAGGAAAAGAGAAAATGAGCTGATGGGGGGGGGGAGCAACCACATATAAACCATCATCCAGTTTATCAGCCAACTTTTCACTAACCCTTTGCTTATTCAGTGCTTCAGGGGTTAATGAAGTCTCTCAGAAAGCAAAAGGTTTCCATCTGTAATTGGATCCTTTGTATGTGCTTTCCGCTATAGGAATCAACTTAGCATTGACATCCTCGTAAAAATTTCCATTAGATCGAGGACTGAATGCCCACTAAGGCTCTGTGTGGTTTTGCAATTGATTCACTGAATGAAATCTTATCTAAAATCTTTTTATTTTATGCTATTATAGGCACAAGGGAAAATAGTGATGTAAAAATTTTCACTGCCTAGTTAATGCACAGTGCCTCTTGAAAATGGCCTTCAGGTTGGCTAAAAAGATTGCCATTTCTATTTCCCACTATTTTGTTTCATATTACCAGTAATTGAAAAATGTTTCATTTCTTACTAAGTTACATATTGACACTTTGAATTGAATTCAGGGCCTTTATCTTTAATCTTCTCATTAGATCACTTCAGAGAGTGGCTCATTCTATCGAGGGCAAGAAGACACAGTTCATCAGCTGCATCTTTTTCAGCAGGAGACAATTTTCACAAGGCACATGTAAGACTGTTCTTGTGCTTTAAAGATGTAAAATGCAGTCTGGCACGAAGAAGCTACGAATCAGACCTTTTATTTCTAGTGTCCCTGCAGTGGTGGTGCTCTCCAGAGAAAGATGGGTCAAAATATTGTTCACAAAACTGTCAAATCTTTTACCTCTTTAAAATGCTGCTCAGTCAAGAACAGGGAGAACTGAAGAGGAGGAACATTTTATCTTTAAGATCTGCAGGTATATATGTGTTAGCTACTATGACATCTTTTCCTCCTTTATATGCTGTGAAGAATAATCACCCAAAACTAAACTCAGAAGTTCTGAACTGAGAAATTATCAGAATTCTTTGCAAGTACTTTTTATGTTCTCCCAGCCATGCAGATTTAACATTCCCATCCATCTGCTGGAGCCACAAAGAGAACCAAATACTTACAGCAAGTACTTAGGAGTGCAGAGAGCCATAAGCTGGGGCAGAAACACGTGTACAACACCTGCACACTCACACCCCTTGCACAACCACTCAGACACACTAAATGCAAGCACGTGGCTTGAGCATAAATATCTGCACTCAGACACAGCACGTGGACATGTGGTCTGCACGTGGTTCCTCCCCACACAGTCTGTATCTGAAACAGGCTGATTTTCCTTTTCTCTTTACTGGTTTTACCAGGTTTTGCCTGGGAACATCTCATGTCCCAGTAGCAGCTGAGGCATTCCTCACTCCGAGCTGGAAGACATTTGGGCCACTGAGTGACACCCTCCTGGAGATCCTCACGGTCTGCTCTTGTGCACATCGCAAAGCAGACAGGAATAATAGCAGCAACGATAATAATAAAGTTTGCCTTTCCTTTCCTGCCTCTCATTTCAATTGCTTGAGGTCTTTGCAGTGCACAGAAATGAAAATAAAACAGTCTCTTGCCCTAGTGCTGGAGGGAAGGCAATGGAGCACCAGAGCAACCAGGAGCATAGTAAGGCTGTGCCAGCCCGGAAAAAACTGCACATCCCAGGGTGTGAAACGTGCCCTGTCCCTTGGACTGGAGGCAGTTAATGGAAAGAGAGCAGCCCCAAGCTGTGTTCATGATGTGTGGAGAGCAGCTCCAAGACACATTTGTGATGCCTGGATGATCCCTGCCTACCCAAGCTTCTCCACAGGAGGAATCTCCACTTTCTATGCTATATGGTTCTCTACACAACACTTAAAGATAATTGGGAAATACCCTCGCAATGCCATGTTGTCAACTATCCAAGTATTTATTTCAAGCTGAGCTGGCTGGAAATTTTCTAAAATTTTCTTCTGAAAAAGCTATTTTCCTAATATTTTTAGATAACCTCAAATTTTTCTTTTTCTTTTTTTTTTTAAAATATTTTGGATTTCAAAATTAAAGCATTGAGCTTTTACTTGGAGTGTGATGAGTGCTCTCCCTTTCCTCTGCATTCCCTCACCTCCTCAGTGCAAAAACATGAGAAAGTAGAACAAGATAGCAGGAAAGGAAGGATGCAAAACCAAACAAAGTCAGAACCAAAACCATAATTTCAAAATAATTTTTCTTGGGTTTATGTATTTTCTACTGAAGATGCCAAACCCAGTTCCTTTTCACAAAACAATTTTTAGAGTTATATTAATGAAAATAGTCATTTTTCCTAACAACTCACATCTGGCCTGAGTAATCCTGAAGGCACCTGACATTAGATGAGCCATGGGACCGTTGGCTCAGCAGTGATATTTGTCATTAGTCCAGGAAGAAACCTCAAACTGGCAGAATTTTCATTCTCTGCATACGCGAACACACACAGTGTGACCACAGCCTGGAAACTCCCCAAGACAACAAATGAGCTGGATCCCAGATTTCATTTCAAAGCCAACCTCAGAATTTCCATGGCGAGCTGAGCCCTCCAGCCTTCCATCCAGAAATCAATGAGGTGACATTGGCATAGAATAAAAATGATGTAGTGACGAAACAGGGCCCTGGAGTGCTTTGCAATGACATTTTAAAAACTGAATACCACGCAAAAAAAAGAATGAAGTCAAATGCCCCTTAATCTCCATAACTCTGTAGTGTCACAGCCTAATTAAACCCTCAGCCTTCTGCCAAGTGAGGGCCACACCCACTGACAAAGGATGCCCTGTGATAGGCATTATAAGGTGACCCCCTCCATCCCAACATCTGTGTTTCTGCCCTCAGCTCTAATGAATGCACGTGCTGGAAGAATGACGGGATTTCCTACAAGCTCAAATTCACCCCATAAAGCTCAAAGCATTGCTAATGTTTCTGTCTGTCCCGCTCAAATCCCATCCCTGGATCAGACACGCAGAAGAAATGAGCTGGACCCCTCGACTGAAGCTCTGTGCAGTTCCCTTAATATAAATCTAATGCAGAAATAACAGCAATTTATAACTTGGGCAGCCAGAAAGCAGTGAAATGGAGCAAGCAGCCAGTTAATGGCCTCAACAGCACTTCTGAGACTGAAATGCAATTTCTAGCCCCAGAGGGTGCTTTTGGGAGAGCAATCCCACCTTGCACACATTCCTACTGCACACCATTCCTGCCCCTGGCACACAGAGCTGCTGAGGCTCACATTCCGAGCATGAAACTCTTCCCTTTGGCTGTGGCCTCTTCCTCATCCACCTGAGCAAGCCAGGTGCAAGGAGAGATGCCATAGGGAAGGGGGCCACACTGCTAAAATTCCTGTCCCAGGCAGCAGCTTCACTCAGCACCCTCTGTCCCATCACTGGACTTCTGGGGACACACCTGTCACACGACCTGACACCATTTCCCCGCTATCCCCACCTGAGCCTCTCATGCAGCTAAAGAGCTCTGCAATATTACACCTCAAAGATCAGTAATATTAATGAAATTATGACTAAAATGGCCATCTCTCTGCTGAGGAACCCCGTACCTGTAAGGATTAAATGCCCACCTGGTCTTACTGGGCATGATACAAACAGGAGACAGCTCTGTTTGTTTCAGACAGAAAAGGACATATTTGTCCTTCTCTCATGTATTTAC
This sequence comes from Corapipo altera, assembly GCF_003945725.1. Lineage (NCBI taxonomy): Eukaryota > Metazoa > Chordata > Aves > Passeriformes > Pipridae > Corapipo > Corapipo altera. Next base: position 10,927,403 of record NW_020884893.1, on the reverse strand, counting down.
CAGTGAACATTTCTATTACTCTGCACTCTCACTTTCAGACCATAAATGCCCCATATTGTGCTAGACACTGTTCAAATACCTTGCATAGAAACCTTAGAAAGAATAAACAATAATAAAAATGTGTTAAAACACACCCCTGCTCACAGTAAAGATCCATAGTCACAGACCACCCCAACACAAAGATCTAACAATCCAGTCTGAGATGTTCCCCAGGTCACACAGCAAGTCAAGAATGGACTAGAGAAGATTCTCCTTCAAGTCAGGCCTGCTCCAACTACTTGCCCTTCCTGAGGCCAAGCTGCCTCTCCCAGACAGGGAACACACCCACCCAGCCAGCCCATGTTGCTGAGAGTTGTCAAAAAGTCAGGCTCTCTGCACCCTTTTGAGGAAGGACCAGTCTGCAGCAAGCAAAGACAGGGGCAATAAGACAGCAAAGAGGAAACAGGAGGGAAAGGTGGCTGAAGGGGTCACACATGCAGACAGGACCATCAATGGGATCGTTCACTGATGGACACAACAAATGCATCCTTATCCTATGAATATTTTGCAGTACAGACAGATTTTCAAAGCTGTTTTGGAAGCTTGAGCCCCAAGTGTATATCTGAGCTTAGCTCAGCTGGTTAGAGCCTGGTGCTAATAATGCCAGGGCTATGGGTTTGATGCCTGTTTGGGCCATTCACTTAAGAGCTGGACTCGATGGTCCCTGTGGGTCCCTTCCAACTCAGAGTATGCTGTGATCTCTTTCAAAAGTTTTCTTTTAAAGCAAACCTCCTCACCTGGCTTGGCAAATTCAATGTGCTTCACAGGGAGGTGCTCCCAGGCTCCTTCCCTCTGCACCTCTTGGGGGATAGAGGGCACTGGGGGGGCTGCAGAGGAGGGAACAGCCCACAGCACCCAGCCAGGTCGTCTTATTGCCAGGAGTGGGGCCCTGGGGCTGAAAAAGTAGGAACCTGTAGCTGGAAAGCAGTAAAGAGCCGACTTCTGTGCTGGCACCTCTTCAGCAAGAAGAGAACACGTATCCACAGGCCACACTGCTCATGATTTACACCGACATGAGTCAGACCAGAACCAGGTCCCTGTGCTTTGTCATGACAGCAAACACAACAGGGAGCTTGGCCTCTCCTCCTGGGGGGATGTGCCTTCCCCACGCCTCTGTGGGACCAGCACAATAAATAATGCATTCCTGGTAAAGGAGGTCCAAGGGGCTTTCCATAAACAATTCAGGGTTTCTCCTTTAAAAACTTCTGGAATAGTTTCTTAACGCCCGAGCCATGTAAGTCATTAGGTTTCTGTCAGTGTGCTCAATGCATATGTATGTGCCAGAGACCAGAATCCTGGTGGAGTCTGTACTGTAGGACATCTATAAAAGAAAATTGCAGTTAAAGTGTCCAAAACAATGATCTGTGGGTGGTCCTCTGGTTAGCAGATGGGTTTTTAGAGTGCACATATAGCTATTAGTAACAAACACCTCCTTGGTTTTGTCTTGGTAGCCTTGCATGTGAAGAAAAGTTACTGCACAGAGGATTCATTGCCTACAGATTAGCAGTTCATGTATCTTTGTTGGACAGAGTGTGCAATCCTATCTAGGCAGGTCTGAGAGCTCTAACAGCATTCTCACTGGAAATGGAGCTACTTGTAGACATTTATCAGCATAAAATAACAAATAAAATCTGACACATGTGCTCTCAGATGGTATAATGTCTTCCACGTGAAGCCAAACCACAACAGGTAGAATAAAAAAGGAAGTTAAAACTCCTTCTTCCTTAGATCCATGGAGATCCATGCTCTCAGCCTCCTTCTCTATCCACTCTTGGGGGAAGTGGGCACTGGGAAAGAACAGCCCACAGCACCCAGCCAGGTCATCTTATGGCCAGGAGTGGGGTCCTGGGACACTACCCTGGGGCTGACAAAGGAACCTGTAGCAGGAAAGTAGCAAAGAGCTGAATTCTGTACTGCCCACATTACCCTGCCAGCCCTGCTGTTACTGCCCCACAGACACCTTTGCACCAGAAAAAAAATCACTGAACAGTACAAAGGGTAACAAAGAGTTTGGAGCTGAAGCTCTGCTATTTCCCCTGAGAAAACACTGCTGTATTATAGCTCTGACCTAGTAGTGGATGGCTTCATAGATCATCTCTGACCAGCTCATAAAGAGCCAGTCATCCCCAGACCCAGGAGCTGGCTGTGCCGTATCACTTTTCTGACCATAATTACACATTAAAGAGAATATAATGAAAGATATTTTGCAAAAGCTTAAGAAATGAAGCAGATGACAGGCTTCTGGAGGAACTGGAGCTGCCTGCCTATGAAGGCTCACACCTGCTGGGGAGAGCCAGGAAGGAGGGAGAAGGGTTTAACCCACACGTGCTCCCAGCTACATGGCTGACAAGTGGCCACGGCATCCCCCAAATCCTCTGCACACCTGGGCACAGCCAGGACTTCCCTGTATGTGATGAGAAGATGGGGCAGGTACACCAAGCTCCGTTGTTCTGCATTTTCACATAGAAACATTGTCTCACAGGGCTTTAGAAAATTCAGCTGAAATTATCAACCGGCCTCTTGAAATTTTCATTCCTGCCTCCGTAGTTCTTTGAAGAGTAAAAATTACCTGGGTAAAAATTAACTGATTCTAGTGTAGGGTTCACTCTTCAGAAAATCAGAGATTACTTTACCTCTCTTGGCTTTAATCGTTAATTAGGCCACAAGGACCGTTGATGGAATGGGACAATTAGGCCAAAAAAGTACTGAAATTATGAATGTTCTGAAACATTCACTCCAAAGTGAATTAGTTCATAAGCACTTCAAGGAACATGATGTTTCATCCTGCAGAGCATGTCTTAAATTTTCCATCTTGGTCTAAATCCTAGAAGAAGATATCACCAGTCAGTTCTGAGAAGTGAGGGTGTCATTAGCATGTTGCTTTAATTGTGTTTTAAATATTATATTAAACAATTTTTTGTACATTTCCTAAGAAGAGTCTTCTTTCATGAGGTGTCCCAAGTCTCATGTCAACTTACTGTGGCTCAGATGTGTACGTGAAATCCAATTAGCACATTCCAAACTTCATTTCCACTGAAACACAATCAATTGTAACTTATTTTTGAATCATGCTGCTTTCTCTAATTGTTAGCTCCAGCCTCTGCTGAATAGGTGGTTAAGCAAATTATTCCATCTCACATATGAAAATTGTGCTATTTATGCTGGCAGCTTTCACAGTTACTGATGAGGTTTCTTGAGCTAATGAAATAATAAAAACACAAAACAGATTTACCTTTCTTAATAAGGAAAAAGATAATGAACTAAAATTAAAATTGAAACTCTCACTATACGCAGAGTTACTGTAATATCGTTTCTGTTTTAAATTAATGCCCTTGCTTTTTTATTTTATTTTTTACATGCCTGTGACAAAGCTAGTTAAAAATCCACTTCAACCATGGTAATGTAAGGATGCTGTTACTTTATTGCATTTTTTATAATATTATGGCACACACAGTTTTGGTGACTTTTCTGTGTGATTAGGCATACAAGGGGCAACACTTTGATTAGACTCTGTGCTGGGCTTCATTGGAGGGCAAAAGGGGGGAGTTGGAAGACAGTGGCTTTTGGTCACCTTTGCAACCTCCTATCCATGCCTGGATGCTGGGCTCCCGCTTTCCTGGTGCAAATCTGCTGGGATTTGTGTTGCTGGAGCCCTGCAACACAAACCAGGTTCCTCACTCACCCACTGCCCTGCTCTGCTTCCTCGGCCGTGCCTGGGACACGGCTCAGGAGGAAGCTTTGGCACAGAGAAAGCACAGCTTGAAAACTCCATCTGCTCACCCCGGGGCCAAAGACGGGAGGGAAACTCCATGTGCTTGTGTCATCTGCCTGGCAAAGCCTTCTTGCTTCCTCTAGTTTGCACACTCGGGGTTTGAAATGGTTTGGCAGTGCTGCTTCACTCACTCCTTCATGGTCCCCACAGGGAGGTCAAGGCCTGGCTCTGTGGGACTCCAGCTAAAGCCAGGCCTGTGCTCAATGCTGGGCTGGGTTGAGCCCAGAAGGAGCCCGGTTGCTGTAATTGGAGATACCCCCTGGCACAGCTTCAGAGCTGGGACACTACAAGTATGCAGTCCCTCTGGTTTTGAAATATGTATTTCCAGAGCTGAGCACCATTGGTTCTCCTTGCAGAGAGATCTTGGCCAGGAATACAAAATCTGAGAAATCTGGTACAGGGCAACTGTCGGGACACATCGGTGTTCCTGTCAGATGACCTGGACAGCAAGTCCAGGAGAGGCTCCATCCATCCATGCCGTGTGGTTGGAGTTTTGCAGGGTTAGCAGTTGGATCCTGAAATCAATCATTCCTCAGACTCTTGTCTGGTAGGAGTTTCTTGAAGGACAGGACAAAGAAGAGGAGCACCAGCAGAGCTCAGTGCCAGGGGACCTAGCTGCCCGAGAGCCCCAGTGCTGGCACATCAGGCAGTGCCCTTTCTTTGTTGTATTAGGGAGTGGCTGCTAAAACCCCTCAGGCTCCCTCTCCCTCACTGAGCTCTCAGCTCACACATCCCTTCCCATGCTGTAGCACCCTGTTTTCTCCTTAGCATAAAACAATTATACACTTCTGTCAATAAATGCCATGCCATGAATTAGCAGCCCTGCTGGCTCTCTGCCCACTACTGCAGGAGGAAATGGCCTCATAAATATTTGTGCAAGACATCAATAAATTTGAAGTGTTGACTTGAGTACTCAGCTTCCCTATCTGAGACCTGGAGCAGAGCTTCCGGAGTTCACGTGTTTCTGCTGCGAGAGGCCAGAGCTGGAGGCCAGCGATACCCCCAGGATGCTGAAACTGGAGCTGGAGAGAGAAACCCAGTATAAACTCCTTTTGCAAAGTCCCTTCATGCTACTGATCATGGTGGAAAAGGTCCTTGCGATTCAGACAGGGGAGGTTTGGAGAGAAGTAAAGGGTTCCTCTGGCCCACTGCTGCTCCTCACTTTTTCTGATTCTTTCCATTTCCCAATTTTTACTGGTCCTGACCAGCAAAACATCATTGTTGTAGAGCTTTACATGGCCAGTGAGCTGGGAAACGCTCTCCAGTAAAGGTGTTTTAGGCTGTGCACAAGCACCAGAGGAGGATGGGTCACTCTGAGTTTACTTTGGGCTATAAAGCCTCGGGACATAGGGACATTGATGTCAGGAGCCCCCAGGTACTTCTGACATCAGTGCAATTTAATCTGGGCTAAAAATACTTTTTTGAGCTACTTAGGAAGCCACTTTACAAAGCTTAGTAGATATTGGGAGTGAAGTAAAAAAGATATTTATTAATCCACTCACATATCCAGGTTTGCTAAGGCAATTGCTTTATCTCTTCATTTCCTATGTGTTAAGACACGGTTGCTGGAACACAGACCTGGAGACACTCCCCACCCTACCTTGGGTTAGCAGTGGCACAGCCAGATGTCATTCAAGGCACCATTTGCTGGTGACCAGGGTGGCCCACAGGCCAGCCCATTCCCTGCAGGGCCCCATGGCCAGGCCAGCAGCTCGTGCTGGTGCTGTTCCCAGCAGCACACAGCCACTTCTCCTGCCAACAGAGCATTCCTGTGTAACGGGGGCCCTGGTTACACACTGGCTTAGTGCTCACAGATTATTCCCAGGCTGGTGTTTTCCCCAGTCCAGCCTGGCATCCCCGGTTTCTGCGCTGGAATTTGCCATTTCGCTTCAGCCAGGAGCTCAGCATCATATTCCCTGTTGGGGCCTGGCTGCAGATTATTCTTTCTGTGTTCTTTCCAACACAAGAAAGAGAGTTTTTTCCCACCCACAAAAGAGGAAAACCAGGACGAAGGACAAGAATTTTTCTAAGTTTGGGGGAGTCTTTTTGTTATTTTGCAAGAGGACAAGGGCTGGTATGCAGCAATTGGCATTGCTCCCCAAGTTCTGCTTCATGAAATGAATGTTTTAGAGAAAAGGCAAAGCACTGTGGCAAACTGAGACTCTGAAAGGGCTGTAGAACTGCTTTTTGGGTAGATGTGTGTACCTCAGTTGGGTTCACAGCAAAGATTTCACCATCAGCAACCTCATTCTCAGCATCTCCCCGCCTTCATCAGCAAGAGTTCAACCCCACCAGTCAGTCCTTCTGGCTTTAAAACGTGGATATTTATGACCCTCATTCAGATAAATGTTACAACAAATTGGACAGTTACACTGAAATTACAACTCTAATAAAATCAACCTAATACAATGACTGAAATAGTGGCAGACAAGTGAAAACTCCCCAAAATCATGTATCTTAAATTTGCAAACAGCCATCAAGCATCACCAAACTACTCAGAGAAGAGGGCAAGGAGATGGCATTTGTTTTACCATCTACTTTACCATCAGCTAAGTAGTTACCATCTACTGCCTTCCTTACAGTGGTTTTCTTTATCCTGTTAAATATTTTTATTTTGTTTTCCAAAGAAAAGTGTTGTTGCAGAGCAGTAACATTCATGTACGGAGGGAGAACTGCTGACTAAGGGGATTTATGCTGGCAAAATTGCACACAAATGTTATTTTTCAGAGGGAAAAAAATGTATGACACACCTCCTTGGCCATGGGAGATCACTCTCTTGACAGGGAACATGTTCAGCCGAGCTGATGGGAAAGACTCTCCCCCAGCTGCTCGGAGGGGTTACTGGCACCGCACCTGCAGCAGCTTCCTGGAGTTCACCACTCAGATCCCGGTGCCAGACCACAGAGAAAGGCAGAAAAGGGCAAGAACAGCCAGATATTATGTCTAACTATCGTGACTCACTGGGGCTCCTATTCTCAATTTGCTGTGACCTTTAGAGCGGTGGAACTGACACTGAGCAAACAATGCAGCTCCCTGCTCGCTGGGAAGCCCCGGCTCCTGCCCTCTGCCTCTCTCTGAGCAGTTTTCCTGGTCCTGCCAGCCCCACACACCACCCAGCCTGGCTGGAGGAGCAGGGATGACACACCAAGTCATTTTGATTTGTGGCACCTCCCTGAATAAGATGTGCAAAATAAAGACAGATGGTAATGGATAAACTCCAGCTTCTGTGGAGCTGCCATCAGCAGGAGCTCCCACACTGTGCAGAGCGCCCTCAAATGAACTTCCCTGTGGCCCTGAGTCCCTGTAACACAGAGATACTGCAGCCCATCTTTTAGTAACGACTTCTGTGCCTTTTACTGTTTCACCATCTTGGTTTGTTTTCTATTTTTTTTTTCCCAACCTCCTGACCTTCCTCTTAAGAGCCACCACTTTCACACAGCTGTTCTGCAGCCATCCCTGTCCAAATTAGTGGCAGTGCCTTGGCCAAGCAGAGAGGCCTCTCACCTTCAGGATCTATGTGGGAAATCTCCTTGTGAATCCAGGCTTCAAAAAGCCACGGGAGCTGCAATGTTTTACGTGTGTTCCCATCACGAAGCACTGAGATGCTGATTCCTCGACATCATTTTCTCCCAGGATTTTTGCAGTGTCACCAAACCGTGCTGAACCTCAGCAGAAGGGTCCAGGTGATAATCCAGGCACCTTTCTGCCATGGGGCAGTTTGGCTTCTCTTTTCATGTTACTTCTGAGCTCGGACGCCTGAGGTCTGCAGCTGACATATATGTTATTTCATCCAAAATAAATGCAGGCATATTAGTGTTTTCTGATGCCTGTTTCATTAAACACATCAATAGCAATTGACCACTGATGGTCTTTTCCAGCAATGAAAATAAGAGGCAAAAAAATAACCAAAGAGCAAAACCCATTCTGGGGTAAAATTTTTATAAGGCATCGCTGTGGTTTTGGAGTCCTGTTATTTTCAAAAGTAATTTTTTCCACCATGGATTCAGGTCAGTTTTGAAGAAGAATCCTACCTTGCTTATATGCCTTTGCAATTCCTCCTTTCAGCTTTCAAAGGTCATCTCAGCTCCAGGTACACAGGAGAGAGAAAACTGGGAGGATTTCATGTAAATGATAAAATCTGAGCCTTTTATGAAAAAAAAATATGGAAATGAACAGTACAACGAGGACCTTTGTGGGGTTTAGCTTGATTATTATCAGTGTGGAGGACATGACAAAGGAAATCCCACACATTTTTTCAAAGTCCAGCAGAGAAAAACGTGGGTCTCCCCAAGTCAGCTCCCCAGCCCACCTGAGGCTCAGTTAAAGCCCCTGGTAGTCTTAATAGCAGATTTCCAAGCCACTCTGGTGAAAGCAAAGAATTTTCTCATATGTGCAAACATACCTGACGATTGGCATAATCCCAACGAACACACATTAGGTCAGTTAAAATATTCCAGTGTATTGACATTAATTCCACAGCTCAGACCCAAGATCATGTTCTCATTTGTCCAAATAACAGAGCATTTAAATATTTAGTTCAAATATAAAGACTTTTGGCTTATATATAGAGGAGGTGTGTGTAGGGGGAAATCCAGGGGACAAAAGTTTTCCTTGTAGCATGCACAGTGCTGATTTCCAAACCTCGGCAGCCACAGCACGACGCAGCCATGGCAAACGTCTGGCCAAGACAAATCTATAAAATTTGCACTGAACGTACACCCCCTCCATGCATGAAGGTCTAATAAGCCCAGGTACTTTCTGCCTCTCCAAACAGTCGAGCTACAGAGGTTTCCCCATGGATTCTAGCGGGGCCAGGGGCATGGAGACTTTATTATGTAACAACCCACATTATTTAGTGAAAATCTGGAATGTGCTTTATTAGTTGGGCCTTTGTTTGGTCAGGAAATACCTCCAGACAAATGTGATGACACAGGCATTTTTAATTTGCCACTTCACATTCAGAGCAAATTAGGTGATTTTGCTTGTTATTCCCTCCATGAGAAGCGACAGGCTGCCAGGTTAACAGTTCCCCTCAGAAGCTCTTGATGACATTACAGACACACAGAGAAAGCACGAGCACATCAGAACGAATTAAGATCACCTCCCTTGCCTATAATCTGAAACACTCCATGTGGTCTCTCTTAGCATCAGTCCCAAATGCCAGTGCACTGGAACAGCATGTGCAAGTGGTTGGAGGTAAGGGAAGGAGAGGTCAAATTCTGTGTGCTTCATACGATCAAATTTGTGGTATTAAACCAACAATTACCAGAGAAGTGGTGAGTGAAAAACAAACGTCCTATCCATTACCCAATTTCAAATGCCAGTGTGATGCCCCCAGGACTCTCAGTCCTCAGTTATTTTTTTGACACATTTGGTAACGTGTCAAGTCTTAATACCTGCTCTCAAATGGAGTTGGGGTTTTCCATTTGTGAGCTCGAAGTCATTTTCATTTCAGAGCAGACTCAGAAAAAGGCTGGTTAGACTGCTGCTGAAGTATAACTGGGGGATGTGTTCCTCTGTGGATTACACTTCTGCTTAGGATAAATTGGAAAAAACATAGGAGAAATGATGTTAAGTGCAAAATATTTAATCTTGACTGAATATCACTGAAGCAGCTCAGTGCAGACCCAAGGGGAACACTGGTAAAGAAAGCAGAGAGGGGGTGGAGAGCAATCCTAATTTTCTTACAGTGAGGACTAGGAACTGAAATGTGGCCAGCATAGGAACATGCACTTTTGCTGGACATCAAGCCAGATAATAAAAGAAAAAATAGAGATTATGTAGAGCTGGGTAATAAAAGAGGCAGCGGTGGTGAGTCTGCACCGGCAGGTTTTTTGGCTGGCGGTTTAATGACCGAGCCTGAAGATCTGCCAAGCGGAGCTGAGCGGGGCTGACGCAGCTCCTGGGGTTTGCTTAAAGAGGGGGAGCAGCAGTGGAGGTCTGCAGGCTGCAGGCTGGCCGTGCTGAGGGGGTGGGAGCCCTGCCCGGGACCTGCTGCTCGATGCATTAGCGGTGTGGGACCCCTCAGTCCTCCCCGGGAGCAGCGAGTGCCGGGTGTTTGTGGGGGCTGGAGGACACCGGGTGAGCCCTCCTCGGCTGCACGGAGCTGTTTTATGGCCAGGCAACGAGGGATGGCTGGGATTTTGAGGAATACCAGGTGTGTGTGTCGGAGAAACCGATTTCCACGTCGGGAAAGCCTCCGGCGCTCAGGCCCTGCTGCCTGGCTGGCCAGGTGGGTGGCCCTTGGCCTGTCACCACCGTCCCCAGGAGAGCAGGAGAGCTCCCCTGAGCAGGCACCTGAGCCAAATGCCACCTCCTAATGGGGCTCAGAGCTTGGGTATGGCGTTTTCCCCCCAAACTGCTCCAAAGTTAGGCACCTAAAAGGGTCAGTGAAACTCAGGTTTCGACACATGAGGAATAATTCAGCTGCTCTCTTCACATGTATTGGAGAAGCACTTCCACAGCCAGTTTTGGGTGCATTTCTGCCCAGTGGCTTTGTGTGCTGTTATCACAAACACCTCAGCGGTGACTGGGTAGAGGAGGTGAAAAGTTAGAGAGATATTTTTTTTTCCTTCAGGTCAAGCGAATTCAGGCTGTGTTTGTAATCACTACATGCAATTTTCAGGTGCTGGACGGTCACTGACCCTAAGAAGCAAAAATGTCATTTCAGAATTCATTCCAACCCCAAAGAGATAATCCCATCATCTCACTAGCAAGGCACGCTTCCTCAGAAGCCACCTCAGAAGATGAGGCACAGGCAGTCTGCAGACACTTTCCTTCAGCTCTCAGACAGGCATGGTCTGCAGGTCAGCAAGCACCTGCTCCTCTTCCTTCTGCTAGACAAGGTTAAAATGCAGGAAATTCCATTCTTGGATCTTTTTTTTCTGGCATCTGACGAACAACCTTAATTTTTAAAGCAAGAAGAAGCACCAGATGTATGTTTGGACATACCTGCCCTGCTGTCACCATGCCACCACCAGTGGGAGGTGAGCACTTGGTGCTGACTTTGTCTGCCCTGATGTGTTTTGAGCCCATGTGTAATTGCTGAGAAACCCTCTCTACCGAAGAGTCAGAGGAGACTCTTTCTTTGTGTTTCTTTTCGCTCAGAAGGGGCTGAAGCAGCAATCTTGACTTAAAGGCTGACTCTGATTGGAAAATAAACAACTATAAAGTACAATAAATCCCATTGAAGAGTCCAGTCAAAACATCCCAATGAACAGTTAATGCTCCACTAACCAGCTCCAGATGTCACAGCCTTGTCTGGCACTAATTGGTTGACTGGAGAGTAAGGAACTGTGTAACCTGAAGGAAATCTCTACTTCTTGCACTTGAGATGAGTTGCTAAGGCAGAAAATGGTTTGGTTTTGTTGTGTTTCCTAATTTCCAAACTGCAGAGGAGTCACAGGTACCTGCTGAGTGACAAGACACTGCCCAGTTTTAGGGTCCTTTAGGCACCTCAGGAGAAGTTTCTCAGGAGCACAGAGCTGCCTTTGAACATCTGATGTTCCTCCTTCCCAGACTTTTCTGGGTTTATTTGTTTAACCAGAGGACATGCCCTAGCAGATTGCAGCTAAGTTCTTAGATAAAGGTAGTTGCAAATTCCAGCTGGAAATGTCTGAAGCACCAAAATAAAATAAAATAAGAAACACTAAAAAAAACCCCAACAATATCCCCCCCCCAAAAAAAAAACAAAAACAAAAACACCAAAGAAAGCAATTACTTTCAATTATAATTAAAACACATAAAATCAGAAGACTGGAGATGAGTTTGGAAGCAGAAAATAGATTTTTAAAATAGGATTAGAGTGGTGCACCCTAATTCCTACAGGCTGGAAATTCCAGAACTGCCTGTGTAACTGCATTGGCAGGGGACATACAAAGTGGCTAACCAGGATTTTCCAATGGTTTTTTTTAGGTATATTTGACAGGATCATGTTATATATTCCGTGTAATACTACAAAGCAACATGTGTGCCTGAAGGTGTCTTCTCCCTTTTACTGGAATACTTCCCAGTGCCATGATTGTGCACACATTTACTTACATCATTTAACTTCAAGCAAAGGTGTCTCTTGGCTTCAGAGGCTTCCATGACATCAAGAATTACTATTCATAATTCATTTTTGGGGTTCTAGTCATATTCTGAGCTTGTAGAAGGAGGTGCTGTGAAAGACCTTCCTAGAAAGTTACTTAATAAGATTCTGTTAAAAAAAAAATACTGTTCATATTCCTTAGCATTTTAGATTAGTCTGTACAATAATTTTATCTTTAATAAAAAAATTTCATCAAATGACCTACATGAATTTTAACAGACATTTCCATGTTTTTCATATTTTGTAAGACCATTTTAGAACTATGTAAATTTGCATGCCAAAATCTGATGCTGAGCTTCTGCTCACTTATATATAACTGATTTCTTTAGTGCTTGTAAAAAAAAAAAAAAAAACAAACCAAAAAAACTCAACAAAAACCAAGCCTACAATCTGTTTCTCAATTGTCAAAACCGTTTTTTCAGTGGAGCATCTGTCTGGACACGTTCAGCCATATCTTTCACTCCTGATCTGCAAGGGAATAACACAGGATTTGAAACACAGTAGACACTTGTGCAAAGCATGAACAATGAAAATTACATCCAGCCTTTAATCCAGGGGATTCTGGGCTGAGCTCAGCCTCCGTGGATATACATATCCATTCTGCATTTAGTTCCACATATTGGAAGACTGGATGTTTCCCTAGAAGAGTCACATGGGAGCAAAAGTGGGATTAAGTGGCTTTCTCTCCATGTTTTGCTATTAGCATTACACATGTAATATGCAGGCACACAAGCAACTGGGCTGCACAATTGTCAGCACTGAAACCCATTTCTTCCAAGACACCAGAAGGTCTCACGTTTCATGTACTGCCTTTATTTCCTTCATGGCCTTGGGAGAGAATGGATGGAAAAGAAGCAGGAAGTTAATCACACACATTCAGAACTGGAAAAACTTCAATAAGTCTTCCTCCTTCAAGCCCGAGTGAAGGACTGTCTCCTGCCAACAGGACTCGGGGTGTAAAACTGCTTCCTTCACCAAACCTCTCCTTTTGTGTTTTTAAAACTGCCAGAAGCTGACCTGGCTTTGGCAATGGGGACACAACGGAGGGTTTCCCTGGATGCTGAATATGTACCAACATAAATAAAACCACCCCCTTGCCGGTATGAGGCAGCTCCTGTTTGCAACCTGACAGAGACTGAGGACCAAGCAAGGTCCTCCAAGGACCATCTCCTCTACTTGGTCTACAATTTGGCTCCTTGAAGGTCTCAGGCTGGTGCCTCTCACCAGCAGGGGTTAGATCTGTGACCTCAACACCAACAGGAATTTGTTGAAAAGCGTAATGCGTGAAAGTACCAGATTTTAGTAGATGGGTATTGAATTGCTCACTGTAGGGGAAGGGAATCAAATTTTCTGGTCAGTTTTCTCTCAAAAGTTCCTACAAAGAAATTGTGGGACATTAGGAAGAAAATGCCTGTGGAAGTTAAATTTCTGTTTCCATGAGTAAATTAGATAAAACTGGATAAATTCTGGAAAAGGTTTGTCATGCAAGTGCAGAGGATCAGTACTTACTGACATTTATCATTGAATGTCTCTGTTTATCACTAACCACTTTAGAGCACTAAAGAACATCTTTAAAAACCAGCCTTCGACTTTGGCAGTAAAGTTGTCTGTTAAAAGAAACTGTTAACATTCAGTTGAGTGGCATTTGGAAGAGAACTGGCAAAGCAAACTCAAGGGTTAATGAAAGTAAATGAGATAATCCTCATTGATCCCCCATAATCCCCGTGGTCTGAGTGCAACTGTCAATCACTGGGAGAGACTTTTTCCTAATCTATCCCTCTGTGAATAGGTCATTCCAAACTGAATATACTTTATACACAGACATATATTCAAACACACACACAGATGCTGAACATATAAGAAAAAACCTAACAGAGTAAATTCCAGAATGAAGAGGAAAATAAAGCGTAGCTAAAAATATGGTGCATAAATTTAAAAAATATAAAGCTTCTTTTACTGGTTAAAATATATTCCAGCTGTCTGTTCTTACTAACTCACTGTTTCCCATGTAAGCTGGTAGCAACTAATGAATCCGTAAAATCCCTCCTCCATAAAGGAGGAAAGACCGTTCCCATAAAATTAAAACTTACTGTTTAACAGATTGACCTAAGCAAAATATGGCCTGGAACATAAGAGAAATTATTTCAGTCTTTTTCAGAGAACTACTGACATAGAAATGTATAAAATTCAATGATGCCATATGTGAGGTTCAGAGGACATGTTGCAGGAGGAGCAGGGTGTGCAAGAGAAGGGCACAAAGAGCTGTGCCCATGACGTGTCCTGGCTGCCTTCAGGCACTTCTTTGGCCCTTCCCTGGCAGTGCCAACCCCACCAAAGTTGTCTCTTCTTTTGGGAAGCACATCACTGCAGGGCTGTGGCCACATTCCCATGGTGTCTGGACACAGCACGGAGAGAAAGGGCTGCTCTGTGTCTGCAGAGCCTGAGCTCAGTGTCTCAGGACCAAGGGCCACACTGATTTCAAAGATGGTCTGAGGCACCAGCCTCTTTCCTAAACTCTTGTTTCACTTTGGTCCTTGACTACTTGAGCAGTGCTGTGCTCCTCCTGCCCCAGCACAGCCAGGGAGGGATGCACAAGGACAGGCACCAGATGTGGGGAAGGATCTGGCTCAGGAGACAGTGTGGTCTGGGGAGGTGAGCACAGCTGTGTTACAGGGGCATCAGCTCTGGAGTCCAGATTTGCCACAAAAGCTCAGCTGTAAATCCATGCTTGGTTTCGTGAGAAGTTCATCCAAGATGCCCAATGCATCTTGTTATTTACAGCACTTATAAGTACCTGCTTATTCTGGGAAATTTCCATCTTATACTTTGCATCTGGAATTCTTGATGGTGTAGACATGGCACTTAGGGACATGGTTTAGTGGTGGACCTGGCAGTGTTAGGTTTATCTTTTCCAACCTAAATGATTCTACATTTCTATGTTATAGCAGTCATTTACAGAGAAACTCTTTGGCATTTAGAAGAAAGCCAACCCTTCTACAGAGCATTCAGACTCACCTGTAATAACGTTACTACACGCTGCAGAGGAAAAGGAAATTGTCTGTCAAAGACTTGAGACAGAAATGTTTCACACTGCCCAAAGGTACCTCCTGATAACAAAGTGCAACAGCCATTTTCCTCCTGTAAGCACTCAGAGCAAACTTTGCTGCCTAAGCCACCACCTCTAACCTGAGGCTGAGTTGGAAATAAATGCCCCACTCTCAGGTTTAAAGAAAAACCAGCTTGGTAGCCATTTGGCCTGCAGCCAGGATTAAAGTGTTAACTCCACGTCTGTCAACCTGTCACTTAAACATTTGCCAAACTACTGACCACTTCTATTAGAAGACCATTAAACCAGGATTAAGCTTTTCCAGGGTTAAGCTGATGTAAAAATGCAAGGAATGTCACACCAAGGGCAGCACATTTTATTTGTATTGTAAACAGGGAGAAGTTGGAGGATAAAATGTTACATGTTTATTAAATATGGGGATATACCCCTGCTCTGCATTTTTCCTTCCTTTAGCTTCCTAAATGGCATCTGCATTTATTGACTACTATCCTGTAAATTTTCAAAATATATATGCCATTGAGCAAGTCTGCCTACATTAATATGACAGAATTGGCCATCTCCAAAGAGGGAGGAGCACACATTTAATGAGATTCCTCCCCTTACCCATAGCCCTCCCCTCCATCTCTAGCCTGTTATCTATATGAAATATAATTTGGCTTTCAGGAAGTGTCTATGACACTTCCATCTGAAGCAATGCTTCCAGTATTTACAGATATCAAAGAACTGGTCTTAATTTCATCTGATACTTTAAAAAGCCTTTCATTCTAAAATAAATTATTGAAATGCGGTATTGGTAAAATGGGTTGCTCCAGTAATGGATTTACTGTGATGGTGCAATCAATTGCAGAGATTGGATTTCAGGATAGGAACTATTCATCACCCTCCATGTCAAGGCAGGGTTTACCTTCACACTGCGGTCACCCACTGCTGCCTACGGATACCAAGGGCAGAGGAGGATCCACTGGAGGAAAAATCTTGCTGTTGCTTTTTTTTCCCATTGCTGCTGAGGTCAGAGTTTGGAGTTTGGACAGTTACAGCAGCTCCACAGCATCACAGTGCCAGCCAGGGAGGAGCAGAGGGACAATTTGAGCAGCTGTGCTCAAATTCAACTGCTCTGCTGTGACTCAAATCCAGGCTTTGCTGTGTGAGTTTTCCCACTTCTCTGTCTTATTTCAGGATCAGCAGAGCCTTTCAGTAGGTAAAGGTCTTCAAGGGTAGGGACTACAATGGAACAATACAACTTTTTCCCACACTATGACAGAGCACTCAGTACACAAGTGATGCTAATGGGGGAAAAGAGGAGAGGAGCTTTGACATTAACCCTCCCCCCTGTCCTCCTGCACTGACCCTCCCTCTCACACCTGAGGTTTTTCACAAGCTGGAGGCCCCCAAAACTGCAGGTACACCTGTCCTGCCATAGCTGGAAAAGTATCTTCTGGTCCTCTGCAGCAAAGGAGGAGGCTGAGAACAGGAGCAGTTTAGTCCTGGAGGTCAACAAAGACGGGATTTTTCTCCACTTATTTTTGCTCCATATAGGCCCCTGTGCTTCCATTAGCACAAATACATATTCACAGTCTCATTAGTCCCTTTCTCTCCTTGCTACCAGCCTGGTAACAGTCCCACAGCCCAGAGAGGCTCCTCGAAGCACCACAAAACACCATTTGCCTGCAGTGTCCTGAGCTATCAGTGGCAGCAACAAATGGCACATCTAAGCCTTGTGACATGAAAAAATGAAAGCTATTTTTCCATCCTCATCTCTAATGAATCTCGTTCTTCGTTCCTAGAAAGCAAAGTCAGCTCCATAAATCAAGAAGTCTGCGGATTTGGGGTTTTACATTAACACCTTCGTTCATGTTCTGCTGTGACCTCTTGGATTAGGGTGAACTATTCTACTGTGCTGGGAAGTGGCAGCTCCAGAGACAAATTTAGCACCTAGAAAATTTCCCTTGGCTCCCAGATGCCATAATTTTAAACCTGACTCCCTCCTTGAAGACAAAGTCACATCTACATTTGATTTCAGGTGTTACATACAATATTTCAAGAAGTTAAATGGGGACCCAACAAGTCTCTGACTATGGTGGGGTTTGGAAAATATTATTTGGAGCCTGAATTGCAGCTTTCTTGGCTGTAGTCTGTACTCTTTCTACCAACCTCAGCTCTGCATTTAGTCTTTCAATGACTTTCTCAAGTACTCCAAATGAGGAAGTCTTGCTCGGTTGGAGAATCACCATTAATAAATACAGCTGGATTGGAATAACTAATGAAGGGTGAAAAACAGGGCTTGTTACAGTTATTTATAATGCCTCTTAAGACAGTTAAAAGTAACTGAAAAGTCTCTGGAGTTTTAAATCTTTCTTCTCACTCCATTCCACTACTTGCACTCTTTATTTTGCTGTTTTTCAGATGAAATATGAAGATGAAATCTCCAAGAAGTTTGTTTAAAAAACCCAAACTCTGCAATGGCTAAGACAGAGTGAGCCACAGCAAAAAAGCTACTGCTGATATCCCTGTGATGCCTGCAAAGGAAGGGGTCCTGGAAGGGCAAAACAGCAGTAACTTCAGTGATGAATGAAGAATTGCTCTATTAACAACCCAGCACTTCTCACTGCTCAGATAACATGTAAGGGCTCCAAGTACACAAAACAAAAAAAATAATCCATTCCCAAGTCTAACCATCATGTTATAATACCCTGTTCCTGCAATTGTTCTGTCTGTCTTAGTTTAGAAATATCAATGGACAGGAAATGAATTTAACCCAGAACACTCTCTCACTCTCCTTAATCCACTGTAAAAAGGGAAAAGGAAAAAAAAAAATGGATACAACCACGTTCAGGAATAACCTGTGGAAAGCCTAGTTAATGACAGCTGGAGTGCAGGACACCATGAAGTTATCAGTGCTATGTCAGATATATCACAGCTAAGCAGAATCAAGCATTCTCCAAGGAAGCTCACAGAGCCATGGATCCAAGATTATGATCAGGCTCTGCTGTAGTGCCACAAACACGTTCCTTGGGATCTCAGAGCCGGGTACCTGGTTCATCTCTAAGGAGATGAGATCTCGGATCTTCCCTGGATGAGCCAGCAGTGCCTCCTGCTGTACTCCAGGCTGCATTTATTCCCAGTCCCGACTCTCTCAGGTTTCAGTTACCAAAGGAGCTACAGCTGGCATTGTGAGAGCTGCAATGAGTGATGGGAGATGTGTCTAAGGGGCCTCAACACCTCTGGAAACATCAGCCTGTGTCACAGGAATGCACCCTGCCCAAACCAGCGTGGAGAGCTCTGCAGCCTGAGATACCCCAGAGATGTTTTGCTCATAAATAAGATTTAATACATTTCTGAATGTGTTTGAATGTCACAGCACACCAGGACTCATCTGTGGCACCCAGAGGGTTTCAGCCTTCTCAGCCATGCTCCCCTCCTCTTGCTTTCACACATTTCAGCCCCAAACTGCAGGAAGCCCTGCTGCAGCACCTCGACCTTCTGCTGAACAGCCTTTCACTTGTGCTGACCCATGACAAACTATCACAGTTGGGGAATGCTGACTGTGTCATAGCCCACGTGAATGCCAAGTCTGGCTTAATCCAAAAACATCAGAAAAAGGAACTTGGGGTCAATCTTACTTGAGGAATGTGCAAAACTTCCTGGAGGTCACAGCAAGAGAACAAGCCCAATGTTTCACCTCTGAAGCTGAGAGAGGTTTTAAATCCTTTTGAGTTATCAGCCTGCAAAGCGAGGTAGACTGGCAAAATAAAAGAGGGGCTTGTCTCTGCTCTGGGCTGTAACTGGGAGCCTTTCACTGGAGAGGCTTCTTCCTCCCCCTCGGGGTGCTTTTCTGCATATCAGGTAGAAAATCTCTTTGAAAAACAGCAAGTCAAATCTTTCAAAACAATCATTATGATAACAAAGAAGAAGAATAAGGTTAAAGACTACTCTGCTGCCACAGCTTCCACCCAGAAGGCTTTGCAGAAGCTGTTCATCAAACCTCAGTGCAGGGCAGCTGCCTCTGGGGAGGAGCAACAACAAGAAGCTCCCCCAGGAGTTGGTGCAGTCATTCCTCACTGCAGCTGGAAGAGCTTTGCAGGTGAAATGGCTCCAACTGGAGGCTCTGGGCTGTTCTCAGAGCACAGGGACAGGCCACAGGCCACCACCCTTCCCTCCCCAGGGCTCTGCTAATCCCAGGATCATGCTCCCAGTAACTGGCGTCTAATTCACATAATGGCTCTGATGAAAAGGATGTCTGTCTGTCTGTCTGTCTGTCCCACCCTCCCACCATTTGAATCAGTCCTGTTTGCTGACTTCCAGACACTGGGGCCATGGAACATCTGCAGAGCAGCCCGAGATGTTGGATTCAAATACTCCACGTGTGTGAAGTAAACTCTCCTCATTCCCAGGCAAGTCTCAGACAACCGTTAATTTTCGCAGCACATCTGGGACACTTCCACATTTCACATTCAGAGAAACTGAGGCAGGAGGTTACACAGTCTTTAAAGGTCACCAAATGAAACTGTGGGAGTGCCAGATAACTCTTTAATGACCTGTTCTATTACAAAAATCCCTTTTATATTGATTTTCCATTAAGGGCAGAGAAATATGCTAATGCTCCAATGGGTGAAAGTAGAGAAGGACAGTTACACCTGAAACAGTTTTAATCAGGGAACACGGTTCCTAAACAACCTTCTTCATGCAAGTCCCCAGGGTAGGAGGGGACACTGGACCTGAAAGCTGTGACACCTCCCTTGCCAGGATTCCCTGTGGCCGCAGTGCTCCTGCCAGCCTCGCCCCAGAGGCTTGTGCCAAGCCCAGCTTTGCTGCACTAATCCCATATCGACAGCATGGCCAGGAAAAATGTAGTCTGCAAGTCGTGGTGCCAACATCACTGGAATGCTGAGCCCTGGGAAGGAGTGCCAGGGCAGCTAAAGACCCAACTGAGCTGTGGTGCAAATCCATGTGAGGATGGCCTCAGCTGAGGGGAAGGTGAAAAAAACAAGGAGCAAATGGTTTTGAGGTGAGAAGGTACCTCTGAACACTGATAGAGTTACTCCAGGCTTATTCTGGGATGAATGAGGGGAAAATCTGTGCATACACAGTCAAAAGTGATTGTATGCAAAACCTGAGGTATTTCTACTCACCTCTTTCCCTCTGTAACCATTTCATATCTCTTTCCTTCCTCTTTATCCCAGAGGAAAAGCCTGATCCATCAGTGGACAGGCAACCTACATATTATTTCAACTTTTCTTGAAACTCTATAAAGAAACACTTTTCCTTAGAAAATTATCTGCTCTCTCTGCAGACCAAAGAGAGCATCATCTTCTGAGCATCTGTGCAAACAAGCCACTTTCTAAGTCGTTGGAAATTCAAAACTCACATCTCAAGACGCAGATTAGAACTGAGATATTTCAGTTTTTCACAGCTGCTACTGAATTCTTAGAACACAGCAAGTGCTCCATTTGGGCAGTCATGCAAAAATATTAATTTGCATTTTTAAGACACTTTTCTTTAGCTTCACTGACTGTCTACCTTCCAAAAGTGTCCTTGAGGGTAGGTGGGGTTAATCAGAACAGTAATGCTTCTGACACTGATAGGAATGTGAGCATGTGCCAAGCTTTGTGAAATGAAATAGATGATGCTCACTGTCAGCCAGAGGAAGGAAGATGCACAGCCTCCATCTGCATCCTTATCACAGACATTTTGTGCCCAGCAGCAAGAAATGCTCAAAGTAGAAGTTTCTACAAGGGAAGAGGCAGAGGCTTCTCTACTTCACACACTAAGGTCTGTCAAAGAATATTTGCAGAAAGGAAATTTAGAATTCATTTAGGGTGAACTTAAAAAGGAAATATAATGCTAAAGAGCTCCTCAGAGGCTGAGAGACTAGTCCTGTGTCAGTGACCCAGTACAAACTCTGCAACTTCACAAATTCATTACTCCCACAGCTGATGGAAGGAACGAGCTTGCATCAGGCTGCTGCAAGACAGTTCAGGGGTATGACTTGGAATATGTTCATTGCTGTTAATTTTGTGATTTGCTTTATCTGTTCCACCATCCTTTTGCTTAATTATTTTTCACTTGCTTCTCTCTTGAATTTAAGCACCCCAGTTCCATTTCCCAGGACACCAGTTAAAAGGCCTTAACCAGAGTAGGTTCCTTAATTCTGACCAGTAAGGCAGGACCAGGTGTGATTGCAGAACTCCATTGATCCTGCCCAGCCAGCAATTACATCTGATGGACTTTCTGTCTACCACAAGTCTTCTGGAGCCTCCCCATCTCAGCAGAGCAGCAGCTTCTGTGCTAACCTGAAAAAGTTCTACCAGGCAGTCAGGAACTCAGACTTTGCATATCATATTGTGCAATTTTTTTTTTTAGATGAAACAGCCCAGTTTTTGGCTTTCTCTGCAGAAACTAGACCTTCTCTGAGTCTTTTTCTTTCATACATATTCACAGCTCTGTGCCAGGATCTAATGAGACCCTGAACCAAAGCTGACACAGTCAGTCTCAGACAGAATAATCTCTTCTCACGGTGCACCTAAGTACTTTTTGGGCTGGCTTCCTTTCTCTCAGACAATTATAGCTGATTTTCAAGAGACAGATGCCAGATTCCTCCTTTGTCTGACAGCCTTTTTTTTTTTTTCTTACCACTGTCATTTCTGAAGAATAATTAAAACGTTGGCATTTCCGGGGGACTTCCCAAATTTCTGACCACACTCACCACAGGGTTGTGTTCCAGCATAAAACCCCAGTCATTTCCTATTTTTCTGTTGCAACTAGTAAACAAGCACCCCAAAAGATCAGCACATATAGGGAGGAGCTGTGGGTAGACTGCTGGCAAGTGACTGCAGCTAAGTACAATTTTATATTTATGAAGAACTCTCACGAAAAAAGACAGAGCTATTTTTCCTACTTACTATACACTTAAGAATGACATCTAGCTGAGCATTTTATTACAGTTCTGATAGCCAGAAATATCCTTGGAGGGATACAATTACCTCTTACAACCCCTATGAAGTGACTGGCAATTAGAAGCAATTAAGATCCCCAATAGCCTTTCATAGCTCCCACCCAGCTGCTTGCTCCAACTCCTGACCATCTTCACTGGTCTCCCTCCCATTTATTTGTGTCTTGAACTGAGGAGCCCAGAACCAGCCTTTCACTCCAGAAGGGGTCACACTGCTGGGAGTCATGGAGGAATCACCATTTCCTCCAACCTACTGGCTGTGCTTTTATAAAAACAGCCCTGTGTGCCTTCATCACCTCTGCATTCCTTGTTCCTTCCCTCTCCTTGCTTTCTCTGTGAGGAGATAAACAGATTCCTTCAATCAAAGGTAATTTTAATGGGTTGTTTAATTTTATACTGTGCAAAAATTAGATTAATAAAAGGAGGTGTTATCGATTTTGCAGTAACCACACAGCTTTTGGAAAAAAACTTCAGTCTTAATTTAGCCTACTTTGCAGACACACTCTGAGTGCAGGAAAGCCTGAAGGAATTGAAATGGGGCCCAAAATTGAGGGCTTGAGCAAATGTTAGACAGCTGCATGCATCTTTCTGAAGTAAAACAGATACTGAATGTAGCTGCTTGGAAATGAGGATTTTCTGCTTCTGCTATGCTTGTCATCCTGGGAGTTCTTCTTGTTTTATTTATCAGTTTGGATGCACCTGACCTTGTCTGTTCTGTTCTGAAAACCTCCTTGTGCAGAAACAGCAGCTGGGCACCCGTCCCACTCACAGCCCTGAGCAAAGCAACCAAATGACCCAAAAAGTCTGTCATCTGTTTGTTTCGGATATTTTTTCAGCAAAAAGAGGGAGGGAAAGAATTTAGTGAGCTTTACCAACCTTCACCAGGAGAGATGCAGGAGGAAACCCCCCTGGGCTCTCAGTTCACTGCCACTGCTGTCCTGTGGCTCCCTCTGACCTGACCACCTTGTCTCCTTCCTCCCATATGCCCCTTTCAATGTCCTTGCCTTGATGGAGCAGTAAACTCATCTGGGTAAAATGAATACCGGATAGAAGGAAGGAAAAAGTCATGCTTTGTACAAATTTCTGTCCTGATGGTGAAAATGTCAAATGAAAACTTAGCTACTCTGCAATTGTGGGGTGATGTCAAGCACTCAGTCTCTTCTCCCTGCCCCGCTCCCTGCAGTGCCTGTGGGGTGATTTGGGGAGCTCTCCCACTGACAGAGGCCAAACAATGCAGGAACTTGAGAGAGCTGGGGCTCCACACCCCAGCCCTGCCCTGGAGAGCCTTCTTGCTGCTGCCAAATATTCACCAGAGGACTCAGTGTCCCTTCAACCTGCCTTCAGGGATTGAGATGGTATCTTCATTTTCTCTTTCACTGTGATCAAAAAAAGAGCCCCTTGTATCCAAACGCCCCTGAGCTGCTGAGGAGTGCTGGCCTGACTCTTCCTCCTGCTCCTGCTCTCCAGGTTGGTGACACCTGTGAGCTACACTCCGAGTGGGTCTGGTCTTGTGCACTGCCTTCCACGTTTCCTGGTGTGGTGACACCAACAAGGACCTTCCTTTGTCTGACAGACAAAGGGTCGGTGCTGGGCTGGTACAGAGGTCAGCCAAAGGCAGAGGCACCTCTGCACTCTCAGGGTGGAGATCTGGCTGCACTCAAGGCCTCTGGCCTCGTCAAGATTGAAAATGGAGATAGGACACCCTCTCGTGCTGCCCTGTCCCCTGGAGCGGGGTGGCTGCTGAGTGATGGACCAGGGTCACCCCAGCCCTGGCCCCATCAGAGGTGCTGGGAGCAGAGCCAGGCCTGAGCCACAGCTCCTGCACTCTGCAGGAACCACATATGATAATGTCATGTCTGTCACCAGCGGGGACACCATCGCTGGGGCCAGTTCTTACCTGCCCTGCCATGAGGGCAGGCTTTTATACTGGAGAAAGTGTCCAAAAATGCATTTAAAGCAGAATAACAGCAGCCCACATCCACTTTGCAACAGGGAAATGAAAATGTGAGCACTGAGGAAGCAGAGGATCAGTCCTCTCGTGCACAGTAAACAACTTCCCCACCTCCAGAATCATTTCTTGGCTCCTCTCTCTTTAAATCATCAGTGTCACAGTGGAAAAACCAGAAGGATGCAGTCCCTTAAAGCTCTTTCCTCTTTTTGCCTGTTGTTTAATTAAATTATCCTATAATGAAATCTTTCCCTAATGAGTCAGTGTTTAATAATTTATTAGCCACTGAAGCCCTGCTTGGAGTCTCATCAATTATGTATCACAGCACCAGGCACTTTCAATCTCTCTTTTTTCATTTCTCATTCACTTCATTAAAAGCCCCAGCCTTGCTGCTTCTGGGTTTCAATTCACTTGCTCAGACATAGAGGTCAGTTCACTGATCCTTATTTTGCCCAGTGCTCACCAAGAGATGTGTGTGTGCCTGGCATCTGTGGGCATGTCTGTGCACACGTGTGCCAGGGTATGGGCACCTGCCTTTCTGCCCAGGAGCAACAATGTGCATTTATCTCAGATTTAGAGACCCTCACAGAGGTGCACATGCATATCTGTTTGGAGAGTTATCAAATCTGTTAGCACTTGTGCAGCTACATCTGTAAGATTAAATTTGTTCACCTGTCTGTGCAGGAATGTATCAATATGGGCATTCCTGCCCAGGTCTGCGTGCCAGCACACTCCTCTAACTGCAGGGAATTAGTTTATCTTATTCCACTACCTTTTTAATTTTTATTCTCCTTGAAAGGATAGCACAGGTAACCTGCAGGAATCAGTCAGGAAATATTACACATGAGCAGTAAAGATATGAGTCTGTATCTACTGAAGGGGTTGGGAAGGGACTACCAAGCACACATTGCTGCAGTACTGACTGTCACCCACGGGGTAATCTGGGGAAGGGAACCTGGCTTTCTGCTTAGAATTCCCATCCCATTCACCATCAGCTCTCTGCACTAAGCTTTTATATGGAACCAAGCTCCTTTAGACACACACAGGTAATTCTGGAGTCAATAATCTCACTGCCTATTTATCACAGATGAATTTTTCTGTGAAGAGTTGTGTAAAATAGATTGAAAAAAAAAAATTAGTTCAGGGAAATTTCTGCAAAGAATGGTTGACCTGGGAAGTGTTATTATAAAAAAACTGCCCTTTTCCTCCAGCTTGTTTCTGGGTCAGGTTTGTTCAGTTACCAGAAAAACATAATTAGTTTAATCTCCATTTTGGGAGTGGAGAGTCACACTCAGTTGTGTTAATTCCTGCAGTGTCCCCAGTAATCCTGGTGCGCTGGAAATCTGGAGGTCTAGGGCAGGAGAAGCCCCTGGCTCCACACACCTGAGTTGGGAGCAGAGCTCAGGGACACTGGCAGTAGAAGAGCAGATCTGATGTTTCACTGACACTGTCCTGGAGAGAGAAAGAGTCCTTTGGTTTCTTTTCCTGAGCAAAGCCTTGCTTAGCCCGTGCCTGAACCTGAGAACACTGAAGCACCACGGATTTATCACGATGTTTTACAGTCTTTGGGGCAGGATTCTCCAACTGCAGCAGGTCTGCTTTTCTGGTTACAAAATGATGCTCTTTACAGCAGCCAGTTTGAAAAGAAGAGCAGAGAAGCTTTTGGTGTTGGCTGCATTTCACTGGAGTCAAATTCTGACTTTGTCCCACGTCCCAGCTATTCCAAGAGAGAGAAACAGAGCCCCAGAGCACATGCACGGGGTCACTGCATGTTCCCAGTGAGCAGATTCTGACTGACCAGGAGGAGCCTAGAGCAGAGACAATCCCTTCTTCTCCTCTGAACAACCAACACAACCTGGTGCTGCTCCCCCTGACAACTGCCCCTGGTAGATCCCTGGGGATGTGGGGTGGGGACAGTGCTGGTCTGTTCTGCTGCTCCCACTTACCAGTGTTCCC
This sequence comes from Corapipo altera, assembly GCF_003945725.1. Taxonomy (NCBI): domain Eukaryota; kingdom Metazoa; phylum Chordata; class Aves; order Passeriformes; family Pipridae; genus Corapipo; species Corapipo altera. Next base: position 10,901,583 of record NW_020884893.1, on the reverse strand, counting down.
AAGGATGGGAAAATCACAATCACTCACATGTACATGCATTTGCATTTTGAATACTTAACCAGACAGCTGTGCATGGGAAAGATTTTTTGATCAATTTATACCCTGAAGCACAAAATTTGATTTTCCTCTTAATTATCTTATCAAGCATTTCTAGAAGAGCTGTTAGCTAAAACAATCTCATCAGGCCCTTCAAAAAAATCTACTGAGGGTCTGTCTTTACCTCAAACTGTTTCTTTCAAAGTGAACACTTCCCCACAACCACAGCGAGACAATCTGTAACAGACACCAATGAAATGCATTTTACTAATTAAATTATTTAAAATTAAAAAAAAAATAAATAAAAATAAAAAGGATGCAGCCTTCCAAAACAACCCTGTATTGGTGTCACTGGAACCCTGTGTTGCTCATCAGTAAATATTCTGTGTCAATAGGCCATTAAGTATTAATCCCAGTGCTGGCCATTTGAGAACTTTACATCAACACTCTTGTTATTTTACACATTGCTCCTCATCTTATTAAATGACTTGTGCATATGGACAAGGGCACAGGCTCCCAAATGAGCCCACGTCAGTAACACACAGGACAGCACCTCTGATAAGGAGGGGAGAGAATCCCAAGAAAATGAATATGTCTGGGGCTATCACGAGTATTTATTTACACTGAGAAGAAAGGGAACCCGCTCTTGAAGAGCTTATTGTATTACCTAAGCTGAACTTCCAACATATGTTCACTCTCAACCACATCCTGGCTTCATTTTTTTTTTTTTTTATCCGTAAAAGCAAATTTGGTGTTAGTGAAAGATGCCAGACTGACAAGCAGAGTTCCCAGCTCAGGCTGCTGCCCAAATGTGCTCCTCTCCAGGCTCAGCTCCCTGCTGCTACCTGATGCAGACAGATGATTTCCAGGGTGAGAACTGAGCTCGCTGATCCAGCCCTGTAGTGCTACCAAAGAGTATCACCTCCAGAAACGCCTTCTCCGGAATAAGAGAGACAACAAGGGGAGAGTTGAATAGTTTTGATTCTTACCCTTTCCTTCAACAGTACTGTGCAGCTAAAATACATTAAAAGCAAAAAGAAGGAGCAACAATTGAATGGTGAAAAAAATGGGGCATCAATAAACAATGTTTTTTTCAAATTATTTCAATATGCTGAGCATTGTTCCTCCCAACAGATTCTCTCCAGGCTCCTAATTTATGATCTCAAATCAAACCCTGACCTGTTGATTTTAACCTGATTCTTCTGTAAGTCACCCTAGAAATATTTTGATTCCCCAACTGGCTTTTCACTTCCTTCCAAGTAACAGTCATGCAAGCCCACAAAGTTACTCCAAGCAATTATTCAACTGGACAAACTAAGAAATACAATATCCTGTATCCAGCTACTAGAGATGTCCCTGCAGTATTCCTCAGGCTATTACAGAAGGTGACTGACAAAAGTTTTGAAAAGTCCTATTAGTGACATATGTGGTGAGACTGAAGGGCAAAAAATACTCACTCCTTGTTTTCACTCCAGGAGAGAAACAGAAGTGAGGGGAAAGCAAGGAACAGAGAGATTTGCAGGAGGTGTCAGGAGCGTGCGGCAACGCGGCCGCCAGACGGACACGTGCACACTCGGACAGGGTTGAATAATATCGACGTGGCAATTGCTGCTCTGTGATTGCATGGCTCCAATTCCTGGCATTCAGTTGGTCAGAATTCAGCAGGAATCGGTGTGTCTTTGACAGAGCGAAATGATGACAGTGCAACAGCTGTGCTCCCCGGCAAACTATGTAATGATACTCAGGTTTTATGGCTCTCTGATTTGATTCCCAACAGCAACTATCCTATTATCCGTGGTCCAGACAGGTTAGCACCTGCTAAAAGCAATTTCTCATAAATTAGTCTGTGTCAGCTCGTGAAGGGCTGACACTCAAGCCGAGGGTCTGTGCGTCCCGCGCGGCGGCGGCTCTGCGGGGGCAGATGGCTGTGCCCCCGTCCCCACACAGCTGTGCCCCCAAGCAGGGCCCACCATGGAACAATCGGGGCAGTGTGAGAGCCCTGCCAGGGTGGGCACAGGGACCCACACCTGTGCTGTGCAGATGGTGCTTGTGCTCCTTCCCTTTGGGGGATTGCAGAGGAGGAGCGTCTGAACCCGGCTATCCCAGCGTTCAGGAGAGGGGTCAGGGGGCCTGGCTCACCACGGGAGGCAGAGCCCACGCCCTGCACAGGGTCCCTGAGCAGCCTAAGGGAACTGTTTGTGTCTGGCACTGGGAAATGTGGCATCTGTCAGGAGTCAGCAGGTCCATGGCTTGACCAATGCGTGAAGTGGGTCTCACCCACCCACACTGGATTCACAGAATCACAGGATATGCTGAGTTGGAAGGGACCCACAAGGATCGTCCAGTCCAGCTCCTGGCCCTGCACAAGACCATCCCCAGGATTCACACCTTGTGCTCCAGAGCATCATCCAAACACTCCCTGAGCTCTGGCAGCCTTGGGGCTGTGCCCACTGCCCTGGGGAGCCTGGGCAGTGCCCAAACAACCTCTGGGGGAAGAACCTTTTCCTGAGATCCAACCTGACCTTGCCCTGACGCAGCTCCAGCCATTCCCTGGGTGCTGTCCCTGGTCCCCCCAGAGCAGAGCTCAGTCCCTGCCCCTCCTCTGCCCCTGCCCAGGCAGCTGGAACTGCAGTGAGGTCTCCCCTCACTCTCCTCTTCTCCAACTGAACACACCAAGTGCCCTCAGTGTCCTCACACGGCTTCAAATCAAGGCCCTTCCCCATCTTTGTTGCCCTCCTTTGGTTGGTCTCTAACAGCTTAATATCTTTCTTATATTGCAGCGACCAAAACTGAACATTAGTTGTTATTTTTACACAACTTATTTCCAACCCAATACTCAAAGGAATATCCTGGGCCCTCCTTTACCAAATACCTGAGGCCAAACTCAGCTCTGAGTTTGTGCTGCTGTGAGGAGTTAAGAGCACAATTTGAATCATTTGGCCGTAGAAGCGCAGGTCTGCCCCCAGTTCTCCCTGTCCTTTGGCTGCTTCGTGCTCTCTGCACAGACCCACACGGGTCTATCTGTGCCCACTCCATGGGCAGCTCCAGAGGTGACCCACAACAGCTCTGCAGGCTGAGCTGCCAACGCTGACCCTGACACGGACGAGCCGTTTGCAGGACGGGTGGAACACACAGATGGAACATTTCCTTGACACAGACAGACCTTCTATTTCACAGAGTCCAGTAGGTCACTGTAAGTGCTTTGGATCAATGAGGCATCTCACGAGAGCCCGTGCAGGCCCCTGGGCTGGGATGAAACCCGATCTCGTGGCTCAATGTGTTAGAACAATTTTTCAACTGCATTGAAAACAAGGGGCTGCAGGGCAAGCAGTCCTCTCTCTGGAGGAAACAGTGAGAAAAGGATGAGGTTTACATGAGGCACGTTAAGGATCACCAAACAAAAATTAACATTTATGAACAGAGGGGAAGCAACAAAACCTGAAGCCAGTCAGTTGACTGACAGTGGTCAGAGCATGAGCGAGCAGCGTGACACACTTACCAGTTATGGCCATCCCACTGACTTGGCATTGTGGAGCAGCACTTCCTGCAGATGCCACAATTATCACATTGCAGACCATGGATCCTTGTTTCTCTGTGTGCTGCTGGGATCCAGACCTTCCCTTCCCTTGCACAAGGTCCCATCCCAGGCAGTGACCGCTGCAGGAAGCCAGCACAGCCTGCCCATGGGAGGCACAGGGCTCCTGGGGAGCACTACCCTTCCCCACCTCCCTTATCACACCTGGTTTTACTCATTTTATAACTCTAGACCTCCTTTTCTATTTCTGACAGGTTTTTTACCACCTTTGTTTTCATTTCCAGTGGATTTTTTTCCATATTTTCCTCTGTGTTTGTTCTTCCTACACAGTGTCTTTCTCATTTTTCTTTTCCACTCAGTCCCATCATCTCCTCTGCTCTTGAAACCGTACATTTTCCCAGCTCCTTCTTCCTCTTTATTTGTGGACAGCTTTTATTTTTATCACAGGAGTTTCTTTAGCTGTTGGACAATGTACTAAACCCAGAGATTTAGGTTTCCATGCAGAGGGATGCTGAGCAGACCTTTCACCCCTCCTTGGGGGCAGTGATAACATGACACACTTCTCAAGCAAAACATAGATGTAAGCAGTTTCAAATTCACATCAGCTAACAAGTAAATGGGACTGGCACACCTTCATCCACAAAAGGGGTAATGACTCTTGAGAAAAACATTAAATATCATATTTTACCAGTGGCTGTGGAGCAGACCTGAATCCCATTTCAGTGGTGTGAGTGTGCACAGGAGCAAAGCCCCAGGCAGCCACCTCTCCTGCAAAAGAGCATTTCCAACACATCCAATTCCAAAATTAGCAAGCAAACAGCGTGGATGCTGCAGTTAGTCACAGGGACAGGTGCACCCATCACCCAGGACAGCATTTGCAGGTCTCTGGAGAACAAAAAGTAAGATGGGAAAGTTGGAAAAAGCCAGGAAAGTCAATAGAAGAAAGTCACGGTCAGCAGGAGCACAAAGACCTCAGTTTACAGCACCAGACAGGGGGGGAAAAAGCCAAAACCCACCAGAGTCAACTTCATCTGTCATAGCCAAGCTGATTGCAATCAATAGACACTTAATGGCCTCTCAGAGTCCCATCTGGGCAATTAGCAATAGCATTAAGCAAGCAAAGACGTATTGTAAGGCTGTTCCTTCAGTGGAAGTGACAGAGAAGAGAAATAGGAAACCAAATTACATCTTTAGATCCAAATTCTTCTCTCATTAATACTGCATGAGACCTACTGCCACGGGCAAAAACGGGACAAAACTCAAAGTTTTGGTTTCTTCCCGCAGTTTTCTCGCTGTTTTTTTGTTTGTTTGTTTTAAATTCAAAAAATTCAATCTCAGCTTCGAACTGTAATAAAAGCTATCAAAGTCAGGAGGTAAATATGAGTGCCAGTGAAGGAAAGAGTGGCCTTTGGAGTATTTATTTTACCACCAAATAAATCAAAAATAACGATTTTGAATGCCCAGGCTTCACTGAAATCAAGGAGAAGCATTCATGTTTTCACTTTTTCAACCCTAAAATGCAGCAGGCATCCTCCCAGGCCTTCTGGGGATAGAAAACAGCACAAGAAATAATTGGAAAGAGTGAAGTTTTCCATACATGTTTTATTTTGTTCATGACAAACATCGAAGAACAACTTACTAATCAGGCAGAAGTACTTAATGTGCTTTCAGTTTTATTAAATATGACACTGCTGCATTATAAATGACAAAATATATATCTACAAGTCCTATAACTAAATTACTGTCTCCACTGTGATCTCAGGACACTTTTCCTGAGAAATGGAGCAGATCCAATACCCTGCACAAATTTAGTTGATTGTCCTAATTTTTCCTCTTGCAATTCAGCTGACCTGCTATTGTGCAGATTTTGACCTGTGATTTCATTGAAAATAATGGCTGAGGTTGTTGTTGGATTGGGATAAAACTTTCTATTGTAGGTTGTGCTCTTTTAGTGTCTATCAATCCAGATCTTCCAAAAATAACAGAGAAAGTAAATTATGAGTATGGGAAGTTCTTGTATGAGATGTGCTTAATTAATACTGCACAAGCAAAATGGGAATCTCTGCACACACAGCTGGCAAATTGGGTGCACTCTTGCATTAAAAGTAATTACCTGTTTTGTGTGCCACCAGTGAACTTATACAGATGATACAAATTATCATACAGGAGTCAAGTCTACAAAAGCAAAAAAATTAATTTTGAAAGCTTTTTATCAGCTCAAGGCTTTAGAGAGCCTGTCAGAGTTGGAGTGGAGTGTTGGGCAAGTTATTAGCACCTTTCTATATCCAAGAGGGGTTACTAGGATCAAATTTGCAGCAGATGCTTTTAACTTTGTGGAATTTTGCAGACAAAACAGACAAATGACACAAATGTCGATTTGCCAATGAAAAGTCATATCCTGTCTATTCATAAGTTCTGTTGGGCAATTAAAAAGAACTGGTGAAGTATGCATTTGCTCTGTGGCATAGCCATGAACTGAAGATAATAATCTCAAAATGATAGAGCAGGAAAACACCACAGCCCTGGGCATGCTGACCCTGTATTATGGTAACTTAGAGCATCACTTACCGGTGTAACAGAAACTCCTCGGAGCTCAGTGTTGATCCTCTAAGAATCAAATTACATTTTAAACCTGCAGTGCTACTATTTTTCTTATCTTTGACCTACTGTAGCAAGCAACTTTAAATCTGTCCTGGGTGGACCTGTTTTCAACAAACTTTTCAACTATTGCACCGGTGGTGAGCCCTGAACTGCAGAAGCAGCAACTCACTTGTAAATACTCAATAAATCACTTTATCTGGAATAGCTGCCCGTGAGATAGAGCCCGTGTTTCATTGCAAAATCTTATCTAAGAAAGAGTTCTTTAATAAATGCTGCAGAAGTGACAGACATAACAACTGAGCCACAGCCAGATGCCAGGAGTCTGGCCACGGTAGCAATTATATTTGGCAGGGCAGGTCCCTGAAATGCTTCTAGTCATTGAACTTCTTCTTTCAAACCCCTTCCTTTCTTCTGCCATAATGAGTTTTGCAAACATATATAAAAGATGGCACTGAGACAGCTTGTAACATATTGACTGGGTTAACCAGGTCTGCCTAGGAGGATTTTCAGTAGGAAAGTGATACTGAAAGCAATCCTGGATCCTGGCTGCTCGCTCCTAATTGATTTACATAAATGTTTATGTGGCTCTGATTTCATAAACATTACATGCAACGTTAAGGGATTTGTAGGGCAGATTTTTACAGCTTTCCATTTGGTCTCCATTTATCAGTTGAGACAGAGATCAGGCAGAAAAGGGCTAGAAGGAGAGGCAGAGGAGGACCAGGAGATCCAGGGTCAGAGGTACTATCCATCACATTAGGTTTATAATTTCTAATGGGCTGTTATTAAATACTTCTGGGGCTCCCCAGTACAACAGAGACATGGACTTACTGGAGTGAGTCCAGCAAAGAGCAAGAAGGATGATCAAGAGACTGGAGCATCTGACATATGAGGAGAAGGTTCATGCTGGGACTGTTCAGCCTGGAGAAGAGGATTCCCTTGGGGAACCTTATTAATGTGTGCAAACACCTAATGGGAGCTGGATGAGAAGATGGCTCAGTGACATCCAGTGGCAAGAGAGTGGCAAGAAGAGGCAATGGGCAAAAAACCAAACAAAAAATACCACTTAAACCTATTTTATGGTTAGAGTGGTCAGGCACTGGACCAGCCTGCCCAGAGAGGTTGTGGAGATACCCAAAACCTGACTAAGCAACCTGCTCTGGCTGACCCTGAGCTGGGGGCTGGATCTCCAGAGACCCCTTCCACCTTCAGCACTTCTGGGCTTCTGCTGTATGGATGGGATCCAAGCAGCAATAAACAGCCACATCATCTTGACTTACCCCATCTGAAAGGTTGGATCTGTAGCAAGATACCGAAGGAAAAAGTGATTCTTGTTACCATTTGATTCTGTAGATTGATTTGGTGGCACACAAAATATGTTATAATTCATCATTTATTACTGCCAAACACAGTGGCAGCACTGTAGATAATTATTTTTTCTCTGAACACGCTGTGGGTGTCTGTATGCAAATGACAATATCCTGCACCTGGGTGTAATTGTCATTATTAATACTGACGTAAATGAAATGTTAATTCTTGCTAATACATCAAACTGTGAAATGCTTTAAGAGCAGGATTGCTGTAATAAAAGCAATTGAGTTGTTTCTTTGTAATTTGATGGCCCACAGAAGTGCAGAAACATGTCTTATGGCTTTACAAATCTGTGATAATTTCCTTCAACTTTTCCTTTTATTGCCTTGTCATTAAATTCACATTGAGTTCTTAAAACAAAAATGTTTAAAACAGATGTGGCTGTTAAAGTTACAATATGAATTTTACAACCTTAAATTTTATGACACTGAAAGAAATTTCAGCCACCAAAGTGACAAGAATGAAAGTAGAAGGCAGCTCTAAGGGCGACAGATTTCCATAATTGCCAAAAACTTAAGCTAACACAATGCATACATTATATTCTAATTGTGTAAGTCAGTGTTCAGAAAGAAAATTATTCAAAACCCCATCAATTATCAAGATTAAATAGCAAAGAAACAAGGCAGGGGGGAAGAAAGGGAAAAAAAAAGAAAATAAGGAAAAAAATGAAAAAAAAAATATTTCTTGGTTCCACTTCTGTCCTTTATCAGTTTTCTCTGTGGATCTAATTCATGGGACCTAATAGTTCATTTCACAGTGATCCACACAGTGTCCTTCAAGCAATCCTAGGGCAAGGATTCATTCTAAAAAAAAAAAAAATAATGTTCATGATATTTTGGAGAGGAAATTCAACTTCCATTTAATCTGACTATAAACCCCCTGATATCTGATTTCACCAGAAGTCTCACTGTGGGTAGACAGACAGACAGAAATGTAGACATGGTCTCTTTATGTCTTAAAATAATTCACAACAAGTGTAGGAGTGACCCCTCACAGTATATTATCCCACACAATATGTTTTCTGATCTTTCATGTGAATTGCTCCATGCTAATTCCTCATTTCCTGGATTTAACTCTGCGTGCCACAACCCTTCACCAGTGTGTGCACGTTTCCTTCGCTCCCTTTCAAGAAACATCTTCTCATGTTGAATAATCTCTCATGTTGACTGTTCTTCTCAGTCAGTTGCAGCAGGATTCCATCAGGATTATCCTGAGTCAGAAAGGTAAAAATTTGACTTCAGCCTTACTTCTTGTTTTCTCTTTCTCTCAATTTTTATGGCCTTTCCAGTTCTGTGGATCTCTAAAGCTTTGATTCTCCTAACAACTCTATTTTAGTCTTTTCAAGGCAATCCATATCAATGGTCATTTGCTAAAGTCTACGGATTTCAGATACGGACTGGCTGACTCTCTTTGAAATGTAACATCCATAATTTGAGTTTTAAACCTGCCCTCTTTTTGTTGTCTATTAAGTTCTACACACTTCAGCCTTGTAATCAATTTAAGCAGTTTTTAGTGAGGGTTTAAATCTTAAAATTCCAGCCCAGAATGATCTTTAGTGAGACTGTGCCATCTCCCCGTGTGCCGCGAGAGCAACTGTGAAGTTTTCCTGTTGGGTTTCAGTGGGATGTGTATTTAAATAAAGACTGGTATAACCTAAATAACCCCAAGCTACAAAGATTGGGGTTTTCACTTATATTCTCCCCAAGTTTAACAGCTCAGTGTTGTCCTTTAACTCCCATGAGCAGCGGTGTCCCTGCATTACTCTGCTCCCTATTTCTTCTCTCTAACTCCAACTCTCCTGCAAGTGAGCCCTGCAGGCTTTTCCCTGTTCCCTAACTCCTTGTTCTTGCTCATATTTTGCAAAGGACAGGGCTGAGGCTTTCCAGCCTTGTGCTGGTCCTTGATTTACTGCTTTTCCTCCCATGCCCTCCACAGTAACTTCCCCGTGCTCATTGTTCCCATAGTATCAAGCACGTCCTAGAAGAGGCAGCTCTGTCACTCAGCCACGTGATGACGTACACTTTTGGCTTCAGCAGAGAAAAAACGTTTTCCTCCTCCAGTCAGCCCCAGCTCCAGCTCCTCTTCCCCAGCAGCCCCATTACCTCACGGTGTCGGCAGCCCTGCCTCTGATCTCCCCCTTCTCTCGTGACTGATCTCAGCGCTGGCCAGGTAACTTTCCATATTAGCAGCTAATCTCTCTGCTCCCATATGGCTGGGGTCAGTCAGCATTTCCATGACTTATTTGTTTCAATATCCGTAAAAAGTGAGGAAGTCCTTGGCATCAAGTAGCTTTAAATGATGTCAGGGGTCAACTGTGTCTTTGTTCCAGCACCGTAACTGTTCCTCCGTGCCTGCGCTCACCTCCGAGCGCTGCCCTGGAGTGAGCTGGGGGCAACACAGGTGTCCTTCCATCTCATTTGATTTACTGCAGACATTATTATATTCTATCTGCAGCAGTTCAGTTAAAAATGATATTGTCCCTTTTCTATCAGCCAAGTTGTAGGAGCCTGAGAAACGTCTGTTAGGAGGGTAAGTCTGGGGCTTACGGGGGAATCTGATAAAATACTGTCTCATTTCCAGCATCACCATGTCAGCAAGACTCAAATCTCTCTCAAAATCTGTATCATCCACGCAAGGTCACAAAGGCAAAAGAGGGGAGAATAGATCTTTAAAAATTTTTTTTTTTTTAAATTATCTTTAAAAATTATCTTTAAAAAAACCAGGCATCTGAGTTGCCAGAAAGCAGAAGGTCCATTGCTAGGGGACTACTTGTCTCAGTTTGACAGCTATCAGTCCATTTTGCTCAGGCCTATTAAACTTCATCTGGTTTAAAATTATTTTCTTATAATTCCTCACCTGTTACTGTGTAAAATCTGTTACATCTATATATGCTTTTACAAGTAAAACATATATATCTGCCACCATCTTGGCTCCTCTGTCATCCAGATATGTTCAGAGTGGGATTGAATATCTCTTTGATTAATGCTAATGCTCGATTAGTGTGCTAATGCTTGATTAGTGTGCCAATGCTCTCATGGGTAGTAATAAACCACCATATAGGAGAAAGCATCCTGTGAAACATTTAGAGACTGGCATGAGAAGATGATCTAATAGCCCTCTAAACATTTTATTTTATTATTTATTGTAGCTAACTTTTGTGCAACTTGCATGCAATAGTACAGTATTAACATTATTTGAAAAGTCAGAAATCTCCCTGATATTAAGACATCCATGTTCATATATACTGAAGATTTTACCCAGCTTCCAGCCATTTACAATCTAGCTGTTGCACGTAGCTTCAGAAAAAGGTATTTCTTTGCTGAAAGTATCCCCACCAGTTCCCATGCACAAATAGTTTGGACATGACATAATAAAGACAGTGCTTCAGCCCAGGCAGCCCCCAGATTTCACAGATGTGCTGTGTGACTGGCTGCCACCCAAGCAGAGATTTGCTCCCATCAGAGCAGTGCAAAGAGATTTCACCCAGACAGTCAGGCCAGCTCCTCCCCTGGACTGCAGAGCGAGCAGTCCAAGCTGTGTTTGTCAGCACTGACCTGCGTGTTTTCAGCAGCAGCAAAAATAGATGGGGCATCATCATCCACAAGTAGAACCAGCTGGGGGGTCCCCCGAGAGAGCACTATTTCCTTTTGTGCTTGGGGAAAAAGAAACACACCAAGGAACGATGGGAATAAATTCCACCTGCTGCTTAAGGACATGTTCAAGAGCTAATTAAGGCTTTTCTAGTCACGAGCCAGAAGGAATCAAACAGGAGGAGGAGCTGAGGGTCTGTGTAAGGTTTTCATCACATTAGGAAGCTCAGAGCGCTGCTGTTTAGATCCTGACATCCTGACCCACCTGGGTGATGCTTCTGAAGCTTAGAAATCATGTGAAAATAACAACCTCACGCACATTTCACCGAGAAGTTTTGGCCTCCTCCCTTCTTTTTAGCAAGGGCTTGACATTTGGTCGTGTGGGACCCAGTGTGGTGCCTGGATCTTTCGCAGCCCCCCCCTGTGACTGCACCTCTGCCTGTGTCTGACTGACTCATGCAGTTCAGAAATGCTGGCCTGCAGATACTCATCAGAGGCTCATGGAAGCCAAGGAGCTGTCTTCTCTACTTAGTTGTTAAAGGGGGCTAGTAATAGGATGGACTGTTGCAGCATTGATGCAAAGGTGAAGTAAATTGATTTTGAGAAGCATTCAGATACGATGGTGATACCACCAGGGAAACATACACAAACAAATTAACTTCCACGCTATGGCAGCATTTGAATAATGAATAATTTGAACACAAAACATCTGAGACTGCATATTCAAAGGGGATATAGAAGTCCTGAATAGCCAGTTTGGCTCTAAAAACACCATCACGGAGTATTTACTCCTTCTCACTTTGATTTCCATATAAAAATATATGTAATATAAAACTAAATACTGTTTAGTAAGAGCTATATTACCAAGACCAAAGCCATGGTTTGTGTGTGTGAGTGCTTTCTGCCCTATACCTTTATCATGCATTATTCTGTAGGTTAAATTAGAGTCTCAGCAATATTCATGGTACCCCACTGCCTTAATGGGTTTAAACAGTTCAGTGAACTTGGATTTGTATAAGTTTGCTGATTCTCCATTGGTCCTGGTTCTTTCAGGCTAACTGAAGTGAAAATCAGTAAAAACTTATTTTTGGCACTAGAGGCAGTGGATCTGACTGAAAACAGAATAACAGGAGATTGGCTGAAATGGTTCCATTATTACATGGTCATTTTGAATGTTGAACTTCACTTCAAGCCAAAGAACATACTAAAGAAAATAAAGCTTGAATATATTGTTCCCACATTTGCAAACCACTAACATAGGAATATTTTTGAGCATCCTAAATATTCGCCATTTTTGGCTATGACTTTATCTCAGTCACCATCTCCAATGCCAAGTTTATTTTTAAAGAGCAGTCTAGTTCCTGCTCCTTCAGGTTTCTGCAGACAGCTGTTTTGTTTTGCTCTTCCCATGCTATGAAAAATCTGTCATTCAGTATTTAATTCTAGCACCTAACTGGCTCTCTTGAGACAACAGAGGAGCCTCCAACAAATATGAACCCATCAAGATTCCCAAGTAGGATAAAAAAACCCAAAGGGAAGGCTAAAGCAAAACAGCAGGTCAGGAAGCTCAGAGGCTTGTAGCATTGATTTCTTTGGCACAAAAAACACTGGGTTAGTCCAGTGTGTCTTCTGATTTAAAAGGAATTATCCTGAGGTAAAAATAAAGGAATGCAGTGGTGAATCAGGCTCATTGTCTAGATTTAGTACAAAGGTGGGATGAAGGAGCTGGGCTGCGTGTGATGCAAGGTGTAAATGAACAACACGCGTGAGTGAGGCTTGATCTGTTCCTTATGTGAAACTCATCTCAGGTATTTGTCTGCACAGCTCCTCAGGCCACATAAGACTCTTCTGTTTTCTAATAAAAATATTGAGCTGATACACCAAGGCCTTGAAAAACCATTGGAGCCAAATGGTACAGTGAGACTCCATCTTTTCTCTGTCAAAATTTGGAAGAGGCCACTTTTTTTAACTGGAGGATGTTTAACAGTACAAGCCTGTGATTGTCAAAATGTACCTGGGAGAGAATTGCTGTCCTTGATTCTACTCCTTTCCTGTGATTGCCCAACAACTGTACTTGATTTATTCACCCCTTCTGAAGGTTTAAGGGCTGCTCCTGCTGCTGCTCCTTCTCTCCTCCTTGCCATCCAAAGCAATAGCTGATCCCTGTCCTGAATAACCTGCAGAAAGCAGGGCTTTGGCTGCCCAGTTGCACAGACTGCAAAGGTTTAGGTGGGAAGAGGCTGTGAGGAGAAACCAGGCTGGGGAAGAGCAGAGCTCACGAAGTCCTTAACACAGCTTTCAACAAATATTGCTCTACTGTGCTTTATGTCCCCCAGGAAAGTTGCTGGCAGGTGACTCAGGCTGACTCAGGCTATTTTAAACTCTGCACTCTTGTGCATCAGGCACCAGCACAAGTAAGAGGTTCATCAGACCTTCTGGGTGTCCTGGAACAGGACAGTCACATCCTCAAGGTAACAAGGCTTGTCAATTAGACTGGCATTTTAGTGAATTGCCACACACACTGAGCACTTTTTAAGGGGGGGCCTATAAGACAGAGACAACCAGAGAAGCACCCACAGGAATATGCAAAGCTCTTGCCCAGACACTCCCGTGTTTGGAGTCCTCTTTAAAGCACCAGCCCTAATGGTGTGTCTAGATAAACAGATGTGACTTCATTTTAAATATATGAAGCACATTGAAAATCACATTTATGGGGACAACCTGAACCCTTAAAAGCTCAACGAGCACATCACGATTGCTTTAAGCATCAACTGACCTTTCCTCACCCCAGTGAGGGAACTTCCCTGTGACGCTGGAGCTGTGGGATTAGCAGCACTGTCAGACTCACAGGGACCATGACCTGGGTGTACCCGAGACTCCCAGAGAGGCAAGTGACACTTCTTGAAGCAGCTTCCTGCCTTTACCTCTTCTGGAAATTTTCATATCTCACTATAATCTGTCTGAATTTTAAACAGAAACTTAGCTGAAAAGGGGCTTCTCACTGTGTTTCACAATACCTGGCACTGACTGCTCCAACAGTGAGCACAAACGCCCTAAGAAAAACACCAGTTCAGCCATAATTTCCTGTCTTTCTGTTTCTGCTTTTCGGGGTTATGCATACCATTACCTAGAGCTTAGCAGTGTTGTGAAAGACACTAAGCAAGTGTAATGACTTGGGGAATTCAGCTCACTTTAGAGTTTCCAGAAATTTTTCTCCCCCAAGAAGTTTTTCCAGCTATTTTATGGGCAGCAGAAGGAAAAACAGTTTGCCCAGACAGCAACAGTGTGAGCTATCTTTGGATCCGTGCTGTCAAATGCAGAAGGCATTTGCTGGGCAACCCTCAAAGTGTGCATACCACAAGATTTAATCAAGGAAACTCAAGTTCATGTCCTATTTTGCAAGAGGTATATTCCCCCAAAAGGACTGGGCATACCTCCAGAGAAAACTCATCACTGCCACGGAGCAGAACTGAGATGGCAAATGCTTTAAGGTTGGAAACATCTGTGTGCTGCTCCTGCACTGCCTGACGACCCCTGGCCCACAGAGCTGAGACCACAGACTGTGCCCAGGCATTTGAAAATTGTGGGGCACTGGCACTGCTTTCAGCACTGTGTGCCTGGCAGCAGCCCATTCAAAGCCCCTTGGTGGGTCTGCTAAAAAACTCGAGAAGGTCCCTCAGATTTGCCAAAAGTTGCAACAAATATTCTTAGCTTTTTTCTTTCTTTTGTTAGGCAGATAACTTTGACTTGGAAATATCTGTTTAGCTAGGAGACAGACTAATTTGGGAAGCCTGTTCTGTTCCACAAATGACATTAGGGTTATACCAGCCCTGCTAGAAAATTATCAACAACCAAGAGACAGATTCTGTTGTCTTTTCTCACCTAAACTAGTGCTTCTATAAAAATAACCCCATGGAAGCTGACAGTTATTGAATGAGAGAAAGATCAGTATTAAAACAATATTTAAATAGCACAGTAATCCCTCTTTCATAATGCCAAAAATTAATGGCAAGCGTGATGATGATCGAGACCAATAAGGAGCAAAATATGCTTCTTTTTAAAGGGAAAACATCTGCTCTGCTTTGTTTTCTGCCCTGAACACTGTGAAAATAGTTGGTTTTGCCTCAGGAGGTAGAAAAGGTTTCACTCCTCTAGTAATGCCTTCATTTTTCTTCTGACCCCTTGGATCATTTAATTGGGCTCCTTTTAAAGCCAGTCTGTAGGTAAACTGCATGCAAAATTAGCCAGCTGGGTCCCCTGCCAAGAGTGTGTCATTTGGTATCTGTGAGTGCCAGCAGGGTCAGGCATGACACATGGTGCAGTTCTGAAAAGCAAACAACCTTAAGGTCTTGTCCATAAAACAGGGAACACGTTCAGGGCTGTATCGGGCTCTTTCAGCAGTTTCTCATGCATGACCAGAGGTGTGGATTTTATGTGCAACTCATAAAGAAAACTCTCCAATTTGCACGCCACAAGCACTAGCAGGTGATGGCTCAGGGTAGCAGAGGAGGTGAAAAAACTTTGGCAAAGACATTAAACTGTGTCTGCATGTAAAGAATACTCTTTTCCATTGAGTGCAGGCAGCAGTTGCCATGTGAGGCTTAAGGAGCTAAGCAGAAAGTTAAAAATACTGTTGGGAATCACTTCTTCTTATCCCAGCAGGACTAGCTCAGCCCCTTTGGGAGGTGAAATTTAAGGAATCTACTTGTAAGTGCATTTTAGTTTTAACAAAATGCTCCAGCAGGACCCACCCTTCGCTCTCAGTTCAAAGGTGGTGCTTCCCAGAGCCAGCAGAGAGTTAATGGTGCCCTGGCCATGCGGTTGCTGGCACAAAATCCTGGGTGGATTTTGCAGAAGGGTGTGTGTAAACGAGCTCCAGGCATCTCTGCAGCCAGTTGGAAAGCCCTTGTAGGAACAGCATTACACTGTGCTGGATGTTATCTGTGGTGATTGAGTCTGCAGCAATGTGACATGTTGAGATTTAGCTGGATCTCAGGAACAGAGAAACAGTTTCCTGACCACAGCACAGCAATCTCATCATTAATACACCATCACTTCCATCAAGTCAGTCTCACCTGAAATATCTGCTTTGCCTTCCATTCATTACTTTCCAAAATCCAGATGAGACTCACGCATGTGATGAAGTGTTACCTGCCTGCACACGGTGAGGAGCCATCAGACATCATCTCTTTCAAGAGGCTCCTGTTTCCATCAGCTGCCTTTGCTCTTCCCCTGGGCCAGTCATGACTCTGCCACCACAGAGTTATCCTCTCACCTTGAGGGTGTATTGCCAAGTCCTCTGTCTTAAATAAATGCATTTTTTGATGAGAACGTGCCCACTTCATGTAGGCAACAGAACATGGAAAACACTCATAAAACCAGTGATTTAGATATATAGTGACATTTATACCCTGGTCAGGACAGACCCAAATTCAAGCCCCAGATGTGGATCCCAGCAGTTCTGTATTCATCAGCCTTCACATTGTACCTCCTCACACCAGCTCTGTAAAACACACACCCAACACCTCCATGTTTCCAAAGGGTCACAGGCAAAGGATGAGCAGGGAATCCTTGCAGGATGCCAGTGTATCCCAGGGGCCCACACCACCTCTTCCCACTGACACTGATTTATTGTGGACACTTCACAGGCCACGGCTGTTATTTGCTGAGCTGTGGACAAACTTACAGGTTCAAAACATAAATATCTTCCACATCCACAAAACCAAGAACTTTCACTTTGCTGTATTTTGGTATTTGAATCTTTCAGAATCTCACTTCTGAGCTTTTGTCCACAAGTAGCAACGCTACAAGTTCATCTCTGGGCTTGTTTATGTAAAGTACATGGAAATACTGACAAATTCATTGATTCCAGAAGTTGGAGATTTAAGAAAAACACACGGTATTGTGAGACTCTCAACAGTCATAAGACTTGGATGTTTTGAATGATGGAGTTTCCACCACTTCCACCGGAGATTTCTCCAAGGCAGGTCTCTGTATACTCATGTTGCTGTTACTCAGCAGTTTTGTATTTTCACTACAAAACCACTCCTTTCATATCATTCTTGACATCCCATACAGAGGAAATCCAAAGTATGGAGGTTTCTCAAGTCTCCATAACACTTCGGAATATGAGATTAATCCGTTCATGTGGTCCACTTAAGGTTATCACATGATTGTCTCCAGGAAATGAAAGAGGCCAGAGCTTTTACACATTTTTAAGCATATACAAAAATAATTATTAAAAAAAAAAAAACCCTCTCAAATCTTCTGGTTTAACAAAGAAGATATTGTTCAGAAGATAGAAAATAAATTAATTTTTTACTATGACCTCATTAAGATTGGATTTAAGTTCCAACCCAAAAGAATTTTAGAACAACATTAGTCTCCTACCCTTAAATCTCCATCTATTGAAGCTGTTCTATTTATTAATTTCCTTGCTGGAGAGCATATTTTGACTGGCCTGTGAGCTGAGCAGACAGTCTCTCCCCAAAAGCTCACACACGAGGGCCATTTCCTTATTCATTTCTTCTCAGTAAAAAGGGTGTTTCCAACCATATCATTTTAAATCAAAGCACTCTTGACTCAGACACAATTGTTCACGCTGATGGACAGATGGGGATTTGATCCAGACCCAAGAAAACAAAAAAGCAGAAAGGGCAGTGCCTCTCTTATCTTCAATGAATGAACAAGATTAGCCATAACCTGTTCTCTTCTCACCATACAACAAATCCAGTGTGTGCTCCCAGCACAGCCACAGATTCACATCTTGTAATTTTTAATACAAGACATATACAGCCCGAGGGAACAAATTACTCTTCTATATTCAACATGCTTCAGTGCCTTCAGAGGACTGTGCTTGAGAAATACAGTTACTTTGCTTGGCAGGAAAAGCCTTTGAAAACAAAGGAGAGGGCTCTCTGCGATGAAAGTCAAGTTCATCCCAAAAGCAACAAAAGAAAGCACTTTGGGAAGTTGGACGGGCTCTGGCGGAAAATTGTCAAGACACGAGTTCACTTTCTAAGTGGCACTGTGCAGCAAATTGGTTTTCTGTGCAATCCCAAAGCATGACTGTCGTAGCAAAAAAAAACCAACCAAAACACAAACCCCGCAGTTGGAAATGGGCAGGGCTCTGCATCCCAGCTCTCCCGTTGGGAACCTGGAGCTGAGCTGACAGAATGTGGGAGCCCTTCTCTCCCCTCATCCCTCTTCTGTGAAAAGTCTGCTGTTCAAAGCTCAGCTCCTCGGGAGAGGCACTATTTTCTCACGTGAAAGTGCAGGAGGGAGGGGATCTCAAATGCTACTGAAATAAAAATACCAATGGGAGATGAAGAGTGTGTGGGTCTCTATAAATAAGCCCGAGTGGGCTCTGCCTGATGCCCCTGGCAGCTGTGCCACCCCTGTGTGCACTAAATCAGTGCTGGGCTCCACACCCAGAGCAGCGAGACACACACAAGAACCATGAGGAGATTCTAAAAGTTACGAGGTTCAAGAGATCTTGTTTCATTCAGCGTGAGAGGGTTTGAGCCTATGAGAGCAATGAAAACTTACTGTCTAGAAAATAAAATGTTAAAAAGAAAAGAAAGGAAAGAGATTTGTGTGTAATGGCCTGACTTAAAAAACAGAAACCCACAAACAGTAAATGTATTTTTACCAAGCAAGGGGGGAGGGGGCTTTTTTATATTGAATATTTAACCAATCACGTGAGATGCTCTTTTTGAATTTCCTTTCCCCCAGGCTTTGCCACATGAAGATTTCTACAGGACTGGAAATGTAAAATACAGAAATTGTTTCTATTTCTCTGCCTGCAGTACTCCCTGCTAACCGATCTATAGTACTTCTACTTTTGTTGATTAAAAAAAGGACTCTTCATAAGAAGCTTTTTCAAGAAAAATCCAGTTACAAACACCCCTGCTCTTCTGTTTTCCACAACTGTTTTCAAATATGATATAATTCTATTTCCATTTTAAATGGTCCAACTGAAAAATATCAAAATATTACTGCTTTATACTGCATCCGTTCAGAACATAATTTCAGGTTTTGGCAGTTGAATATTTTTGTTTTCCACCTCTGCTGGCAGGGCAGGAGGGTTTCCAATTTCTTAACTTTCTCCCTCTCTACAAAAAAACAATAGAGCTGTAAGAAGCATGAAAAGAGAAAGAAAAAGGTAAAAAACCCTGAAAGAGTGATATTGCTTTGCCTAGGGGAATGTAAATTGTGTTTATTTACCCCCTTTCTCTCTTTAAATCTTGATAAGATTTAATTAGAATGCCATTTTCAGATACAGTCTTTTTTTATTATTATTATTATTATTATTATTATTGAATTGAGATTTCCTTATGCATTTCAGTCCAACATTCAAGTCCAAACCAGAGCCCTGTTTTCTCTTAAAAATGTAACCTAGTTCTAGGTGCCTCTCTTCCTAAGCAGTTCCATGGGTTTGGGAACAATGCAGGTTGTATTTTCCAGTTTACAAGTAATAAAGTGTAACTTCCAGGAAGGAAACTTGGGATAAAGTATCCTGTCATCTCTCTGTAGAGCAGCTGGTATATTCATCTGCAGAATGAAGTATGCAAAAATATAAATAGACACCAAATGTCATTTTAGTAGAGACACAATTGCAGGGGTAATGACAATACCTTTGTCGTTAGTTTGTGGGTGAGCTTCTGTTTCTCTAAGTGCAACGTTATCCAGTCTACTCTGAAAATCTGAATTCACATACAGACAAATTCTACTGAGTATCATTCCTGCTAAAAACTGTCATAACAACAAAGAAAAGGCACACACAAAACTTTATATACACGGTGCCTATTAACATAGACTCAAAAAAAAAATAAATCTTTCAAAAATAGTATATACACTCCCTGCAGTGAATTTGATTTTGTCTGGCCTGTAACTAAAGTCCCTTGATACCCCAGTTTTATGAGGGTGTGATGTAGTGGTAAATCAGGGCCATACTGATGATCTAAATCAGAATAACCAGCATGTTTTTCATTTCAGGAGAAAAAAAAAAAAGAAAAAAAAAAAGAAAAGAAAAAGTTTGTGAGAGAAAGTTTGCCAGCTTCAGCACTTCCTGGCCGCCAAGAACATTTACTGAAAATCAATGGGCTGTCCAAAACCTAATGTGAGCAGGAGTTGGAGTGCAGCTGTTCAGAATCTATACCGCTTCCTAGGCAGGGTTTCTAAGCCCTTTCAGTCCTTTAGAATAATAAAAATGATTAATGGTCTCAAACACTGCGAACCAAGTGTTTTGAAGTGTAACCTGCTACTTGTAATGCACTCAATATTTCTGATCTGCATTGTGCTGGCATACGGCGCCGCTGGAAGGTCGTGTTAAAACGGGCAGTGTTTGGAATGACTGAAGAGAAGCTCACGATGTCTGATGGCAAAATCATTTTCTCCCAAACCCAGGTATTATTTTTCATCAGTTCACAAAGGCAAAAAAAGGAAGTGACTGGAAACATATATAAATATCTATTATTTTCTATAAACACGTTCTAAGGGAGCAATTTGGATACCTCACAACACCTTATCAGCAAAATGATCCATCTCATTCAGTGCTCTAAAGGGACATCAACCTGTTCTGTCCAAACACAAAGTGTGGTGTTTTGTCAAAGGCTGGGCAGCAGAAAGGGGCTCAAAAACTTCACAGAACAGCTTCCTCCATCTGGGCCTTCCATATTCCTACCTGCTGGGCACAGCCCCAGCCATGGGCACAACCGTTAGAGCCAGTTTGATCCAGGACAAGAGGTGGGAGATCCACGTAAATAATAAACCCCAGGGGTGCAGTGAATGGCTGGTGACCAGCAGACACCCAGGACCTGCTGTGCCATCACACAGGTCCCCGTGGGGCACTTTGCTGGGCACCAAACCCATCTCCAACCACCACCACACACCCAACCCCCAGCTCTGCTCGCCCCGAGGCTGCAGTTGCACAACCACGTTCCTCTGCAGGACTGGGCTCAAGCCCAAGGTGTCAGCCGGCACCCTGTTTATCCCGGCTTGTTTGCTCATGCCCTGCACCAAACTCAAGCAAACAAATGGATGAATTTGGAACATGGCTATTTCCAGATACTGTCAGCACCCTGAATGTATTAAGAGGCATTAATTGCCTCACCTGGGACCCCCACCCACAGCCCCTGCCCATGGCCCAGGAGCTCTCAGCCCCAGAGCACCCAACCTCAACCTGGGATCGTATTTCCAGCCTTCGTCCTGGGTGAACCTTGGTCCTGTGCTGTGGGTGGTTCATCTCTGGTCTTCTCTTTTCCTCCTACTCCCCCCACCTGAGTGGGCTTCTTGGATGGGCCCTGGACCTGGTTCTTTTCTCCTCAAGTCTGGGGCTCTCAAGAAGCCTCATTGTCAGCATCCATCACTGCCTGTGCTGGAATCACACTTGGGTCACCTTCTCATAGGAATCTTTTGGCATTTGCTGCTCCCTGGAAAGCATAAACTTTAAAGGAAAAGTCATTAGAGGTGGAAAACCACCTACAAACTACAGTGGAACAGGAGGAAGCTTGACCACTAGATTGGCTCCTCAGGATCCTGGCAACCTGTACTTCCCTGTCTTCTCGTTGGGTGCAATGGAAGCTTGGGAGAGCATTATAAGGAACACTCAGTTAACATTTACAGAGAGGTAATGTGCCAAGTTCTTTTATGAAACTTCCAACTCTAAATTTACAGGCCTTATATGCAATATTATTTTGGGGACAGCATATTGTATTCATTAGATATTTAAAATGGTATAAACAAGGCAGTAGAAGTACTCGAATTGCCGCAAGCCAGATGGAGATCTTACCATGATACCTCCCACAATTTGGAATGACTTTTTTTTTTTTTTTTTGAAAGCCCCAAGTTATTTTGCTCGTAGCCTGGCAGAGGAGTGAATCTCCTGGGTCAGCACTGAGCTGTGCCATGTAGGGAAGGGATTTTCTTGTCCCTTCTATCTGCCAAGGAAGGACAGGAAGCGCTGCCTCCAGCCCAGGCACTAATGCACAGGAGCAGAAGGTGTATGGAGGCTTAAACAAAAACAAAGTAAAAGAATTAGATCATGCAAAGTCACATTTTTGGAGCATAAGGGAACATTTTAGTCTAATTATCTTCTTGAGCACAGAAAGAAAAGGAAACATTTTACCAGAGTCAGTTTTTAAAAGAATTATCCTAGGTAAATTGATCTGCAGAGAATTGCTCCCTAAACTATAAATCATATTGATTTCCTTGCTTTACACTTCTAAAGGGTGACCAATGAGTTATTGGAAGGGTGCACAGAGCCCTCAGCCTCACAGATTGAGGATGTGGCTTATTCCTGCCTGTAATATGGATTTGCAAGATGCAAATGATCTGTCATAATAAACACAAAGGGAATTACTGTGTTCTTGACCAAAAAAATGAGAATAGACTATTAGACTTCCTAGCACTACCTCACTAGATCTGATTTTCTTGAATTTTGCTGTATTTGCATAGGAGTTAGGAAAGAACATTTATTCTTTTAACTTGGAGTGGACCTTTACAGCTTGTAATCCCATGCAATTATTACGTGCAGTAAAAGACATAAAAACATCTCCTTTGGTACTTTCCAGTTCTTCAGCATCTAATGTTCTGCCCTTCCATTAGTTTGTAAAACAAATTTAAAAGTCCAACAACTACTAATGATGGGAAGCTGGCAAAATGCTCTTATGCAACTATTGTGTTCTCGGGTCATTTTGAAACACTTAACAGCCACGGTTTGGAGCGATTTTTAAAACACTATGTTAAATTTCCTAATTAAAGTTTTGCAGCAGGCAGATTGACTTATCTGAACAGAGCGATTAGTTTGGCAGAATTGACTCATGGTCATTCTACCTGACAGCATTCCCTTTTGTGGGAATGTAACCCTTACTGTGAAAATGTTGTACTAAGCAAACCTTAGTTCCGCTCGTAAATCAGCCCGATGAAAGGTTTGAAAGCCTGTTTCTATGGTGCAGTTAAATTACACTCAAAGTACAACTGAATTTGTCCCTACTTTTCCATCAAGTGTAATGTGACTTAAAGAAACCTTCTCTAAAGGTAGGGAAAGAGTTTAGAAAGCCAGATGAGAATCCTTGAAAGAAAGTAGATGGAACTTAGGTAAACATTCTCCAAGTTTAAAATAACAGGCTGAAGCATTTGTCTTTGATTATCAATTTTAATGTACATAATAATGAGTCTCATTCCCACCAGGACAGGCACACTAAAAAAGAGTTGTGGAGTGCTTGCGTTCAGATTCCTAAAATCAAACTCCTCCTTGCAGTCAAAATACTGCAGGGTAAAGCTGGAAGAAGGATGGCCTTTGATTCATGTGTGAATGAACTTCCCAAATATTTGCAATTCTACAGGATAAATTACATGGAGGATTTCTGGAAGACTAGTCAGGCTCTCTGTACCAGCAG
This sequence comes from Corapipo altera, assembly GCF_003945725.1. Classification (NCBI taxonomy): domain Eukaryota; kingdom Metazoa; phylum Chordata; class Aves; order Passeriformes; family Pipridae; genus Corapipo; species Corapipo altera. The sequence goes on along the minus strand of NW_020884893.1, from coordinate 10,878,049 downwards.
TGCTGCTGCTGCTGCCCCAGCCAAGGCACTTTGATGCTCTTGTATCAAAGCCCAACCGGTGCCTAATTTGGAGCCCACCCAAAATCCAGCTTTTTTTGGCTTGCTACAACATCAGCTACCTGGAGACAGATGCAACTTTATATGGGTCAGAAGCAACTTCAGTGATGGCCCTGAATTACGTTTTGCCTCATGCACACTGCTCCAGTCATAATGAAACACAGCCAAAAGCTGTAATTCATGAGTAGGTTTGCCAGTCTATGGAATTCATAAGTCTTCCCTGAGGAGGAAGCTGATATCTATAAAATGTTTCACCTGAAGTGTAAAAAAAAAAAAAGAAAGAAAAAAGCCAAGTACCCATGAGAAAATAACTGTACAAATCCCTTCCGTTTTCCTTCACAGCCACATGAGTGGGCCATGTGTCTTCCTTTTGGACCACAAATACATGGTATTTTCAAAGGGAATGTGCTTTTATTAAAAATTAATACAAGTTTTCTTAATCTGACTTACAATGCACATATTGATTAGAACTGAAAACTGGCCATTTCCCAGCTCTGCCATAGTGTAAAAAAAACCCACAATCCTGCACCTCCTCTTCAAATGGATCAATGTCCGAATTCTTCTCAGTGATTTTTTTTTTTCATTGCTGGTAATTGAAATAACATCAAACTTTAACTGTAAAATACTGTTCTTACTCAGTGTCAGGTTTTCAAATCTCTCCTGCAGACCATCGTTCCTTCCACCAGCAGAGCCATGGCCATTCCCACATCCAGAGCTGGGTTCATGACTGCACGTGCTGAAGTGAGTCAGCAGGACCCATGTATTTGCATCTAAGGCTTCATGCAAAGCTAAGAAAGGCAGCACAACACAAGAATTTTGCTCTCCCATTATGTTACTAAAAGAGGTCTTGGAAAAAAAAAGCAAACTCGTAAGAAAAAGATCAAAATGGTCACAAAACTTACTTTTCATTTTAATGAACATTTCATTTCAACACTTTTCCATGCAAACTAATTGTTATGCAGCTGTGCTCACAGGTGAAAATCAGTTTATTCCTATTGTCAGAGATGGCTGCAGTAAGAATGGCAAGATCCCAGCCTGCAACAAATTACAGAATTTCTTTCAATGGCTGTATTATTTGTGAAATTTCATTGTCTTCATAGTACTAAATATTTTTCTGCTACAGCAGGAGGAAGCAGGAAGGATGGAGTAGAGGGATCTTTTGTTTCTACAGGAGAAATTCCAAGCAAAATAATGGGAGGGTGTTTAAAAAAAAAAAAAAACTAAAAAAAAAGTCCAAAATTCTGGGTTTTTTTTTCATTTCAGGCCAGTAGTGGAATTGATTAATGAAGCCCGTCTGCAGCGGGTACAAGGGGCCAAATCTTCGGCTCATATTAAATAGCAAGCTTCTACTTCTGAAAACCAGGAGGAGGAAGGGGACTTAAAACCAAAAAACAAACAGGCATATTTGATCATTTAGTGGTGAATAGATCAGGCGCTCCTCAGTTGCAGGGTTTTATTTTTGTGCATTGTGTCAGCGATTGGAAACCATATGTTTTAAGACCAGCTTCAATGGTATCAGTAGCTGCAGTCGTCCTCTCGGATTACTTTTTACTGCCTGCCTAATTTTGAGCTTTAATAGCTAACATGCACTTTGTTTATCAGTTACAAATGTTCTGAATGTTGATGAAACGGGCTAAACAACACACATTGGCTTATCACCAGTGCTAGAGGCTGAGATAAAATGCGTTTAATGCCGTGGTGTGTGACTTTGTGAAGGAGGAGTTCCCAGAAGTGAGAAGAACCATCTTAAAATTGATGGCTCTGGTTCTGAATGCTGAATGTGAGATGTTAGCACTTGGATCCCGACATGGCTCTTGATATCCCCAGAAGAATCCATCCTACAAGGTGCTGAGCCTCTTGGCACCAAAAGTGCAACCAGGTACAGCACCATTAAGCCCCCTCGGATGGCACACCCAGTCCTGTAGCCAGTGCTTGACTGCACTGAGGGCAGTCTGGTGGTATTCAAATTAAATACAAGTTTAAAGTCTTCCCAGAATCAGACCCTTACTACCTTGCAGGCCTGAGCACTCATACACCAAATAGCTCATTTTTCAGTAATTCTGTTTAGCAGTACAGCAAAGAAATTAAAAGTAGTCTCTAGCTTGTGTTATTTATCCTCTAATTACTTGAGGACAGAGTACCTCTCCTCTGTTTTAAAACACTGCATAAATTAATGATGTTCTAACAATAACAGCAGCAGCAATTCTGGGCATTTACCAGAGAGGAAGCAACCATTAGCCCTGAGAATGAAATTTCACTGCAGTCCACAAAATAATGTGTTAGGAAATATTATGGTTGCCAACTTTCGCAATTTTGTTGAAAGTCTTCTAAAATGTGAGGGTTGGGGTGTTTGGGGTTTGTTTTTGTTTTTTTTCCCCACAAAGCCTGAGCTCTGGCATCATGTGAAAACATGAAAATGTGAGATTTTCTGTTATAATTTTAGAAGACAAGTAAGTTACTCAGCATTGTGGTTGCAAAGAGAAATTGAAAACATGAACCCAGGGGCCAGAGAACAATTAGTAAGAGCCCAAAATGCATTGCCTTTAAATTCTTACACTTTGTAAAGCGATTTCTGACTCAGGGTGTTCCTATGCTTGGGGTTAACCATATTCAGTACCCTAATAAATCCTCTATGCCCCTTTTGAGAACTTCTCACCTTGGTTTGGGCCAGACGGTGGCATCACATCTCAATTGCCAGGGTGGATGGTGAAGCTCAGTATTGGCTCATTTCTTGTTTTTAAAAGAGAAACCCGTTGTTTGTACTGATGCAGCTCTGTTCATTTTGATGATGAGGTCAACAGCAGAATATTGGTAATACTTCCTCAAGAGAAATACACTTTCCACAGTAACTAAAATTTGGGGTTTAGTTTCTCACCTCCTCCTCAGAGAGGCTGTGTGGCTGTAGGCTCTCCCACACTATGGGATAAGCTCTCTGGATCCCATGCTCTGGCAGAAGGTTGTTCCCCATGTGCCCCAAGGAAAAGGTGTGGGCTGGCTGCTCAGGACCCCAGGGCTTCCCAAGAGGACCATCAGCTCCCAAATCTGCCCAGGGCACTGTCACCCAGCCCTGTGATTTGGAGCACTTCCATTTGGTGAACATGTGGAGCTTTCTGCACCATTCCCATTTATTCTTTCAGTACGGGAATAAGCACAGAGGAACAAGTCAAGCAAACCCCCTTCTAAACCTGCCTTGGTTTTGGACCAAAAAAATTCCACTGCTCTGAGAAATCCCTGGCATTATATGCTTGCTGGTGCCCCAGCTTGATGAAATAGAGACTTTTATTAAGCCAACTACTAGGACTTGCTTTTTCTCTCTCATCTTGCAGCCTGTACCCTGTGCACCCCAACACATAATCTCACCAACGAGGCAGAAACCATTTTCTTACCTCACCTTTCTAGATGGCTTTTAAGATCTATAGGTATTTTGCTGGATACTAACAATGACAAAAATGCTTAAAATTCCTAATTGAATACATATCCTTTACCTTCCTCTTTGCACCCTTTCCCCACTATGCCCTTATCTGCTTTTCTAAATGTTGCATACAATGTTTTCAGTAAATAAAAAGGATATTAGCGTAGACAAATAATGTTTACTTACCAGCTCAAGAAAGGTGTTTCTGGCACCAATTCACAGCTTACTCACAACTTACAAAAATTACTTATACTGAAAGGGACAAGGAGTGTCTTTTTGTGTGCAGGGTGCTGTACAAACAATGGGGTCCTGGTCCCTGCCTGGCTTGCTGTGGCATTACCACAAACAATACTAATTCTTAAATACCTGCCTGACTTTAAGCACTTAAGTAAATAATTGTATTGATTGTTGTAGGACTATTCACATGCATAAAACTAAGCATATATTCAAATATGTTGTGAAATAAGGGTCGGGTGAATTTTGCAAGGAAGGCATTTTTAGATGATTAGTATATATGAACTTACTTGTTAAGACCAGCTTCAAAAGGAGCTAATGTGGCAATCAGGCTTTTGGGCAGGGCAGCTGGGGGGAAAGGAAAAGATTTATTTTCAAGATGGGTCTAAGGACTTTCTTGTGCTTCTGAGACTCCTCACCAGAACCACAATTACAGGTGAGAAAGGCAGCAAGGAAGTCCCCCCCAACCACTGATTGCTCAGAGTTTAATGTGAGAGCAGTGTAAACTCAGAACTGCAGATAATCCGTGGGGAAATCAGGGGGTTAGTGCCGAGAACTGATGGGGAATAACAACTGAAAGAGCTTTGGTTTTTCTAGGCTGGCGGGAGGTAGCTCATGCTAGGAAGCCTGCCAGCTCCAAACTGATGCTGGGAGCTTTGTCTCCTTTGGATTGTAGGAACACACTTTGCAGTCAAACTGATCTGAGAGATTTTGATAGTAAAAACAGCTGTCTCGTTGCAATGATGTTTTTGTTCCATTGTCAAAATTTTGAGTTAAATCCATGAGTGGGCTGCAGCTTGTTCAAACCCTGAACTCAACACCCTTTGTGCTCCTTTGGCTTTTCCACTGCGGTTCATGGGATATCTCCTTCCTGAGGAAAGGGCTAGGTGTAATAAAAGGCGTTGGGGCGAGGACTTGCAGGTCTCCTCTGATGCTTCCCCAGTGCTGGAGAGACAGAACTGGAGAGCTGAGCTCTGCCCCAGGCTGGTGAGAAGGGGGGAATAAGGAGGAAGAGCAGTGTGTGGAAATGAAACACTCCAATGCTGCTGTGGCCAGGCTGCATCCCCAGCGAGCAGGTATGCCAGGGGGAGTGGGCAGCTGTGTGGTGCCTGAGTGGGGCTGAGGCTGGTAGGGGCAGGGTGAAGCTGTGTGTGTGCTGCACAGCACAACAGGATGCCTGGAGGGTGCACGTGATGGGAGGCCCCAGCCCCATCTCCCCAGCATGAGCCATCTGTTGCCCGTCTCTTGGATGTGTGGACAGGCAGATGACACACCTGAAAAAGGCACCCAGCAGAAGCAGAAGTTCCCCTCAAGGTTCATAAACCAGAGACTGCCTCTGGTTTTGTGCTGACATGGGAGATGGGGCAGCACCTCTTTATGGCCACAAATCCATTCTGGCTCCCTGGAAGAGATCAGAGTTACAGGCAGGATCACACGGGGGGCTTTCACCCTCCGGGGAGCTGGGAGCTGTGTGATGCTTTGAGTTTGTGAGTGCAAAGGGGTGGCTTGTGTGAGTGAAACTGCTCCTGCAGCTCTGCAGAACCTCTGGCTCTGTGGCACCGCGTAAGAAAAGCAGACGTCAACAAGAGCCCTTCTTTTAAAACTGATACTTAAAAATTGTCACTAGAGATCCGTAACACGACGACCGCAGCGAGAGCGCCTGTTTTCACGGAAGCAGAGCCTAGAGACGAGCTGGTGTTCGCATGGCATGCACGGGTCCAACTTTTACACCGCGAATCTCTTTTAAGGACTCGCAGCTCGACGTGCGCCGGTAGCACCGACACACACACACACACACACACACACACACACACACACACACACACATCACCAGACCCGCAGCCCCGGCGAGCGCGCCCAGCGCGTACCTGCCGCCGGTGCGAACGCTGCCCCCCCGGCCACCGCCCGCCCGCGGCGGCTCCGCTCTGCCCCCGGCCCGGGGGGCGCGGGGCGGCTCCGCCACAACCCCGGGGGGCTGCCGGGCTGCCCGGGGAGCCGCGGGAGGCTCCTCCTCCGCGCCGGCCCCGCGCAGCGCTGCGGGGCGCCGGGAGCGTGCGGTAGGTGCGGGGCCGGGCCGGTCCCCCCGACGGCGGCAGCGCCGAGGGGGGGACGGGAGAGCGGGTGTGAGAGCGGGTGTGAGAGCGGGTGTGAGAGCGGGTGTGAGAGTGGGTGTGAGAGCGGGTGTGAGAGCGGGTGTTCGGGGCAATCAACAGGTCGGGTGAGCCGCGTAAGAACCGCGTGTGCCGCCGGCCCGGCCGCGGCTGCGCTGCCCGCGGGAGGCGCGGCGGGCACCGGTGGTGCGGGTGTGGGTGTGGGTGGGGTGGGGTGGGGTGGGGTGGGCGCAGCGCGGGCGCGGAGCCGCCGCCCCGCTCCGCTCCCCTCCGCGGGCACGCGCGCTCGCCTCGCACATGCTCACTGCGCCCGCGGCGGGAGCGCGCACTCCGCGGCGGGAGCGCGCCCCGGGCAGCGCCGCGGCTCCGCCGGTGAGTGCGGGGGCCGGGGGTGTCACCGCGCCCGCGGCGGGACCGGCGGATGCGCTGCCGCTGCTCCGCGGCCGCTGCTCCGGAGGTGTGAAAACGCCTCCTCCGCGGGTCGCGGGGGGTGCGCGGAGCGGGGCGTTCGCCCCCGGAGCCCGTCGGGGGTCGGCGGAGGCTCCGGCGCTCCGCGGGCGCGGAGCGGCTCTGGCGGAGCGCGGCGCCGGGGGTGTCCTGCGTGCGGAGCCGCGACCGGGAACTAGCAGAGGTAGTTAATTGCTGCGCCGCGTGCCGTTTGGTTTTTACCTTAAACCCAGCCGCGCTTATTAATTGCTTTAAAAGCCGAAGCGTGCGTTTAAGTAGAATGAGTTACTGCGCTTCCCGCGGCCGCTTCTGCGAGGAAAAACTTGTGTGTGATTTATGCAGTTTAAGTAAACTTTTTTGAGTGTTAAATTGTGCTTGAGCCCAGTGAATGGCCTCTGAAGGAAATTATTCATGATATACAGCTACTGTTGCGCAGACATTTCAAATAATGAGATATTCTGTTGTGTGAGGCTGTGATTGCTAAAATACATATGGTGAACCAATAAACAGTTTATTGGTCTATATCAGATATTAACAGAAATTTTGTGCAGCGCAGTATCAAATTCACATGTCCCTGAGTGCTGTTAAAGGCAGTGGCAGGAATGGTTTATTGTTTAGTCTCTCTTGTGGACTTCATTAATTTACTGAAATTTCTTATCTCTGCAATGCCATCCATAGAAGGGTTACACCTCCCCCCCTCCAGTTTATTGAGAAAGCATGTCTAAATTTCTTTCTGCCTGTCCCCATCTGTGTGTATTAGGGCAATCTGGTCCACAAAAGATGATATATATTTAAACTAGTAGTTCTGTGTCTAAACTAATGCTCCTTAGATACTTTCACACATTTGGTGTTGCATTGTTTTGCTATTTGTTGCTACATTCAGGATAAACACTTTATCCTCACTCTTTTTTACATGAGTGAACTGTTTCTATTCCTAAACAAAGCTGTATTTTTATTTCTACTTTGAAATTCAAGGCATTGTGTGGCCTCAAATGCAACACATGCAAGTAGGAAAGACTTGCAGTACAAACACCTTGGAAATAATCAGTGCTCGTAGCTTTGGAGACATTCCAGAAACTTTTTAAGCATGTTTTGAAAATTCACTTGAAGTGGCACAGCACCTAATAAGTTGATTTAATTATTCTAACTTAAAATTCTTAATTAAAAAAAAATAATCCAAATGCATGGTGTAAAATTGAATTGTGAAGTTGAGTCAAATTGTCCCGCGTAATTCTCGTGCCTCTTCTGCTCACCCACCAACAGGTCAAAACATTTGGCTAAATAACAAGCAGTGTATGCTTTTGGTTTTAGGCTCATCGATTTGCTTTGCTTTGTTTAGCCCACTCCCCTCAGCTCATTTTCTTTTAGAATACTCCATAAAGGCATGGATTCCCACGACTCGCTAATCTCATCACCATTATTTGGCTGAAATGTTTGAAACGGGGCTCCTGTTTCAAATATCTCCCAACCTCGGCAGTCTTGGATTTCATTAGAAAAGCTTCATTAGGGAGAAATAAAAATGTTGTTGATAATTCCCCCTCCAACAATAAGCCCCATTTTGGGCTCCACGGTGTGCGCGGGCACGCCTTGAATTACGAGAAGGAATTAAACCCAGGTATTCCCACAAAGAACTTGATCTCAGTATCACTTAAAGAGCCTCCTGTGTCTCTGTGTTGTTGTGTTGTAGCTGGTTGATGTGCTCTTTTTTCCCCCCCCCCCCCGAAAACGTAATAATTTAAGTATTAATCCTGCAAAGATTAGTTGCATGTTTAACTTGAAGCCTGCGAGGCATCGCGGTGGCTGTATTTGTGTGTCAGTGTGTGTATGTACACACTGCTGACAAAGAAAACAATTAAAGACGTTGGTAATTTTCTGCTGTCTTCCCAACTGTTATTTATGATGTGCAGTAGTGAAACAGCTATTCTGAAATCAGCTATAATTCTCTTCAGTAAGATTTGTTTCTTCTGTGCCAAATTTTGCAGTAACCAGATGGTCTTAAGGTGTCTTCAGCCGGAGAACAAGCATGAACAGTGCTGAAGACTAATTATTCCTTGCAGTAAATTCCTTCTGCAATAAATTCACAGGTTGTTAGACCTAATCTGTGGAAATGATTGTTAAGATTACTTAGGCAGTGAAAAATGCTTTTATAAATTCGTGAAAACTAGCAGAAGTTCTTAGGATGCTAAGAAAATATTTTTGAGTTAATTATGCCTTGCCGGGGTAACTTTTATTCGGGACAAACTGTTAAATGAGGTTGCAAATTCAGATCCTTTTTATAAGCCATGGAACACTGCAGTTTTAATATGAATATTTTAAATATATCACGTAAGTGGAGGGCTCATTTGGTAGATCAAGTGGGGAAATCTCATTCTCTGTTTCCAGTGTGTAGTTAGTTACCCTATACATGTGTATTTTTCACAACAATAGAAATATAAACTTAATTAGTGCATGGTGGAGTCCCCTGGACTAACAATCAAGTTCTTTTCATTAAATTTCACACTGTACTGCAAGGACAGAAAAATAGTTATACTAGGAAGGAACAGAAAATATATTAAGAGTTATAAACAATGGCATATACAAGAGTAAAGCCATTCAGGCTTTAAATACATTTTACTTTTCAGTGGCTTAATTTAGTGAAAAGTACAAGTTTGGTTTTTTTTAATATATGTCTACTTGAAAAAAAGATATAAGTATTCAAACCTCTTGGCATTATATTTACTTTGATAGGAAGAGGGAGAACTTGTCAAATCTCTTTCCTTCCTTTTTTAAGGCCAGAAGGACCATCCTTGTTGGGACTGTTCATTAAGAGATCTCATCACAAAAGAATTGTTCATGGCAGTCAAATTCTTAAAACAATACTCCATCTTTATTTGCAGATCTTAACTCGAGTAATGATGTTTAACAAACACCTTGTTTTAATCAGGTGAGGATAAGCCCCTCAATTAGGATGCAAATAATTGCTCAAGTAGATTGGGTCATTTGGGGCCTGGAGGTGCTGCCATTTCCAGATAGTTTTGGTGTTGCCAGAGGTTTGAAGCAGGAGAGGAGAAAGTGGGAATGAGGATTTGGGACTCTGCAGTCGTTGTGCAGAATATTTTTTTTATCATGGCATTCAAAACCTGATCCAGTTCCCTTCTTCATCAAGCTGTTCAGTTGTTCTTGATTTACTGCTGCAAGAGGTGTGAGAGGAAAATTGGATCCAAAATAGTGTTCACTGCAGAGCTGGTTCCAGCGAGCGTGTCACAGAGTGAATATTTAATTAAAAATAGCCAAACCTCTTTTCACTCAGTCTTTCTACTTGGGCTTTAATTGTGTATTTGAATTATTTCAAAGGTGTGTAAAATGAGATGAGAAAGATTACATGGGCATAATCCTTCCCATTTAAAATTATTTGTCTGCAGCTGCCTAAGTCCTGGCATTAGGGAGTCACATAATAAACATGTTTATTTAACATCAGCGTTATCTGTTAGATTGTACATGGTTCATTAACATGGAGAGAATACTTTTTGTTTAATAGTGTGTGGGAGCTGCCAGAGGTCAGAAGAGGTTGTTTGCCTGAAGTCGAGATGGCATCTTGGCTTTGCTCTCATTCTGTTTGTCACCTCTGCTGTGTGCGGGAAACGCTTCATTAGTGCCGGGCTGAGGGATTTTTCCCTCGTGTTTGTGTAGAGGGGGCTCTGTGGAAAGCCAGAAGTCTGCTGCAGGGCTGTGGTAAGGTTTACGGGGAGTTTTTAAGGAAGGTTTGTTGTAACTTGCAGAGGGTTGTTTTAGTTGGGGTTCGATCAGAAAAGGCGGCTTGGAAAGGATGGAGCGGGAGGGGAGCGCGGGACACCACGGGGTGCCCGCAAAGAGTGGAGGTGTCGTGGAGAACTGGGGCATGGGAGGGTCTGAGGGCTTGGGAAATGGAGAGCAGTTTGTGTGCCAGTGAAATAACATTTTGTTGGTGTGGCTGGGTCAGAGTTGGCCTCAGAACAGCTGGACCTGGTGGTGATGCTGGGCTGAGATGGGAGAGGTGGCACCTCGTCTGCAGGATCGGGCCCTTCTTCCTCCATGAGGCTTGTGGGGTGTTCTCGTCCTCCTGTTGATTAGAAATGTGCTTGGATATATGAAACTGGATATAAGGGAAACTGGAAATGTAGAAGTAACCATAGTCTCGAGTTTGAAAAGGTTACTTGAAATGTTTTAATATGATTTGTGTATAGGAGCTAATAGCCACGCACTGCACGCGCTGTTGGGAGAGATGTACACACATTTCTGTACACAATTTTAATTTTTGTTTCAGCTTTCTGAATGTTTCTGACAAGTCAGTGAATTTCTCCAGCCTGATTTGGATGGTGGGGGCTCTTTGGTCTTCTTGTGCCTTTGAGTGAGAAGATAATTTGAATTTCTATTAGAAAAAAAAATTAGAAAATTAACTTCTGTGATTTTTATCTAGTAAGGACCTCAGGCAGATAATAACCAAAAGGTGTTGAATAAAATGAGCATTACTGTAGAGTTCAAAGTGCTGTGGCAGATACAATGTGAGTGAAATGTACCACAAATGTGCAGTTTTTTAAAAGCACGACAGTAAAAATAGAAAGGCTTAAAAAAAATAAACTGAACTTCTGTGTTGATTATAAGTTGTAGCTGAAGCAATCTGAAGGCCTGGATATTATTTTTAAAAAGCCAGCAAAACAGCTATTTCTAAAAAAATAGTAGGCTCCCTCAGAAGGGGAGAAAGAGAACAAAAAGAAGTGTTATCTTGGAGGAGGGAATGTCTGGTGTGGGGTTTTTTCCTTTGAATTATTTTCAACAAGTACTTACTCTGTTCTGTATTTTTAAGAAATTATGTGGACAGCAATTTTGTTTCTTTACCAAGGCAGTGAAAACACCAAGAATCCTTTTTATAATTTGGAAAGAATGTCAAAAGAATGAAGTAGTTAAACCTAAGTGTATTAGATCATACGCCTTAAATGCATAAATAAGCATAGCTGCAATCACAGAAACCAATGTTAAAACCACCAGGAAAACTCACCCACAAACCGTAATGACTTAAAGGGAATGACCTCAGCCATTGTGAAATTTGTGCCTATTTGTTGACTGACATTTATTTGGTAGAGGCAGGGTGCGTGTTTGGTTGGGGTGTGGGATTTTGTTGTTTGTAAGACTGCCGGAGTTTTTTTTATGTTGTTGCTGCCAGGTTCGAATACAAAGACCGAAAATAGGATTGAGACCGGGAGAGCCTGGATATGATTTGGGCGATTGGAAAAGCAGGTGAAGGGTTTGCTGTTGATGCACAGAGACTGGTGGAAACGTACTGAAGTTTGTTGTTCAGATGTTAGAAACTTCCCCGATGATAGCCCACTTCTAACCTATTCCCAGCCGGTTTCCTCTTAAGGAAATGAAGGTTTAAAGTATTTGGTTACAAACCTGAGATTTCTTCACGTCCGTGTCTTTGCGTGAGTGCTGCATGAAATGCTGGTGTCATTCATCTCCCCTCTGCTTTTTGGAGAGGAAATTGATGCTCGGTAGAACCTCGACTTGCCTTTGCTGCAGCACCACTTAATAACTCAGGGAAATGGAAGTCTTGAATTATTTCAACAATAATAAGACTTCTTCGGGAATGTTTTTACGTAAACCAGCGCTACAAACTGCAAGCTTGGCCAGAGCCACGTCTCTCTGCAAACAGGTTTTCTCTCTGCTGCCTGCTCCTGGCTGTGGGCTCCTGCTTTTTTGGGTTGCAAAATTAAAGAAGTTTCAGATTCAATTGCCCTTTCTTAGATGTGCAGAAAGGTTTAAGAAAATGGGTAAGTTCGTGCTGTTTGGTTGAACGCCTGACTCGAGGTGCTCGGTCTTGTCCTGCAGAAATTCTCACTTGCCATCCCTGCTTTTGAGAAGGAAAGCAGCCCAGCTAAATAAATATATAAATAATCCTAAATAAAAAGCGTTATTTAATACTAGTCATCCCAGGTAGTAACTGGTTAAACCACAGAGAGTTGATGCCTCTCTCTGTGCTGGGAAGGGCAGACTTCAAGGAGAAACTCAACCAGAGCAGGAAGGTTTGGTACTTCCAAACAAAGACCAGGGGACGTGGGGCGAATTTCTTAAACTCAGCAAATGCCTTAAAAACTAGAAATGCCTCTAGGATTACTCAGGCACCCACAAGAAACAGTGAGGGGAAAGTGGGGCAGGCATCTGAAATGTTTTTGTTTTTTAAATAGGTTGGGTAAGCAAAGCAGTCTGGGGGCCCCAGTTATTTACAGCTCTGTCTGTGCACCACGCAGAGAGGCTCATCAGCTGTGTCTGAAAGACAAGTTTGGCATCTATTGCAAATCGTGGCTTTTGATGGCACATTTCATTTGTCTGTTTGCCCTGTGATTGTCCTGCAGCTACTTGGAAATAACTTTGATCAGTTTTGAATATAGATCTCTATCTGTTTTGATTCCCCCTGGTACTGCTCTTCTGTGCTCAGTTACCATCCTTAGAGTTTATTTGTAAATATCTGACAATTCTTTGATTCTAAGTCAAGTCAAAATGTATTTACAAAATACTTTCGGTAAATGTTGACAATGTGTACTTCAGTTTTGTAAATGATGTAAATTTATTATTTTTCTCCATTACTGTGGCTGAAACAACACAAAATCTTGTCTGGAATTGAGCAATACTTTTTATTTGAAAAAGATTGTTTTTTCCACCCTTTAACAAACTAAAAAGCACCATATTTTTTCTGAAACATGACACATTTTTAAGTAAAACATGTGAATGTTCTATTCACTGTATCCAAATTTTCCTTTTTTTTTTTTTTGTAGGCTGACTTTGTTTTTTTGGGGTATATAAAGCCATGGTTTTTGCTAGCTTACATTTGTAAGTGCTATGCTAGTACTACTCCTCTCCACTGAGATAGTTAGGAGTAAGTCAGCCTTTATGCTCTTCCACTTCCTTGTGTTTAACTATGAGTTCCAGATAATTTCACTCAAATAAGGGTTGGACCCTTATTGAGTGGGAGCAGTTTTAAATCTTCTGTGCTTGTTGCACAAGTGCATTTTTAGTTTTATTGGTTTTTTGGTTTTTTTTTTTAAATCACAGCGTGGTTATGTGCTGCCAGTGCCAGTCCAACTGATTTCTTCAGTGCCTGAGCCTTGCAAAATGGGAGTGGGAGTCAACATCTTTCTGTGCTATCCACACTCAAAGGCCTGTTTGCAACTCGGGCAAAGGTTTTCAGCAGCAGTTAAAAAAGCTGAGAAATCCCAGGTGTGTGGGAAGGTCCCTGAGAGGGAGGTGCTGCAGCCCCTGCAGTGCCAGGGGATGTAAGTCCTGCACTGAAACCCCTTTGCAGTGGTGTGACTTAGTCCTTGCTCTCACATCTCCTCTGACCTCGTACTCCTGGGTGTGTTGGTGGAGTTCCGTGTGCAGCAGGAAAACAAGGCAGGCACCAATTTTCTTTTTATTTATTGAGATAAAATTAGGAGATCATCACTCTCTTTAGCATTAATAGCCGGTTGTGTAAATATCTACTTTATGGGGGTCTTGGTTTTAATGAAATTCATTTATCTCTGAATAAGAGGCAAACTTAGGTCTCTGACCTAAAATACATAATCATTCAGCAATGCTGTAACCACGTGTAACCCTGGCAGTGTAAGATTATCTTCTGTGTGACCACTTGGACAGACCTTTGCTGTCTCTCCTCAAAATGGCTTTGTCCTCTTCAATGTCTCTTCACCTGAAAACTCCTGAGTTGTGGTTTGCAGGAAGGCGTATTCAGCCTGCTATGTGTGATTTCATTTTGTTTGTTTGGCAACCATCCTTCCCGTTCCCTGCAGCAGATGAATATAATTTGGGGAAGAGAAATGGATGGGGAGGGGGACTAAGGAAGCCAGCTGAGTCTTCTGAAAAATATTTGAGATGCAGCAAAACTTCTGGGCTTATATTAGTTTTGAAACACCACTTATGCACACCTCTGCAAATTAGGGGTGGGGTGTGGAGACAAATATTTGACTTCTAATTGAAAGTAGTAAAGGATGCTGCTGCTAAAAGTCAGATGCACTGATGCTGAAGCCTGATACTCTCCTTTTTAAAGCCCTGTGCTTCTCCTTCCCCCAGTCCCCCCTGCCACAGATCAGGATTATTCAATCACAACAGCGGTTTAACCATCTCTGTGGTGGAGCAGGATGGTTGCTTAACGATGCACAGAAACATCGTGCCCTGGTTTAGGACAGGAAGTGGAAAATGAATATTGTTTTGAACTTGAACTTTGTAAGCAGACAGAAAGTAATTATCGGGGCCAGAACTCCCCTGGGAGAGGCGGGGGAGTGATGCTCTGGGCTTGTCAGAAACACTGTGGGATCTTAAACATCTAGTAGTGTTTAACGTTCTGGTTTTACATTTCTGCTTTTTAATTGATCTTCTGCTCCTCTCTTTCCTTGGCAAACAGAAGAGGAACCAACTGGATGTAGACTTCATGTGCTGTATTTATTGATAGACAACCTCCCGCCCTCCCTTTGCTGGTGGGGCAGGACTCTTAAATTTCTGTCTTGATCCTGGTGTTACTTTCAGTTGTAAAATGAACCTTTTTGCTGCTGGGTTACTTAATGGACCTATTATAATATGGAAAATTAACTTAATTGATGACTAAGAGCACATAATGGTATGTGAAGCCAATTAATCAGAAGCTGCAAGCCACTTGTGTAGTATTTAGCTTTAAACTATGGAAGTTTATCTGTCTTATAAAGTAGAAAGCCCCATTGAAATGACACAAAATCTGCATAGATGTGAAGTTAATATTTGGAGTATCAACTTTTTAATCATATATTGCTATTAAAATATTATCACTTTGTAGAAAAAAAAAAAAAAGAAAAAGGTAAATCTCTGCCTCCACTGAATGTTTTGCTGTATTTGAGTGGCCTGTGACTTCAGTGAGCTCATTAAGTGGTTTTTTGGTGTTTTTTTTTTTTCTCTATTTTGGCTACTACTTTACAAGTTCTTCAAAGAAGAATAGTCAGGGCAAGATTTGACCTTTTCTTACAGACTATCTGTGGTATCTTCTCTACATTTTTTAAATCCTGTTCCCTATTAAGATAATTAAACAAAGTAGGGAAAAGATTTTTTTGCTAACTTCTACCTATGGTAGGTACATGGGTTTTGTTCTCAGAAAGGAATAATTCCATATTTTAGAAATACCATTTAAAGTGTGAAAGTAAAACTACATTAATTCTCAAAGTAAAATTAAATATGTGCTATTTATGACAAAATGACCCTGACTATGTTCACGAGACTACTTTAATCTTACATTAGTATGGTTGTGGGATACCTTATTTGTGATGAAGTTTTAAAGGTAGTAAAATTAAGTCACTTTAAAAGAAAATTATGTGATGATTTATTGTAGCAGAGTAGGTGAAATTCCTCTAGAGATTTTAATATCTTCCACCTGGTATAGAAATGAAAAGAAAATATTCTTTAGCTGGTGACTAATTTGTCACTAATACCCAGGGGTTCCTTCATTACAATGCAAAGATGTCAGTTTTAAGAGAAACGTACAGTGAAAAAACCAAGTGCAACTTCCTGTTGGAGACAGTTACAAAAAAGGGGGAAAATAAAGGGCTGGAAAGCAGCCGGAGCGGTGAGAAGGAAAGCTCTAAAGCTATCAATCAGGGCAAAGTGCTTGGGGAAGGATTTTACCTGCAGGCTTCAGTGGAATTCATTAGGACAGGCTGGAGGAGGAAAGTCACTCGATAGGACTCCAGAGGAGGAGCTCTGACACGCAGCAGTGCCCAGGCTGGCGCTCGGTTCTCCTCCGATCTGCACGTACTGCATCCCGCTGATTGCTGGAGGAGGAACTGTGTTTTTTTTTTAAAAAAAAAAGTCACACTCTGCTCACTGATGGCTTTTATACTTGATCACAATGTTAAATGAATTGAATCCGAGGCTCACAGTTCAGATGAAGAAGCTTCCAGAGCTTCTTTGCGGCTGCCGGCAGCTCCAACCTGCCAGCAGAGATCACGGTGTCTCTGCCACATCAGGGGCTTGACGAGTCCTTTTTCCCAACAGAGAACTGTTCCAGTGTCCAGTTGCTTGTGTGGTGTCATCACTTTGCCTTTTGCTGCAGTAACACAGGTTTGACTCTGCCCCTGTCCTTCCAGTACTGCTGTTCCCAACAGCTCGGTGTAAGGAGGGGGAGCAGGAGCCCTCACAGTGCCAGAGCTGAGAATTTCTGCCTCCCTTAAGAAACAAGTTGCGGACCCTGCAGCAGCAGAGGTCTTGCTTCTTGAGGGCTTTCTGCTTTACTCTTCCCCTAAGTTTATAACAACCCCAAAAGCCGCTCAGGAAGCGTGTTCTCTGGGGCAGTGGAGATGATTCCGTGTTAGGAGCGCAGTGATGGTGGAGATTTGGGAGGGAGAAGTCAGTACTGCACCAAACAACGTACATGTTGGGAACAACACGCACAACAGCTTTGTGGTGAAGGGGGTTATGTCACAGGGGAAGCCCTGGTGTGCCCTGCAGACTCCAGGCTGTGCTAACACAGCTCTGGTTCTTGCTGCCGAGTAAGATTTGATCTCAGCTGTTCTGTGGTTAATTGGAGAAAAGGAAGATTTTTATGTTCTGTCAAGAGCAAATTATTGGAAAGGAAGTTCATGGGGTTTGCTACATTTCTTTCAGCTACAGGGTGTTCTTCAGTCAGAGCTCTGAGGTGAAAAGAAACACTTTTGCAGGTGCGGTGGGTTGACCTTGACTGGATGGAAACAGCCAGGGCAGCAACCTGGAGTGATTGCACATCCCATCCAGCAGGAACTGCTGCCAGTTTTAGAACCTTGTATGACAGAAAAGGATAGGGAAGGGTGACACAGAAGGTCAGTCAGCCTGCCTTGCTTGTCCTGCCTCCCACCTGAGGCAAGAGACCTGAGAGCTAAAATTAGATCCACTTCTTCAGAAGTCTCTGAGTTGATGGAAAAGGGCTTTTTGGGCATCTTGTGGGCACAAGCGATCCTGGATGAAAAAGTGAACTTGTACTTTACTGATGTTTGAAGGCTTGCTTTTGGTGGAAAATAATCTAATTGCAACATGTGGCTACATGTGTTGTCTTTTAAGTGAAAGCCTGAACTGGGGACACATTTTTTGCACGTTCAGGATCTTACATTTCCTAGGTCTGTTTTGTTAAGGGTGGTTTTTTGATTTTAAGCTGCCTGTAAATTTGTAACTGCTCTGAAGATGGGAAGGGCTGCTGTAGGGCACCTGTCCTCCTCCCTGTCTCTCCAGAGGCCAAATCTCTTATAAGTTTGGGGGTTTTTTGCCTGTATTCTATTAATATTCATATATAAAGTGTAGAAACGGGTGAGATGGTCTTGCCATCAAATGCTGATGAACAGCAGTCAGCTCAGGACAGAGCTCTATGTGAGCATTTTTATGCTTAACCTGACAAGGCAAAGTCTCGCCCCAAAATATTGTCTGCTGCTCTGCAAAGAAACTGTCAGTCTTTCATTAATCATTCAGGGGTCTTTTAATTACACAGTAAACAAAACCAACCGAGGCTGCTTGCAGGCAATTCTCTTTTGCTCAACACCTCATGGAGAACTTGGTTTGAAACCCAATCTAGCGAGGTGCTGCCTCCCCCAGCAGACTCCTGTTAATGGCCCAGCTGTCCCTTTAATGAAAGGGTTTTGTTGTGCCAACAAGATGCTCTCTGTCTTTCCTCAAGTGGATGCTCTTTGTGTTGATGCAAACACCATAACCAGAAGAAGTAGCATGGAACCTGCAATCCTGTGGTCTCTGGAACTCAAAATTCTGTGATCATTCTTGGCGTTTACCCTTAAAGGTTCGTGGGTACTGGGGTTTTTTTCAGCGTCACTGAAAATCAAGCCCCGAGTTGTGTCATGGGGGTTTTTTTTGTAGTGTCTGAAATGGCTGATGCACCTTTGTGACCTTTGGAAGCACAGTTTGGTTTGTGTTCTGCAAATTAAACGTTAGTAAAGGAGAAATAGCTGGGATGTGACTTGCTGAGGTGTTTTTCACATGGTCCCCTGACAGCACTTTGATGTTGGTGTATTAGTTCTGCAAAAGGGAAGCTGGAGTTTAGTTGCCAAAATTTGACTTCCTTCACTTGAGGAGAGCTGACAGAGTATAGGTATGCTTTGCCCTGAAGTCTTACCCTAGAAGTTACACAGCAGTTCCCAACACTGTAAATTTGAAGATTTCCAGGCTCACTTAAGTGCTGTCAACCAAGGCTTGTGTTCAATCTTAAGCGTTTTTCACTTCAGTTACGAGAGCCCAAAATAATCAGCTCTTGGAAAGGAAGCTGTGTTATCCTGACCTGAGTTTAAAAGAAATATTTCTCCCAGATTGCAAATGTCCGAAATACGCCGCTCGAATTTGTTCTGCTGAATGTTAACTCACAGTGGCGAAGGTGACTGCGAAGATAATTTCCGTGGTTAGTTGTGTGCCTGATTCATGTGTGTTTTATTCTCATTTCAGTTTCTTGCCAGCCTTATATTTTTGTATTGCTGTGAATCTGTGAGTGTGTATTTCGAGGCAGCACTTGTGGAGTGATGGCCACCAGCTCTCATCTTTCATGAACATGCTTAAGTGCATTTTTGATCTGAGGATTTTGACTCTCCAGATCCTGGCAGATACAGATTATTTTTTTTTTTTTTTATACAAGAGTGATATCATCCAGTTGTCCAGAAAAACCATTGCATGGAGGAAAGAACCATTTTAGAGCTTTCTCCAGCTCAAAAATGCTTGCAGGTACCCTGTAGCCAACCACTGTGTTCAGTGATCCTAAACATCAGTGAGCAATCTCCTACCAGTTTTTAAATGCTATTTAATTTTCTAGGTGTCTAGTAGAGTTTTTGGGCTGGTTTTAACTGCAGTAGATGACTGCCAAGGTGTAAGCATGACATGAAGTAAACCCCCAAAGTAGTTTGATACCCCTGCCAATAGGAAAGTGTTGTAAATACCTAAAGTAGATATCAAAACTTACAGACTCAAAAGTCTGCACAAGAGTGTAGTTTATGGATTAGGTGGGGTGGGCATAGTCCTCAAAGCCATGTTAAAATAATCTGTTTGCCAGTTAACATTAAAATAGTAAAAATGGTGCCAACTTCAACTGTCTTGGATTATTTAATTGTAATCCTGTGTTTACAGGGAAGTACAGGTAGCTGTCACCTAAGCAGGGGAGTCATTGGGGCAGACTGTCTTCCTTGGCACAGAACTGCAGTCACTTCCCTGTGAGAAGTGGGACCCTCCTTAAGCAATTGTGTTGATAAATTGTAGGTGTGGTTTCCAGACTGGATTAATCTGACTGAGGGCTGTGTCCTCCTCAGCCTGGCTGCCTGTTCCTGTCTCCTCCTCTGTGTTGGTGCCTTTGGACGTGCTGCAAACTGGATCAACTCCCTGATCCAGCTGAGGGGAAAAAAAAAAAGATGTGTTGGTCAGGCTTGGAAGAGATTTGTGTCACTGCAGGAGCTTTGGCTGGGCAGGGGACAGGGCAGGGCTGCATCTTTGCTCAGCAGCAAACTCTCTGCATGTTTACAATCGTTAGAAGCAAACCAAATCCTGAGATAAATGATGATGCACTTCTGCCATTACCCTTGATAAATTCCAGGCAACAGTTTGGGAAAGAAGTCCGTCTACAAGGTGTAGTTGTTGAGGATTGATCAGCTTAATACTTTAGGTGCATTTTTTTCATGTTCCTCTTTTATTTATGCACTTAATTTATAAAACTTCAACCCTCACCTGGCTTGAACTTCTGACAAAATGTGCCAAGTCCTGTCCTGCTCCCTCACCTGGTTCCCAAGGGCACTTTTAGGTAGATATTTTTGAAATGTGCATCTTAAGCACATTCCAGGGAGGGTTCAGAGCAAGATGTGGAGTTCACTGCTGCTTTCTTTTATAACAGAGAAGGTAGAGGAAAGTCGTGGTTATGTATTGAATGATAAGAGTTCTTACCCCAGTTGTAGGAAGGCCAGGATGGATTTCCTCCAGGTGCATATTATGTGTGACATCCTTAGTGTATAATAGTAACACACTGATGCTGATTTAATACCCATTTGGAATCTTGTCAGAAGTGACTTGCCCAAAATCTGAAACCATGTTAGTAGGACAGTGATGAAAACCAGGAATCCTTAATTTCTGGGTTTCTGAATTCATTGGTGCATTACCTACTTAAAGATCTCTCTGAAATGAGCTACACAGTTTTTTATTTGCAATTTGGAAATTGTATTTTAAAATAGCCTTAACTCTTCCTTTAAGTGGGGTTGCTGAGATTGACTGACAAACTATTTTAATTACTGAATGTAGATTACATATATACAAGAAAAACTTCTCTCTGACAAAAGCATATTATATCTTGGCTCTCACTACTAACCAGCTCAACTTAAATTTCACAGCTTGCTGCCAACAGCTGCCTTACAATGACACAGTACTCATAATAAATGAAATTTCATGAAAAAGAAAAATGAAAACTTTGTTCCAGCTGGATTGTAAAGGCAGTTGGAGCATTTCTATCCTGCATGTAAAGCTGCCTTCCACATAAACATTGCAAATTACTTTTTCATTTTTAATAATCAGGATCAGACCTTTTCTTATTATTGAGGCAAACGTGAGATATTAGAACCATACAATTTCATTCGAAGTCCATTAGTTATTGAACCCTGTCCAGGGTAAAGTGTTTGGAGTGTTTTGGGAGAAACTCACCTTCCAGTTTCAGGTTTTCAGGTTTCTGGCAGCCTTGGATGAAGACCCCGAGAGGAGCAGCCCTGCTCTGGCCCTGCCTGGTGGTGCTTGGAGGGGCTTTAGTGACATCCTTGGCTCTTGGAGCTGTTGCTGTGTGCTGTTGAAAGCCCTGCAGCTGGTGAGTGCCTGCCCTGGCTACCAACGGGAATCTCAGTTGAATTATCACACCCCCTCCCTGCACATGGAAGAGATTAATTCTCACAGCCACAAACAGAATGAGCGCTTTGTACTTGGTACCATAATGTAAGTTCATGCTGAAACACGGTGCCAGTAACCAAGTCCTTCACCAATAAATTCACAGTTCTAATAACCATGTGTTTTTACAGCATCCTGATCCCAGAGGATCAAAGAAACATTGATTTATTTAGCTTTGGGTCCCATCCCCTCTTGTTCTCGCTCCTTCCCCTTGCTCCCCATGAGCTCAAAAGAGCCATAGATGAGATGAAACCCAACTGTTGGTGTGCAGTCCACAGCAGGGAGGGACACTTTGCAAAACCACAGAAAAGAACATTTTAGCCAGTAGAAGTGACAGGCACTGTTGAGGGCAGACAGAACAAAACCACCAAAGCCTGCTTTGACCAGGGGTCAACATCAACCTGTCTAAACTTCTTTAGAGTTCTTTGTTGATGATAAATGGATTAAAAGTTTAAAAATTCGATGCTTAAGAAAATTACCCTGCGTACAACTTCGCTGCTGTATAGAAAAGTTTATTAAAGACAGAATGATCTTTCCAAAACCTGGTTGAGGATGCAGCTAGCAGTGTTTGTTCAAGACACTGAAGTTGAGAAGTGTTGGCATGAGTGCCTGATGAAGGAGGTATGTATTGCCAGCAGCAGAGTTTGTGTCCTTTAGTTAGGAAAAGGTGAATAATGCTCTCAAGGAGCATCACTACCCTACACCTGAGCTGTACCTCTGTTGAGGCCCCCTGTCCTGGTGCAAGTGTGTGCTCAGACGTTGTGTAACATCTCTCCCTGGGGACTGTTGGGATTTTTACCTTGAGGGTTTCCAGAGTTGTAGGACTGGTTGATGTTCTTTATCAAAAGGCAAACTTAACACCAGAAGTTTCCCAAAAACTTGACAAAACTCTTCAGCATGCAGTACTGAAATGACTTTGCAAACAGGTGTTTTGTGGTTCAGACAGTATTTGGTGCTTGTTGATTACAGCAGCAGGTAGAGATCCAAAACCAGTGTGAATGCAGATCTCATAAAGTGCTTCTTGCCTCAGAATATTTATTTCTCATGACCAGAGATAAAACAGTGTGGACACAAGATACAAATTGACATGATTATTTTGTTACGAAATAAACCAAATGTTTGGGGTTTGCCTCTGAATTATAAAGCCTTAGGAAAGCTTAATAATTCCTAGTGGCTGAATTCTATTTTGAAGCCTACAAATCCTGCTTCTGACTTTAAAAAAAAAAATGTTTAAAAAAGAACCTGCAGCTGAGTAGCTCCATTTCACTGTTTAAAATGTTTTTCCATCCCGTCTCAGACAACTGCAGTGAAGTAGGTAGTATGCAGGCCTGTGGGTCTGTCAGAACTGACAGTTGTTCAGGGAAAAAGAAATTGATGCACTGAACAAAAACCCTGTCAGCAATTGGAGAAGATCCTATTCTGGCATAATTCTTACTTCCAGATATTTCTCTTGCTGGACAATATCGTCACCTTGAGCTGTGCTTTGTTTGCATGTTTATTGCTGCCTGGGCACTATAAAGTAGATATTGCAGCCAGTACTTGAAGCAGCATAATTTTTTGTTACTAGCAAGAGTCAGAAAGTGTTTTGGGGAGGGATGGAGAGATGCATGTTTTTATGTTCAAGACTGTGTTTCTTAGGTGTGTTTGGAAAGAGAAGGTCCAAAAACATTTGCTGCAAAAACATCTCTACTTTGTGTCTTTGTGGAGGAGAATGGTAGAATTGTGTACATAGGTCTGGTTCTAGAGGGAGAGTAATTGTTGGAAGTATTTAAAAATAGGAATGATTGAATATCTAAAACTGTTCCTGACGTATAGTACAAACCTTTTTTTGACATTTGATCTATACTGTTCACAGATCTTTTATATACACAGAGGGATTTACTGCTTTGTAATCAAGCTGCTGAAGAAAAACGTTGTCCTTTTACTCACTGGGGATGACTGTAACAAATTAAAATGGTTTCCCATTAGCCTCCCCTACTTAGCTGAACCACTTAAAATTACTTTGGACTTTGCCCTTGTCCGACCTCCTCACCTTTGCTCCAACATTTCTGCTTCCAGGAGTGCAGCAGTGTTGGTCCTGGAGCCTTGCTCCTGTGATTGAAGTTCCAGCTCACTCCAGGTTGGAAGCAGAGAACCAAGGCAGAGCCCAGAGTCAAAAGAAATGTTTTAAAAGCCTCGTGCTCAGCAGGTGCTCTCTGCCATCACAGATTGAGGGAGTGCCAGGAGCTAATTGCAGCTTGATTACATGCATATTTTTCAGTAAGACTGTGTGCATGCAGATGAAGGTAGGTTGTTTTAGTTTGGGGTGGGTTTTTTTGGATTATTTTTTATTGCTCCTGTGAGGTTTCTGTGGAAATAATGGCTTTACCAGGTTGTGGACAGAACTGTAGAGTTGAAACAACCAAACTTGAGGCTTGTCTGAGCACAGAAGTACGTTTAAATAAGTATATGTAAAGTTCCCTCTTTCTCCTGTTTATTCAATACAACCAGAGTTACACTGATTTACAAAACAAACTGCAGGCTTGAAACTGCTTTTTTTGGTCATATGTACAAGTGTTGTTTTATGACTGATAGTGCCCTAGTGCTAAATGCACACACATTAATCAGTTATGATAAAGTAAAAAGAAAGCCATGAGAGGTATTAGGTGGCAGATATGCAGTGTCATTCTCAGTTATGATAGGAATGGAAGGGCTGGATTTCTTACCAAGTTCCCAAATCTTGTTTCCTCCTGCCTGTTTTTGTTCAGATTCTAAATTTAGGTGCTATACTTCTTGCTAGCTTGGAATAGTAACTTGGAGGTGATGTGAGATTGTCTTAGTGCAGTGTCATCATCTGGAGAGCTTTAGGGAAGATGCCACACTTGGAACAGGGCAGAGAAATACATGGCATTGCTGATGCAGTTCTTTGAGATATTTCAGTGATGTAAATGTGCTTGAGGAATGAAGGAGGAATAGTGATAGGATTGAGGCTTTTTACCAATATAAAAATCACTTGTTTACATGTAGAAGTCTCACCAGATTGACTTGTTTCTGTGCCAGGAAAGCATTCAGGGCAGGCTCAGAATGACCCCAAGTTTGTGGTGTACAGAGTGGTTGAAACATCTGACTCTGGAGGCGCTGCAAGTGGAAAATCCCTCTGGCTCACGCTGGGCATGCACACCCTGATAGATGACATGCTTATTAATGCTTACAAATCAATGCCTTATTTTATAGACAGTGAAGCTGGATAGAGCTGCAGTTATTTCTCAGCAAAACCCTACTGGAGACAACTAAATGCACTAAGGGAGAGAGTTAACTGCACCCTTTGGGAGCACAGCATCATTGTGGGGAGGTGGCAACAGAAAAAGAAATGCAAATGGCAGTCAGCAAAGGTGTCTTGCAATAGCCTACTTTTATTCAGGAAAAATTCCCAAACTGTCCTATCAATTCCCACGGTTCCAGTTTTGAGGTATTTTTGTTAAGCAAGGGCCAACTTGTCAGAACAACAACGAAAAAACCAAACCCACAAGGGTTCTTGGCTGGTCGTGGTGATGACCTCACATCTGAAATATTTTCAGCTATCTGTGATTATTCCACATAGGTAAAAACAACTGATAGTCCTCATAAACGAGGAGAATAAGCACATGGAAATACAAGCTGACTGCAAATGTTGCTTGAAGAAGAAAACCATATCCTGTATGTCATTGATCAAAGTAATAAAATCATACCTGGGGGCAGTTGGGTGTCACTGGTGTCTTCTAGTCAAGAGGATGCTGGGACTGGGGTTGCTGGGGAGGTTATTGTGACTGTCAGGTGCATTGTACAGCATAGGGAGTGTCTGGCAAAGAAATGAGAAAAACTACTGAAGTTTCTGAGACTATATTTGGAATTCCTACTCATGTATTTTGAGCCATTGGGGTGCCAAGGGCAATATTGTGAGCAGTTGAAAAAAGGAAATATGTTCCCTAGTTTTGCAGTTGCTGGTGTGCACTTGCATCCTGGGAGGAAAGCAGACCAAGCAGAGTGTTTGCCCAGTGAGGCTTGTCTCTGTTCCAAAGCACACTCTGGGCTTTTTGCATATGAAAGTATGCAAGAATTCATAATCTGACTCTGTATTATTTGTGTGTGTACATAACCTGCAGTTCATTCCAGAAATCCATGCTGCAGCTCTGCCTCTGCACTGTCTGGAGTGAGGTGGGGTTGAGAATGGCCTTAGGAATTGCAAGAGGTTTCATACAAAACCACCAGCTTGAAAGAGCTTATCACTGGTGAGAGAAGGATCTCTGGCATTTCATAAATCATCAGCAGAACTAACATGCTGTTTGGAGATTTGTATCATTAGCAAATTAATCATGTTCAGGAACACTCCCGTAGCAATGTTGGATGAGACACTGGCTGTGCAACACCTCCCTGCCAAATAAACTGCAGGGAGAGGAGCCTGGGGATGGAATGGGAGGTGGAGAGGAGAAGCCAGGCTCAGCTTTCACGTTTACCTCAGTGTTGTCCTTCATAGCAGTCTTTAAAAATGCCGGTCTTTAAAAATATTTCAACAAAATGACAGTGAAAAGCATCTTAGCACCTTGCCTTGCTATTGGCAGAATATGAGGATGGAGTGATTTATGGTTCTGATACCTTTAGTTTCTGTCCTCACAAGAAGTACCCACAGAAGTCTTCTTGGCTGCCTCCCAGGTCTGTACCAGCTCTGCTGTCTTCCAGCCCTGGAGTGCACATGGTCATCAGGCTGCTCTAATGCTGGGAAGAGTGGAGATGGTGGGAGGTACCGCAGGAAAACCCCCTTTTGGAATGAAGTTCCCCTGAAGTTCCACCCACCTGAGTGCTCCTGTCAAAAACCATAGAGCTTTTCTTGGCACAGACTCGAAGTTTTGGTGTAACTGAGGGTAATTTTGCCAGCCTTTCCAGAATTTCATTTATATGCTCAGTTATTAATAGATTCATGTGGTATTCACATAACTCTGTTTTTCCCTTGAATTCACTGAACTTGAAATTTGAATTCTAAACCAAATTAGCAGTATTTGCCATGTGCTGCAGTCTCAAGTACATACTTAGAGATAAGTTTCCATACAGCTAATGATGCTGTTTATACTGCTGCTTCTCTGATGTTATCTCCTCTTCCCCTTAAAAAATAAACATATACCAGGAAACAAAAAAGTGTTGGGCTATTAAGTCTTGCCAGTTTTCAGTTGCTGGTTGTTTCCTGTAAATTCAGTTCCATAGCAATGCAAAAGACCAACAGAACCATTGTGTATCTAGATATTTGGTAAACTTACTTGTATAATAGCCTTTATTTGGGTTTTTCCTTTGACTGCTCTTTTTTATTAACCAAACTGGAATGCTTCCTCTAGGAAGCAAGGTGACTAACTGCAGCATCCTGGAGTCAGGAGGGTATTTTGGGTGTTGCCATACATTGCATTTGTCTGGAGACCACCACTGCTCATTCAGTGTTCTGGTATAAGTCAGATAACTGTAGTTATACCCACGGTATAAATCTGCTGTGCTTCCAGACAGCTGCTAGATTAGTTCTCTCAATTCTTCTGCTGTGCCAGTGGAGGCCAGCAAGTTTCAGATTTAAATGCTTTTTAATGCTTTGTACAGCGCTGGACACATTTTATGGAGCTGAGTAGGAGATATGCTATATTGTGCTTAATAAACTACTCTTTAAAATATCCATGATTCAGCTGCTTGCATGGAAAAATGTGTGCTTAGCTCTGAGAAAAATCTTAACTCTTACAGCTCTCGGTGTCAGGCTGGTTTGCTTAAAACCAGGACTTTAGCTTAAGGTGTATGGACGTGCTTTTCAGAGTATTTTTTCCCCACGTATTTACTGGCAAAGTGGTGTGTGACAGGACAAGGAAAAAGTTGCCTTTTTCAATTAGATGTTGTTAACCCTTCCCCAACAGGCCAGCAACTGAAGTTCTTGGGGGCAGTCCACAGGAATTAGAGGGAAATAGGTGGAGTGTAATTCCAGCAGAAACTTCTTTTGTTTGTTTATGAATGGTACTAAACATTTTTGTGGTGTTTGTTTGTTTGTTTTCTTATCCAGTGCACAGAAAGGAACAGAGATTGTGGTTTTCAATAGTACTCCATAACATTTCAAAAGGCTTTTCTCAGACCCATGTCCCAGGAGCTTTTTACTGTTGTGTCACACGTTCTTTTGATTTTGTGTTATCTTCTCACTGAGTTTTGTCTTTCCAAGTTTCCACCCTGCTGACATTTGCACATGGACACTGAGGAAGTCGTTCCTAGACCAGTTTTAGAGGTAGAGGTTCTGGCACAGGTGAATTGCAGTTTGGGATCTTTGCACCCATTTACTCTGCAGCATCTGTTGCTGGAAATGCACCCTATTAACCTTCAGGAACTGTGTTAGAAGGGAAGGATGCCGGATTTTAAGATGTTTGATGATCCCCTGTATTCATTTGTGGAGAGAAGCTGAATTAAGCAAGGCTGGTTCTCTTAATTGCAGCATTTCAATTCCACGCTTATTTGCAGCTGAACTGAGTGAATTCAGTTGCTGGGCTCCCAAAGAATCAAAACCCTCCCAGCAGGCACACAGGCAGCCTTTGTGATGACAGGCTGTAAAACCAGCAGCTGTCCAGGGGTTAGCAGATTGGTTATGCTTCATGTGAACATGTGAGAACAGAGGATGCACGACATACCTGCACCTATTGCTGCAGGGGAGGAGCACACCAACTGGGGTGAAGTGACTGGGGCAGGAGAGTTACACAGCCACATGTGAATTAAAGGGAGAATTTAACCATGCAAAAGTTGGGTGTTGGAATGAGGAGAGAGATTATGTGGTCTGGGAGGAAGTAGGAATGTGAGACTTGGGCTTCTGTTCTGTGCTGACAACTGCAGGCAGTGCCTGCTCCCTGCACGGGCACAAGAGCAGAGAGAGGTTGTGAAGTAGCAGGCAAAAGTCAGAAATAAGTTGCTTTCATTGTTTCATTTTTATTAGTTGTAGTGTTGCTTTTCTGTCTTTGGCATTCAGACAGTTTTCTCCCTCGTACCCTTGTGCTGACTTACCTGAGTGCAGCACATTGTCTTCGTGGGTTTGAGCTCAACATGCTCAGAAGGGGAAAAATGCAGGAACCTCTGTTTTAAAGAGGAGGGAAATAGAGGTAAGCAGGTTAAATATGAGTTGGCTTTGTAAACTACTGCAGTAACGGGAAACCTGTGGCTGACACGGAACTGAATCCAAGTCTCCCTATGGAGAGCCCTAAACCAGGACTGTGGCATCAAATTTGCCACTTCTGACCATTTCACTCAAGAAAAAGTAAGTTGTTTTTCTAATAGCAGTTCTCTTTGTGTTAGTATTTTAAGGTGGCTCTCTAATTAGTAGTTGAGAGAAATTAATGTAGTACTGTAACTTACCTGAGCTCAGACACCTTTGGTCCAGTTTTTATATTACTCCTGTATATGCACTAGTAAAAAAAAAACAAACCTGAAAATAGGTTTTTACTTGTTTTTCACTAGAGTTACCAGGTTTTCTGTGAAGAGGGAAAAGAGGTAAGCTTCTGTATTTCCTTTGGAAGGCAAACACTGTATTCAGATACTTTGCAAAGTTGATTTTATTTTTATTTTTATTTTTTGGTAGCTCATTGCTGCAAACAGCTGGAGTCAACAAGAGCATCTTTGCATGCTGCTTGTGAGTGAATTGGATGGATCTGTACCATCCTGTAGTAGCTGGAGGGATGAAATTATTTTGATTCTTTTGTCTGTGGTAGAAGTTATTCCATAAAGGTGTCAGAGAAGCTGCGCTGAAGGCGATGAGCTGAAGTTAATCCAATGTCAGGAGGCACATCCACTGTGGAACCAGGCTGTCAGCTTGGGGGCTGTGAAGGGGTGAGGGCCTTGGAAGTCCCACTTGTTCAAGAGAAATTTACCTTTAAGCCAGGGAAACTGCAGATCAAATCTGAGTTTGAAGTCTAAGGCAGTCACCTTCTTAAGGGCACACGTAGGCTTGTGCTCGAGTATCTGAGGAGCTGCAGTTGGCTTTTACTTGCAGCTGCAGTTCTTAATCTGTGCAGGTGATAAAACTGTTTTCTTAGAAAGAGCTCTTGGTAGCTGCCATTTTCTGGAGCTGCAGGAGACGGTCTGGAGCTGCCTTGCAGCCCTGTGAGTGAACCAGTCGTGTCTGTGCTGGGTTGGATCCCAGCACTCCAGAGTTTCCAGCACTCCCCAATTTTGGGATTGTGCTCAAGTGGTCGCTGCTGACAGGGGGCCTCAGAGGTGATGAGCTGTGCTGCAGAGCAGCTTCTTGAGAGTTGGACTGCTGATCCCAAGGGTAAGTGGTGTATAATATGATGGGAGGAAACTACTCTTCAGTGAAACAAAGTGGGCCTTAAGGTGGTAGTTTTGTCACTGAAGCTGTAAACATCCTCTGGAAAAAGATACAGTGGGTTGTGGTCGTTAAAAGTCACCCTCTGTTTTCAGATTTGATTTTTTTTTCTCTTCTTTTTGAAGAATTTGAAGCCATTAGGGAAAAAATTAGTTCATAGTAATCAGATCAAATGTTTTTCAGTTTGTTTGATTTTTGGGCATGGGGAAAAAAAGCCAAGTTTTCACCTTTAAGCCAATTCTTGCTTTTCATTTATTGCTTGGTAGGCTTAAAAAGGAGGCTGTAACTTCTTGTATGGCTCCCCACTCAAACACCATGTTGGATATCCCAGTAGGAGTGCTCATTGGTGCTGTTGATGAAAGTTACTACTGAGGGTCAAATAAATCACTTGAAACCGGCTTTTTATGTTCTTACCTGTTTTAGTGCTAACAAAATTGGCAAAAAGCTGTTACAGCACCACGCATGCTTCTGACTTTTATCTGCCTGGTGAAGGTGCTCCCTTATTTGAGAGTTGATGCTTAAAGAATTTTGAAATTTGGGATGGGATATGGAGTTTTTCTGCTAGGGAAAGAGGTGGGTTTTTTCCAAAAATAAAGTAGCAATTGAAAGATGCTGCAATTACATGGCTGTCGAGTTGTCTGCTGTAATAAGCTGGTGGCATCTGTCCAGTTGCAGGCAGATGTCCACATCACAAATCATCAGACCCTTATACAGAGCATAGAAAATCAGCCCACACTCTTTCAGTTCAAGCCGAGAGGGACACAGTAAGGAAAACTTGCATTTCTTTTCTGTTCCATCTGCCTTGAAAAAAAGAAAAACACACATATGCATCTCTTTCCAAGAGCACTGTTCCAGCATCATTGAATAGGAGCAAATGCCCTCCCGGGAAAGCAGAACTGAAAAGTACTGGAAAGAGAAATTTGTTGAGACAGATGTGTTCTTGTGTGGATCAAGTGTTTTTCTTCGAATAATCCGGTGGAACTTGCAGTTGTGCACAGAGATTCTCCTGGCTGACAGGTAGCTGGCTGGGGTTTTTTTTTAGGCTCAGTTGGGTGTGATGGATGTGTGAAAGGCACTGTGATATTGCACTGTGGTCCCTGATACTGCCCTTAATTTGGACGTGCCAAAACTTCACCTTTCACATGTGAGTAGGTGCTGGATTAAGTGGTTACCTAATGGGGATCTTTGTTCCAGTAACAAACTCATGGTCTCTTTCAGCACTTATCCATTTACTGCCCTGTCTGCTGTTTATGGCAGCAGTGGCAAGCACTACCTCTGCCAAATTTATTTTCAAGACCATGGTGGTTGGTGCCAGCCTTGATCTCTCTTGGTGCCAAACTTGGCTGCAGCAGCGGTAGCTCTACACTGTTGTTCTTGTGCAACAGTTGCATGACATCATGGTGAAAGGAGGAAAAGGGATTTTAACAATTCTAGTTATTCAAATGCAATATTCACAGGGGGGAAAAGCAAGACGGAAAACAAAACTCCTGCAGTTCAAATGTCAGTGTCCCTCTGTACTTTGGTGCGTTGTTTGAGGTCTGGTTAATGTCATAAAATGGCACTTTCAGGAAGTGTTTTTCTTTATCAGATCAAACTTTGCAAAGGAAAACAGGGACATTTGTGTGTATGGCATTGGGTTGCTGCATTTGTCATTTGGTGTTTCCACTTCCATGCAGTGTAGCAGTGGCTGGATGGGAGGATCTCTGCAAAGGTGCTCTGTAACTCTTCTTTGTTTGATAATATACTCTGGTTATCTCTGCAAAAATCCCTTCCCTCTGGCTTGAAAATAAACCTAACAACTAACAGCTTTGGGAGCTTGGGCCCAAAGTTAGCTTTTGCCTGGCTTTAAAGAAAGAGCTTCAGCCTCCTGTCACACCAAAACTCTTGGGAAATCAGACCTTACCCCACCTGAACATACAAAGCAAATCACGCTGTCCCATTTGTTATTCCCATGTTGTTATTTTAGCCTGGCTCTCAAATATCCACAGAAACAAATTATTAATGGAATTAATATCAGGGAAAACACTGTGAGCATTTGCTCTGAGTAAATTCCTTCTCCCCTTGGCTGTTTCCACACTGTTAATTGGTGTGAGTAACAAATTAAAGTGCTGTTTGCTCAAGCATTGCCTTTGGTGATTGTCCTTTTCTCTCCTAACATTCACAAGATATGCAGCTATTAGGTCGTGTTACTTTGCTCACTGTTGTGCTGGAGCTCTTTAAAACGAGAAATCTGCTCCACTTTTGTTTATAAACTATCACCACCAGCCAGTCTCCTGAGTCAGAGAATCCCTTTTGAACCTTCCAGTTACAGATACAGGAATGAAAAAATTGGCAGCTCGTTATTCCTCCTGGTGAAATGACCAATTTTGATGCAGGACTTGTGTCCCACTGCTGCCACAGACGTGCTCAGTCAGCAATTACTTGGCAATCACAGGTTCTGATTTAGTGATGCTTTAATTAAATCCAAAATGAAAAGAAAAGCCCATCTTCCTCCTTCCCACCTTGAAAACCCTAACCCAGAAATCTGTAGATGATGAGGAACAATTAGGGAAGCCAACTTTGGGGTGGGGGGCTATGTTATATGTCAGAGATTTCATTCTCCCTCGTGTAGGAGTGGAATACCACAAAGATTTTTTTTTTTTTTTTTTTAAATTTGAGGAGCTGTGGGAGGGTTGGGATGCTGCTTAAATTCCAAACTGTGAAGCCAAGTCAAAGCAATACAGGGTTTCCAAACACATTGTTAAATGATATTATACTTCCAGTTTCTTAGAAAAGGGTCTTCAGTTTTAGAGAACCTACAAACTTTGCAGTGTTTCCTTCTGGCACATCGGGCATCAACTGCATTTAGGACAGCAAGGCCAGCATTTATTGTTTTCCCTCATCAAGATACTTCATAAATAGATGACACAGTGCACTGAAGATCTAAAACATGAGGAATTCATTGCTTCTGAATCCTTGAGAATGATCTTTCTTGGTTTATTCCTGCAGAGATGGGATAATCTTCCCTTCCCTCCCCTCACTGGGGGCAGGGGAAGAAGAGAGTCCCAGTCAGAGATGTTTTGAAGCTTCTACACATACAACAAACATTTCTCTTTGCTGTCTTCTCTGCTCAGAGAAAGTCTGACTTGGGGGATTTAAGCAGGGAGAGAGTACGTCATTCTCACTCCAGCCTCACCTGTGCTGTTACACCAGACTTTTCCCTCACATCCAAAGTCCTTTTACTAACTTGCATTTCATAGTTCTTTTCCCATAGCTCTTTTTGAATTATTATTCCCCGAGTGCTACTCCTTTACAGGCTGAGAATGGAGGTGCTGACACAGCCCTGTTGTAAAGGGGCAGCCCTGCCTTTCCCAGTGGGTTGCTGGAGCCATTGCAGGACTCTGACAGGTTTAAGGGGTGTATCAAAAGGGTGAAGAAATTCTCATGGTCTGGGAATGGAGAGCTTTTGGACCAAAAATGAGTGAGAGAACGTGCCCTGAAGGACAGCTCTCGTGCCTCACCTCCTTCTTGGCTGTCTCCTGTTCAGGTTGGTCATTATTCATTGGCATGGATATCAATACTGCAGCAGTGGAACAGATTTCACCTAAAGATTTCAGAGCACTTTCCAGCCCCTAAAAAGAGCTCAATTGGCAATTTATACTGCATTTCCCAGATTTACAGAGGCCTTAATGTAGTCCTGAGAAACTTGCCCAATCTGTTACTGACAGGGCTTGGGAGCAAAACTAGAATTGCAATTCTCAGAAGCAGTTTCTGGATGCTCAATTCTGCTTATGAGGTTGCTTTATGTTACAGCATATTGCTGCAAATGTCTTACAGAATAAGGCCCTGCAAACACACACCTGTGTGTTTAAACCATTTAAAAATGGTTTTTTTGCTGCTAAGACCAGAGTTTTTATGTCCAAACACAGATGTTGCTCTTCCCTCACCACGGCATGTGAGGAGGAAGCAGAAAACTGAGTGGTGGTGGTGGGGGGGTAACCCCTATTTAAGTGAATATTTAGCCCTTGTGATTCTGAAGAGAAGGAGTAAAAAGCAGAGTTCTTCAGCATGGAAAGAGGTGCCTAAGGAGTGACAGGTCTCATGAGGTGGACCCTGCAGTCCCTGGTTTGGGAAGCCCCATCTCTGGAGGCAGTTTTTTGGTATTGTGGGCCCCAGTTCTGCAGCTGGAGCTGCCAGAGTGGTTTTCTGCAGTCACATGCAGCCCTGGCATGCCTGGGGGATCTGAATAGGAAGAGGTGTGACGAAATTAAAAAGCTTGTGAATGTCAAGGAGGAATGTGGAAAGTGAAAGAGATTATTTATGTACATTTGTATATGTGTATACACATACAATTTTATTTTTCAAATGACTGGAGGCTATAAGCTCATACTGCCTCTTTACCAGCTTAGCCCCTTTTGTGTGGTACTTGCTTGTTCACAGTAAGAGAGTTGAGTAATTTTATGCTTTGGCAAATAGCAAGATCTTTTGCAAATGTTGTTCTACTTAGCAAACAGGTTCCATAGACCAGCAAAAGGCATTCTGAAAAATTTACCTTTCTCATTTTGACTTAGAATAAGTGAAATACTATTGCTGAAATGAGCTTTAAAGGACCCAGTGACTCAAAGCAGTGTCATAATGTATTTCTGCTCGGGCTGCCAGGTTGAAAGTCCGTGTTGTGAACCCCAGCACTTGCTCACCCGAATTTTCAAGCTGCCTCTCAGACAAATGGTCAAGATACCTCATCTTGTTTGTTTTTCCGTGCACTGAATCCCCTTTGCTTTGGGTTGCTCAGCCAGAAAATGCTGATGCTTCCCCTGGTCCTATCTGCCTTCGATCTCTTCCCCAGTTAATCGCAGGAAGTGCAGGGGGATCACAGCCCCCTCTTTCTTCTCTGTATCCTTTGTGTCTCCAGGAAAAGAGCACCTGGAGAAGGCAGTAGTGAAGCCTTTCTAGTAGGAGGAAAAACATTTATTTATATGAAGGCAGCCTGCTTTTTTTTTTTTTTTCCTAAAATCAGCAGATATGAGAAAAGAAAGAAACAGCATATTTAAAGAAAAATCATTGAAATGCAGTCTGGAAAAGCAGGTGATGAAGCTTGGTGAAGCAAGCCAATGCTTCTGGAAATTCAGGACTTCCAGGGAAACAAGGCATGCAATTATTTTTGCCGGTTCCAAGTGCTAAAAAAAAAAATCTTCAGGCTGACTTTCCTTTAAAAAAAAAAAAAAAGAAAGAGTGAATTTGGCTCAAAAAATTCATGAGACAGGAATTTTCATCTGTTTTTTGCTGTCTGGTCTATGGGTTACAGCAAGACAGAAAACTTACAGTGAAAGTAAAAATTTGATCAAAAAGACTGTCTCATGTTAAAAAAAAAAAAGACAAAACACAGAAACCATGTGGGGAAGGGTTTTAAAGCTCATGGAATACTTTGGGTGTTTTTAAACAATAGCTGTTTCAGAAGCGTGAAAGAAATGGTCTGTTTTGTTATTTTTCTCAGTTATTTTTCTTCAACTCGTTTAGAATTAACACATTTAAAAAGCGATTTCTGGTGTGCTTTGTCTCTTGCCTATCTAACACACAACTTTTTTCTCTTCTTCCTTTGCCTGAGATAGTCTGTGCTGGAGCTCTGTACCCCCACCCCAGATGCTGTGCTACAAGTCCTCTTACTTTTGTGTCTGAAACAGGCTGGGCAATGATAAATCCAGACAAGTAGAGCTGCTTTTATTGTCCAATTACATCAGCCAAAGGCAGCTCTCAGGAGCACAAACAGCCCAAGGCACGTTGCCCTGCAGGTCACCTTGAAAGGATATCTTGTCATCAGGGCTGTACTGTCAGTCTTGTACACGAGCACTTTATGCCAGCTCAGGTTTAACTTTATGCCTGTTCAGGCCTTTCCTGCACACATCTATCAGATGTACTTGTGGGTGAACTGAGACTCGTTAGAAAAGAGAAAAGAGCGTCGTGGTTTTCACCTGCTGATGCATTTCTGAGTTCTCGAAATGGAAGGAACAAAGAATCTATTATAGATGGAGAGGAAAAACGTCCAAACAGCGTGAGGAGGAATGTACTGACAGAGGAAATGAAAGTACTTTTGAAATGGATGGAGAGAAGGAGCCAAAATCTTCACTATGGGAGATTCCCTATGATTATACCATCTGGAAGGTGGCTGCAAGATAATGGTGTTTTCCTTGCTTATGAATGATTCCTTTTTTTTTTTTTTTTTTTGTACAGGAGCAAAGCAAAATAGGGAAGATAATTTTGCAACCAATTAGTCCTGGCAAAGCTGCCTAAGCTCCTACACTTCTCATGGAGTTAAAATGTAGAAGTCTTAATTCCCAGTGAAAATGAATGAGGCATAGCAGGTGCTTTTGAAAATCTTACCCATATGGGAAAAAAAAAATTACAACTAATCTTGTATTTCCTAGGAATGAAGGAACAAACTTTTTAGTATTGGGGTGGGGTTTGCTTGTATGTTTTCTTTGAATCAGAGGTTGAGAAAGCCATCTTCATGATTTTTTTGTATGTGATTTGCTTCTGAAATGAAGTGGGGAATCAGACTGTCTTCTCTTTAATGATGAGTACCACTGGAATCATAAAGTACTGTGTAGTCATCTGCACCATTTTTTGAGGAGATAAAAGTAGTTGATCAAGTAATTAAAACCAGATAAAGCCATGGAAGCAAGACAAAAATGTTACTCTTGCAATTAGGCTGCAATCTCTGTCTCTACTCCTCCCCTTCAAGGCAAAGCTAAAAGCAGAGGACTTGGCTTGTATCACTCCTGCCTAGGGCTCTGTGTTGGCACACATACGTTTAGGAGGATCTGGTGGTTTGAGCTTGCATTTGGCCTCCAGCCAGACACAAGTAAAAATTCTTGGGAAGATCATTGCATGGCGTTGTTGCAGGGAGAGTAACTTCTGGATTTACCTCTCCCCTCGTGGACAAACTTTTTTTGCAATTTGTCACTCCCTTAAAGTACTTGTATTTCCCATTGTAGGATCTGGCAGGTTTTTCCCAGGGGAAGGGAGGAGTTCTGTCTTCATTTCTCGCCTGCAGGACTCCTAACTCATCAGTTCCTCCACTGATGGCAGATGTAGAGCTCATTCTCTTTTTTTCTCATACCCATGCCAACTTTTTATTCCCCCCATACTGTCTTTTACTCCTGAATATCCTTTATGAACTGTACCATCCTGTTGATCTGCCCTCCTGCAGAGTCATTGTGGGGCAAAAGCTCTGCTCTTCCTTGCTCTTATTCCCTCTGAAATCTCTTAATTGCTTGGCCACTGGGTTCACCCTGATACCACATACTACCCAGGTGTCTGATTTACTGAAAATGCCCTGGAAGTTCTCCTTTGAACATTTGTTCCACTACATGTACCTATTGAAGCCAGAATACTGTCTTCTCACCCCAGACATGGAGTAGGGAGAAGTGAAAAGTGCAGACCCCCAGGACCAAGTCAGCTGTGTCCTCAGTGGGAATGGAATGCCTGTGATCCCCAGATGATGCCTTTAGTGTGTTATGACTTGCATGTTAATAACAATTTAGAGGGACTGAGATGATTTAAGTTATGCCTGAGCAGCAGGGCTCCAAGCTTTGGAAGGAGTCTTCTTCCATCTCTTGCTGGTGCCTTCTGGCTTTTCAGCTGTGCTGGGCAGAGCTGTGGTGTGGTTCCATTTGCCCACAACACCATGGTGGTTTCCTGTTTCATCCTTTCAGATACTATCCATGGATGAAAGAGGATACTTTCTCATCCCTGTCAGCACCCAGAGCTCCTTGCAGAACTCAGTCTGCACACTGGGTCCTGCTTCAGCATTGCACTCACACCCATCTTTGAGTTCTTTGCTGCAGAGAGATGGGATGGCTCAGTAGTTTGATCTTCAGCACACATTTGGGTGTCTTGAGTTGGGGTCTGGAATCACTGCCTTGTAAAAGAATTTGTGTAAAACAATGGTTTTAAAAGAATATGTGATTTGTAGGTTGCCTCAACACCTCAGTCAAAAATTGGAACGCTTAAAATGGGATTCCCAGCTTCAGAATGGCTGAGAAATAGTTTTAGTTCAATTTTTTTCCTTCCTAAATTGTTAGAAAAGTTTCTGTTCTTGGCAGAGGTTTTGTGAGTCAACTTTCAGGGCAAAACATTGGGTTTTGAGGAGGGGATTCTAATGGAAAAGCTGAGCACCAAATTCACACAAAGTTTTTCTTAATTATAGAAGCCAAAAGCTCTTCCAGATGTCTGTCAGCCCTGCCTGCTAGATGCTGCCATCACTGATTTTAATAAAAGCTCATATTCAGCAAATTTTATTACTGATTTACTGTATGTTACTTAAGCCAGAAAATGTTTTTGCTCTAAAAAGCAAACAAAGCTCTGATATTTTCATCAGTTGCACTCCAGCATGTCATTTACTGTGTTAAATACCAGCCCTGTTCCATTATTTGACTGTTTTCTGTGGCTTGCCATCGTTAAAACTGGAATTTCAGAAACTCTTGTCAAGAGTTTCTCATAAGTGAGAAAAGCACATGAATAAATCAGTAAATGGTGCGTGCAAAACAGGCAAAGCCACTAAAAACACACATACGTGACATGCACAACCAGACAGGCAGTTCTGTGACAAGTTACCTGTTTGTACATGCAACTAATACTTACTCTAAAGAAAAAAAAAAAACAACCCAGGAAAATGTTGTAGAACAAATACAGGAAAATGTAATGTGACTTTGTGAATACAAAAGCGAACAGAACAAAAGCAGCAGAAAAATCATCAGTCAGAGAGTGGCTAATGAAATCTCTGAACAATGATGTAATTAAAGTGCATTAATCATTGTAAAAGATCATTTCCCTTTAAACATCTGCTCCTGTTCGCTTGGCAACAGCCTGGGCAGTGTCATGAGTGATGGGGTTTTGGATTATGCTGAAGGGCATGTGTTATCTGAGAAACAATGCAGAACATCCCCAGCTTGGCAGGGTCTGGGACAGCAGTGCTTTTCCTCAGTTCAGGTACAGCA
Source organism: Corapipo altera (assembly GCF_003945725.1). NCBI lineage: Eukaryota > Metazoa > Chordata > Aves > Passeriformes > Pipridae > Corapipo > Corapipo altera. Next base: position 10,839,580 of record NW_020884893.1, on the reverse strand, counting down.
TTAAGGTAACAAGGGGAAAGGAAATGGGCTTTGCATACGGTGGAAAGGAGAACCTGGTGTAAAACTGAACCCTGCCTTCTCAGCCAAGGAGACAAAATTTAATTGGGTGCCAGTGGATTTGAGTAAAGCAATTCCTGTGGGAAAAGAGCCTGCTGCTGTTCAGAGGGTCTTAAGAGCCATAGCTTTGTAGGAAAGACCTTGTTCTGCCCCACTGAGAAGCACCACAAAAGTCTTCCTGAGCCCTTTGCAGCAGGGTTGTGCCAGCAGGAGAGTGAGATTGGCCATTTCAGGAGAAAAAGCTAGGATAGCTTCCTCCAGTGCTGTGAGGACCGAGTCAAGTGTCTCATAAGCTGTTTTATTTGGGGTTAGGTGAGGGGTTTGGGCTCTGCCATTGGACTGTGTCACTCAGGTAGGATTTTTTACACCTAGGGACTGTTTTTGTGTCCCTGTGTGTATCTGACTCCTTGTTGCATTTCCGTGCAGTTGGTGGCACAGACACTGGTTGTGGGCACAGTTGGTGGCCCCTGTGAACCTGCATTTTCAGTCTGACTGTGTCTGAGGTGGGGAGGGGGAGTCAGTCAGTTGTGCTCCTCTCACAGGGGCACATCTGAAGGTGGAACCCTTTGAGACCCACTGGCAACAAAGATGCAGCTGCAAAGCAACATTGGTTTTTATGTTGGTCTTGTTTTCCTAGAAAATCCCTAACACACAGCAGATGGATCACAGGAGTGTTGGGTTCAGAGCACTGTGTTTCCACTGCATTGGTCATTCACTGCTGATTCAAGGTCTTCATGGCTCAGGAAGCCCTTACCAGCCCCTGGACTTGAGGCTGTGTTGGTCATGAAGGTGGATATGCCCAGGTGGATTTCCAAGGGAGGTGGATAAATGCCAGATCCCACCCGGAGAAAAGACACTGTACATGGTTATGCCTCTTCATACCCATTTTTGGCAGTTCTGCAAATTCACAGAGGGTTCATGTGTGTTCTGCCTGGGCACTGTGCCTTCCCAGCTGTTAGGTGGGGAAGTGAAAATGAGCTCAGCTTTGGTCTTTGCTGTTTGGTTACAGGTGAAATACTTCATGTGGCTTGTGCCTGTTCCTAACAACACTTACCCTCCCTCACAGGGACTTGCAGGCTTTGTAAAAGTGATTGGGGGGGGTGCAGGTAAAAATTATGTGGTTTGTTATTTTCTGTTTCTCGAAACTGGTGAAGCCACAGAGTGATATTTAAACAGAAAATCAAAACGAGTCTCTTGGCTTCTCCCAGAATGCACAGATTAGTATTGCAGGAGCCCAGTGTCGAGATTTCAGGTTTATGTGCTGTTGTCTTTGACTTCACCATAGTTTAGGTGTGCTGGGGGTTGTTATCAGCCTGTTGGTGCTGTGTCACCTGCTGCCTGTTTAGTCCAGCTCCAGAGGGTCCCAGCCTGGGAGCAGGGATGTGCCAGCCTTGGCAGCAGCACGCTCACTGCTGAGCCAGGTGCCTTGGATCCACTCACCTCCTGATTCCCTTTCTTCCAGCTGCTCCTGCCGAGGCCCTGCTCTGTCCAAGAGCACAGTTATGCTTTTCCTTGGTAGCCCAAATTCCCCCCAGAGTCAAGTGAGTGTCTCTGGAAGCCAGTTCTGAAAAGGTGTATAGCTGGAGTTAGGGACGTGTGTTGAAAACATGAATAGACCTGTTGATGTTGTGCAGAGAGTCTGAAATAATGATTTAGTCCTCTTTTCTGGACTGGTTGTGTAATGCAGAGGTTTTAAGCTTCCATTATAGCACGCGTAGACAAATATGTTTTTCTGTGGAGACTGAAGATATGTTGTTAATTTGAAATTTTTGAGGTTATTTCTGTGAAAGGGACTGTCCCCGTGTCACGGCCACCTAATGGCCAGGACACTGTGATTGGGTGCCTGGTTTGGGTGTCCCCTGGAAAACTGATCCTGTCACCAGAACTTTTTATCTTAAAATGCTGGATAATGCTGTTCACTGCCCTCAGCTTCATTTGCAACCAGTAGAAGTGTTTTCTGGAGCCTCACTGGACACTGGTGTGTACATTCTTGCTTTGATGGCATATGACAAATCAGGAATTTAGTTTTTGTGTGGCAAAACCCAGGAAGAAAGGGAAAGCATTAATCAGATGGGTGTAATCTCCAAGGAAGCAAGTACTGCATTTTAATTCAGCGTTTCCCTTTGATGAAAACTTTAGTGAATGTTATTATGTGGAATTTATATGAAGCCTGGGTTTAGGTAACCAGCTTTAATATTTATACTCTTAGGGAAAAAAAAATGAATCATTAGTAAGCATGCATAATTAATGAATAAATTGTATTTTTCCTTTGTTTTCCTTCAGGTATAAGGAAATGCTAGATCTAGTGATATCACCCAGTCTGACTGTAAATAGAGAGTGCCCTGACAGACTGAAGCTTAACCTTTCTCACATTTATGCCACGGCTCCAGATGACATAGAAGGTAGGCTGCTCTTCTGCTTAATGTTTACTGGCTATAACATAACATATATATATTTATGTATAACCAAAGGGGACTGGCCACTGCAAGGCCCCTTCTCCTGACAATTAGTTCAACAGTATAGCGAGCAACTGAGATTTTGGGGTATTTTTTGTAGACACTCCAGTTGTGGCTGAATCCTTTAGTTCCACAATGGTTTGAATGCAAATGGAATGGAAATATTTCACGTGCAGATATGTATCTCTGTGTGGTCAGTGCCTGCATGTACACACGTGCATCCTGTATATGTTTGTTCCACTGGAAAAATCGCAGGTAGAAAACCTATTTTGTGTAGACCTGGTGGGTTTTTTGTTTGGTCCCAGTGGTGTGAACGTGAGCCCTGGGCTTTGGTGTCCGTGCTGAGGGGAGTGTGGGGGCTCCCAGGCCCAGCAATGTATCAAACAGCCAGAAAACATCTTTCCAGAGCAACTCCGTGCCCCAGTTTGCATTGCTCTGAGATTCTGATTGCTGCCATCTCCACAAGGTTAGCCCTGCTGGCCCCTGCTCTGGAGTTTCACATTTGGCAGGTACCAAGGACAAATTCTTTCAGTGGCTGAGGCTCTGATGGAAATTTATCTGCTCTCCTCCTCCTCCCCTCCCGCCCCATCACACTGTTCAAGTGAAGGAAACAGAAGAATGTTAAATCTGCTAAAAAAATTATTGGCAAGTGATGCAGCTGAACTAGTTCTTGCTAGTACAATCCCAGCTATTGTTTGCTGCGGTCAGGATCTGTCAGCCTTCCTGTTAGAGGGGAGTTAGGAAAAGGCACTGGCTATTATGTTTTAGTAGTGTGTTTAACCCTTCATTTATAGGCTCTTAGAAGCCCAGGAGATGTTTTGTTTGGGTGTTTGCTGAGGCATTAGGAATCGCCTGATTCAATCTCCACTGCCTATTTGCAAGAGCAGTAGAAGGAATAACAATCTAAAGAAAACATCCTTTTAAATGTACCTGTTTGTAGAAAAGATTAGAACTAGAAATGATTTTTAAGTACATCATCTCGTAAACATCTTGGTGCAGGAACTATTTTTTATAATGTGATATAAATGAGAGCCAACATGTCAGTCGTACTGTTGGACACCAGTTTGCCAGTGACAGCTCCTGCTGGTGTGTTTCTTATAGAAACATTATGGTTGTTTTGCTGCAGAATGATCCCTTGTGCTACCAAGATTGTGCTCTTTCCCTTGAAAATAACTTCTTGTTAATCTGAAGAGCAGGAAAATGCTTGTGTGTTTGTCAATTCTCAGATTGACTGAGCTCTTAAAGCAATAAATGCCCACAAATGTATGCTCTGTGTTACACGTACAGTTTTAAATTTAGCAAGTCTGGTCATAGTACTTACTCACTGAAATGTCCATGTAGCTGTCTGGCCCTCTCTTCTCATGGATGCTTATCATGAGATGTGCAGTTATGTTGTAGAAATTTTCTTAAGTTCACATTTTGCCTGTAGGATTAACTTTGCCTTTTCTTGTCGGTGACAGTAACATGTTGTGTATTCACACACAGTAAATTCCTGCTTGGCATTCTTGGCAAACTTATTTACTCTGTACTTAGTCTTTCAGAAATAAAAAAAATTGAAGCTGTAGTCTTTTTCAAATAGAAAAGAAATTAAGCTTGTGCTCAAACTGTCTGTTCTGCTCTTTGTCAGTGCATTATGAATTAAAGGAATGAATACTCTAATGTCTGTTTCTTCAGTGCAATCCTGGTAATTTTGGTATATGAAGGACGGAGAGAAATTGTGTAGCTCTTCTTTTCACAGTCTAAAAATCTTAATTTTATAAACTGTTTTCTTTCAGGTAAGTCAAAGCAAATTTTTCATAGGGAGTTTGAAGGGGAGTCAGGTAAGCTCAATTCTGGATTTAAAACCTATCTTGTCTATGTGTGTTTAAGTGAATATATGCATTTGTATAACATATCCTTTGTCAGTTTTTGTAAAGTAAAGCTCTCTGCCTATTGCTTGGGAAATAGGTTACTGTAACATTTTATAGGGGGGTGGGTTTTGCTTTTCTACTGTGCTTGAGGGTTTTAAGAACGAGAAGGAGGAGTCCTTATGGTTTTGTTTCTGTCAGTGATTAGGGCTAAATAGGTTTTATGGTTAATTATATAAATTAACCAAAGAAAAATGTCCAGTAATTAATATTTTCAGTTCGAACTCATGATGATGCATTTTTTTATTGAAATTTAGTCTAAAAAAGTATCAGGTGAAATGGCAGTATTTTTAAAAATACTTTGGTGTAATCTGCATGTTATAATGAAAAATGATCAAGGCATGTAAAATCTTGTGAAAAAGGGTCGCGTAGGAGAGAACATTTTCAAAAGGGATTTAAATCAGGAGGAACAAACATTTCAGACGTGAGCCTGTTGAATCTTTTGGGGCATTGTGTCCGTGTTTATGGTAAAACAGGCTACCCAAACCCACAGGACTATTTGCTTGTATTTAGGCTTTATGTGTGCTTGCATATTTCACTAAATAAGTTATGGTTTAAGTGTTTAATTCACCAACTTGCTGACGGCTGAGCAAGTGAAGGTCTGTAGAGCTCTGTGCTGAAGGTACAAATCCATATCTGCTGAAGGTACAAATCCCTCTGCAGCTCTGTGGGTACCTCCCTGTCAGCACTGCCTGGGAGCAGCGATGTCCAGGCACTGGGGGCACTGCAGGAATCTCCTTTTCCACCCTGTGCACCTGCAGTTGGGAAATCACCCTCTGCAGAGGCCGAATCAGTTGTGCCCAGTGTCACTAGTGATGATTGTGAGAGTGTTTTGGCATTTATAGTGCTGAAATAACAACCAACAGCTCCAGCCAGGAACCGAGAAGCAAGATTTTGGATGGCACTGTGGAGGCAAGCTGCATAATACTCAAGGTGGCTTTTTGGTATGCTGTTCTCAGCACAACTTGCAGGTTTTAATGTAGACATTTTTTGTTCTTACTTTCAATTAAGTAAACCTGAATTTGTCTCTGGATAAAGCTGGTGGTGCATTTTTCCTCGGTGGTGTTACAGGACACAGTTTGGTCCATTAGAAGGCATCCTGCACATCTAACTTGTGTGACAGGGTTTTCTACTGGGTTTTTTTTGGCTGCTGGCAGGTAAATAAGGTAGGCTATAGTTAACTCAAAAGATTCAAATTAAGGAGATTTAGAGTGTTGTATTTTTTTAATATTTATTTTGATTTGATATGTTTTAATGAGCATTTAGGAAAGTGAGTCATGGTCTAGGAAAGTACCAAAAAAAGCAAAAGAGCAAAAAGTGCAGTGAGCTTAAATCACTTCAGCCATCATAGCAGTTGCTTTTATAGCCTTGAGCATATGAGTCATCCCTCCAAAGCCCAGCCTCATGATTGATATCACTCCCATGAGAAGAAAAAACTGGTAGTTCAATAAATTGATATCACCTTTAGTTAAAAACTAAATCTTTATTTGTTGTTAAGTGGAGAATAGCTTTCTTACCTACCTCAGTTTGGGGAGATTCACTAAAAACAAAGTCTAATTCTAATTCCTGTATATTTTTCTCAAACCAGCAGCGGTAAAAACAATTGTACCAGCTTGGCCATGGAACAGAACATGATGAAAGTCTGAGACCCTTTAATTTTTGTTTTCCAGGCAGCAGCAAAGCAGCACCACAGTGTCCTCTCCATCTGTACACCACAAAGTGAGTGCTCGTGCCAAGTGCTGTCATTTAAAAGCCGTGTTCTGCTGAACAGCCATTTTGTGCAGACTTCTGTCACCTTAAAAAACATCTGCCTTAAGCCCATCCACCTGTTCCCCCGCACGGCTCTGGCACAACGAAGTAACTGCTTCTTAATCTTCTTAGATATGGAGTGAAATAAGGTTTGAGGTACTGTGCAGTGCATTTTTGTACCCCTGGGAACCCAAACCTTATCAGTTTTTGTGTTTATGAGTGACCTCAGAGGGATATGTTGAAATGTCAGAGGCTTCCCCTCACACTCAGTTGTTTGGCAAACTCAAAAGTAAAAAAAAAAAAGCAGTGATGATTTTATTTTTTTTTTAACTTGCATATATTTTGCACGGTCTTAAAATCCCCATCCTTTTAGGTGGCTTATTTTGATGGCTCATGTCAAGAGCCAAACACTGAAACAACCTTTTGCACCAATTTAGACAATTCCAAGTTCCCAAAATATTCATCACTATGCTTTGGATGTTATTTTATCAAGATGTCTAGAAGTGTTCCACTTGTGCTCTAGAAGATCATGTGCAGTAACTATTGCCTTAGACCTTCTGTTTTCTTGTTCTGAATAGACATTATCCCCATATAGTGACAGTTCCATCTTTCCCAACAATGGCAACGTACGGACAGACTCAGTACAGCACGGGAATCCAGCAGGCTGCTGCATACACTGCCTACCCTCCTCCAGGGCAGCCCTATGGAATTCCCTCCTACAGTGAGTACTCCCATGCTGTGTTACCTTTGAGGTATCTGATCCTCTTGCTGCCAGCAAAATGGATTTGAAGTTTTAAGCTTTGCAGTGAAATGTCATTTGTGGCGCAGCAACGCTCCCTTTTCAGGCTCGGGGGAAAATCTGACTTGTTTAAAAATGTTGGGTTTACTTTGAACTACCTGTCAGCTCTTGGTATCGTGGACTGTGTATTTACAAACTAGGTAAAGTTTGGAGCCAGTCAGTGGTAGGGTATGAAAAATTCAGGTTCAGTAGGCTGTGCCACTTAGGAGTAGTAGCTGGTGAGTGTTCCCATGACTCACTGCCAAGACAAAGTCTCTTGCAGTAAATATGATATTTATATAAACTACACTTTGCTTTCCTTGATTCTTCCTGAAGTCTCAATGGTACAAGCTACTTTAAGAAAAACTTTCTGTACATTATTACAGAAGAACCAAGACAGAGCAGAATAGGGCCTGGGTGAGGTGACACAACATACTTTGGTCTTGGAAGATGGTCTGTGTTTAAATGGGCAGTTATGAGCTGTAGGTGCAGTAAATGTTTCTAACCCCAGTCAGCTTTGTTCCCTGCTTTTCTGCCCAGCCTTGCCAGCAGCTGTGGGGAGACAGTGCTGGGCAGGAGCAGCTGGGGATTCACACAGGGAAATAATTAAACCAGCACTCCTGGCAGAGGAATGCTGGTAAACTGAGTGTCAGCAGTGTCCTCAAGCTCTTGAGAGAGCTGAGAAGTTCTTTCCATTCCTAAAGACCAAAGAGATGTTGCTCTTGTTTAGGTACAGCTCTAATAGAAAGCTTTGGGCTCCTTATTACTGGCTGGTCCCCCGAGTGCTGTGTCTTGCACCATTAAAATGACTTCTTAGTTTTATTTCTTTTGTACTCTTAAACACCATAGTTTATTTGGCAAATACAGTATGTCTTCCCAACAAGAAGCTCTTACACAGCCATTGACAAGGCTTTTACTGAAGGGGGGGTTCAGTGCAGCAGTCTGGAGGATCAGGGAAGTGGGCTTGGCAGAGCTGGAGCTCTACCAGGATGATGAGAGGAATGTTTTGAGACCCTCTCCTGGAGCTACTTGTGTGTTTGCATCAGCTGGCTGATTTCCAAGGCAAACTCTGAACAGTTGTCCTGTTAGAGCAGGTGAAAGCAGAGCCATTTGCTGCTGCCTAGAGGCTTTAGGGTATGCATGTGTCAGGCCCATATGCTGCTTATAAATCCTGTGGATGACCTCTTAGCATCCTTGAGCAGTGGTTTCCCTCCCCCAGCCCCTACACCCTCTCTAAGATACTCAACACAGCCTATGAAAAACTCCACCTGGCTGGCAACCAAGAACAGTGAAGCAGTATTGTTTTTAGGCACAAAAATAAAACTGGGCCAGTTTCTAGACAAAACAGAACATTGTGTGGAAATTAATTTGGTGCTAAGTTATTTCACTGTCTGACAACAATTTTTAGGCTCCCAAAAAGGCCCATTGGCTGAAGATTAATTGTACCCGGGGTAGGTTGAATGCTGGCATGTGGAGTGCTGATGGAATTGAAAAGCATGGGATGTGGGGAAAAGTGGCTTCTGTATGCACACTTTGCTTCCCCAGCAGGGATGCAGCCAGAGATTTGCACCAGCACGTGTTCCCTCACTGTCCAAAGGAACGTCCTGCCTTTCACTGTGCAGCATTATCATCTTCTTGCTATCTTGGACCCAAATTGCATCACAGCTCCTCTCACCTAAGGCTAAAATAAGTGATTTTTATTAGAGAAAACATCATCTGGGAGAACTTATTCCAAACCTGAGCAAACACAGACTTGATGCTTTTAGGAGTCACGTGGCTGGAAAACAGCATGTTTGGGGAAAGGCACCTGAATTCAACTTGTCTTTTGCCAGGTTTGCCTACAGGTGCTAAAAGATGACAGCAGCCTGGGAAATGTGTAAAGCCAAGCCCCAAACATCAACAGGGTCTTTGTCTGGTCCCATCACTTGGGCAGTGTCCAGTGCCATTTTTTGTTGTGTGCAAATAGAGATGGAGGGAAGGATCACGCCCAAAGGATTGGTAATAAGATGCACCTTTGAGCTGTTTATTTTAATAATACAGCTGTACAACCTCGGCAGCATCTCGGAATAAAATATCAACCCCTTTCATTACCAGCAAGGGTTTCATCTTGCAATGTTTAATTCAGCTATTGCTGATCCCCCCTGTAAATTGTCAGTTTAATTGCCTGGGTTTAGAAATTAAAAGACTTTTTTGGCTTCAGGGCTTACCTATTGTTCCTGAACTCTATGTTATATCTAACTGAATAGATGATAACCCTCCTGTATGACTTGCCAATAAATGTTTTGATACCAAAGCTGAAAATAATAATGCAAGTAAAAAATAACTCTGTGGAGAACAGAAGTCTTGAGGTTATTTTGCTGAAGGTCCTGTTGCTTTGCTAATCTTTGCTTGCATCTGATAACTGCTCAGAAAATTCATGAGTCAGTGAGTTTGTTTAATTCTGAAACAAAACTATTTGTTCAGAAATTGCTTTTGAAAACAATATTCGTCACGGTTGTTTACCTGCCTTAGCAGAAGTGCAGTCAGGTATGGATACAGGATGTAGCTGACTCAAATGTTATTTGTGATTTGTTTGTTTGACTGTTATTTAGGAGACCTGTTTGGGTAATGCATGTAATTAAATATACGTGTATTTAAATATAAATGCATAAAAGAAAGCGTAGAAAAGAAGAGTTTATTAGTGAAAATGTAGCTGGTAAATTGTTAATTACTGAACTTGCTTTTTTTACACCTTCATATGACAAACACTCACGTTCTGCTCTTGGTTCTCACTGTATACCCCAAAGGCATTAAAACAGAGGACAGCCTGAGCCATTCCCCAGGACAGAGTGGGTTCCTCAGCTATGGATCCAGTTTTGGTGCTCCAGCAGCAGGACAGGCCCCCTACACGTACCAGATGCATGGTGAGTACAGCTCAGGGCCTGGCAGGAGGAGCGTGGCTGCTCAGAATCTCACCCCCCCCCTCCCCGGACCAATTCTCCTGCTGAAAGTACTGTGGAAAGCTTTTAGGTGTAGGCAGCCAGCACAGGGATGGAGGTAAGTCTGTGGTAGATCTGTTTTGCTCATCAAGGCATTGATTTCTGGCTGAGGGACTGGATTAACACTAGTTTACCCCAGAAAAATTTCAAGAAGATCAATATAAGCTTTGTCTTACTGCAGAAATTGCATTTTCTTTCTTTTAATTAGTTCTGTGGCTGCATACCTGGGATTGTTGTGTTAGTGTGAGTTCCTGCATTCTGAGTGGAAGCAAAGGTGGCTTTACACTTCATGCCAACAGTATTGTACTTCTTTCTGCCTTATGCTGACCTGAACAGACTGCTCCGTGGTTAAATTGCTGTATACTCTCTGCACTAATTCTTTTTTAAAAAGCTGATACTTTGATACTAAAAAACCCGTGAGTGACTCCACTGGAGGAAGGTGAATACACGAGGAAAAACCTCTCCCTTGCCTTTGTCCTCCCCTTTAGGGATTTTCCAAGGGTTGGAAAACCAAAGCTTGATTGCATGGCTTTCCCAAGTTGTTGTACAAGCTGTTGGAAGGGGAAAGAGATCAAGTCTGTCACTTTGCTTTTTGATATTGTTGGGAATTCTGGGTGAAATGCCCTGTTGTGTCATTACATGAGCTGTCCCCCTTCCAAAACTGTCTCTGTCAATTCTCCTAATTCTTCTCTATCCTGAAAGTGAAAGGTGGGCACACACGTCCACTTTGATTTTAAGTCTGAGAGTAACTAAAATCCTAAACAGTTACACAAACTGGGAAACAAGGTAAAATTCATTTTATTCTAGAAATTATTTAAGAAAGCTGAGGACTAAGAGTTGACCCCCTCTGCTGAGACTGCACATGCTGGTTTTGTCAGAGAGCACGTATCTCTAACACTAAGCTGGTTTGGGGGACTTGGATGCCTCATGGCACATGCTGGAGACATCTGGGTTGAATGTGGCACAAAAAGAAATCAAAATGGTAGCCTGTGGGTTTGGGGTTTTTTGTCACGGTGACTCCTGCAGGTTTCACCTGTCCCACGTGTGCTCTCTCGTAGCTCACTGAGCTGTTTGAGAAGGCAGACTCTTGGCTTTCTTGGGACTGAAGTCTTTAAGGTGGCCCCTTTGTTCGGTCAAGAGGTTTAGACAAGCAAATTTTGTGCATCAGCACTCGAAAATATTACACTTGAAAACAATAGTGACACAGCCACGTGTTGTACCAAAACATGCTGAGAATTATGTGTATGAGCGTGAGTGTTCCTAGGGCCATGCTGTGGTATTTGGTGAAATCACTTCTTTTCAGATATTTGTTCCAAGGAGATCATTTCAGCCACTTCACTAAGCCTTTAATGCAAAAGAAAACAGGGGAAAACAATTTCTGCAAGTGGCAGGTGCTCACTCTGAGGCACAGGGAGCGGGAGTAAATGTGTCTCCCTGTAAACAAGTATTTCCACCCTTCTTCTCCTTGCTCCTGAGAGGACCAGTCTGAAGCTCCCTGACCATATGGTTTATTTACCTTGCTGAGTGCTAGTGAAAGGTTTGAGTGAGGAGCCAGGAGCCTTCCTGTGCTGAGTGCTACCGAGGAATGTGGGCTCAGTGCTTTCCCACGCACAGCACTGGGGGGTGGGGAGGGGATCACTCCCAGCTCTCCCTGCCAGCCAGCTCCAGGACCACTGAGACTTCTGCCAAGTTCACATCAGTCCTTTTGGTCACTCTGTTGCTGGTGATGGGCTAAACCAGCTGAAAAGGGCAAATTTTTATTGATATACTTGATCTCAGATCACAGAATATTCTGTGGGAAGGGACCCACCAGGATTCTCAAGTCCAACTCTGAAGCAAATAGCCCGTGCTGGGATAGAACCTGCAACCTTGGCATTATTGGCATGTTTTTATAAAAATGAATTTCAGGGGGCTTTGAATGAAGCTCTTAACCCTCACATCAGGGACAAAATGTTTATTGCATTGTGAGGAAAGAGAGATCATGAGGAGGGTGATGTGCAGGGGTCCAGCAAGGAACGGTGTCTCCAGCAGCGTGTGCTGCTCGGTGCAAGGAAAAAAATCTTTTCTTAAGCTCTTCTCTGCAAAAATTGTAAGGTGGTTATAGCACAAGCACGTGAGTGAAATAACTTTGTACTGTTTGCCTCTGTTGAGGAGCAGCTCCCAGAGCAGGGTAGTGAACTCACCTGCAGGTGGGTGCGGGTGGTCGGATCGTGCAGCCCGAGCAATTCCTCCTCGCTGTCCCCTCAGATATGAGTGACATGGTCCAGCAGCGAGTAAGTACCCACTGCAGGGGTGTTACACCCATCACCGAGGAATAATTGGCCTCCTGGGTGGCAAACCTGTGTCTCACAGGGCTCTGGGACAAATGCTGTCCTCAGGAAGTGCCAACATGGTGCTGGTTTGTCTCCTCTGGTGTTTGCTTGGCACCAGCCTCCCCTCCCTGCTGGCTGTGCTCAGTCACCTGGTACTTCTAAACCAAATTCTGCTCCCTGGTAAGGGCTGTTGTTTGCATTACAAACACAGGTGATGCAGCTGTAAAGGGGTAGCATTCAGCTTTTCACCTTGAACTCCAGTTGTATCCTGGTTCTTGAGTGAGAACAGGATCCGCTGAAAAGTGACACAAGGATAGAACATTCTTTTGGTCATTAAGTGGTAAAGAAAAAGAACTATTTTACATGCAACCAGAAGGGGAAATCTATTTTCATGCTTCCCTGGCATGAAAATAAATTAAATGTGGAAGAGTTTGTAAGCCAAATAGCTAATGCAGTGTGTCAAACACATACATAAATATAGAAGATGAGATTGGCAAGTTCTGTAGCTCATAAAAATAGCAGGAAACTATATTGCAAAGGTAATGTAGATTGAAATAATGATTTTAATCACCATGTAACAATGGATATAATAGTATATCATCAGACTTTGTGTAACATTCAGACTGAAATCTTGTATTCACTTATTTGCTCTGAAAAAGTGACTTTTTTTTCTCTCCCCCTTTTTTTTTTACCAACGTTGTTTCATGTCAGTATTTATTTAAAAAAATATTAAATTATTTGTTTCGTAATGAAGATATTTGAAATATGCATGTGGCCAGTCTGGGGATGGCAGTTTAGAGTCACAAATCTCCAGAGGAGGTAACAGTTTGCATTAGATTCTTGTCCTCAAAGTGATAAATTTGTAATGCTGGTAAAAAAATGTTGCTTCAAGGTCCATGCCATTTCTTAATCAGTCCTCATGTAAGTGGTTTACAATTGCAGCACCAAATAGCCAAACACCCTGGGCTTGGTATTAGAAGTATATTGTGATTTTTAGCACGTGTTTTCCTAAGTTTACATTTTCTGACATTTAGCAGTTCAGTGATTTCCTCAGGCTTCTGGTAAAATTATTATTCAGTGATAGAAATCGAACATGAGACACAAAGATTATATTCCAGTTCTACCCCCAAAAGCTCACTGTCTTAACTGGCAGTTGAGGAGGCTGCTTGTTGCTGAGGGGGGGAGAAATCTTTGGAATATAAGAAACTTAGCATTTAGTGAGCTGTGTAAAACACAAAGAGAAAGCTGTGCCAGCATATTCACTGACACAGAAACCCAGCAGTTTTGCAGGGAGTGCAATGGCAGCTTATGGAGCGTTTCCTGTGGTTGCATGAGCATGTGTTACCCCTTTATTGCACATCAGGCCATCTCTTCTCAGCTTGGCATTAATTCCTAGACAATGCCTTGCTCTTCAGTTATTATTGCTCAAATGACAGCTGGTATGAAACTATGAGGTTGCACAACAGTTAAAAATGGCCAAAGACCACTGTGGATACTGTCATTGGACAGGAAAGCATTGGATTGCTTTTTTTGGTGTTTTTTTTTTTTAATATCCAAATCTATCTACCCACAAAATACTTTTTACATTACAAAGGAAAATTCAGTTATGTAACTGGGATAACTTTCCTTTGCCAAGGAGTTGCAAAGCAGTATTGAGTTTGGTACAGACATAAATTTGGGACCAAAGACCTATGTAGTGAAATTCTTTGCTACTGCTAAGCATTTGTTTTCTTTGTAGAGTCCTTCTGATCAGCTGTCAAATAAAGCAGCATTTATTTTGTGCAACACTGATTTAAAATGGACTAATTATATATGTTGCTTATGTTTGTGGAATGAATTGGTTATGGATTGTTCTCCTGGCCTGAGACCAAATAAATTCTGTATAATTGATCAATTAAAATGTTTTTTTTTATGCTGGAAACATTTTGACCCTTGTTGATACCTGAATAATCTAGACCAATTTTTTTCCAAGAGATGCCTGAATTTCTTGCAGTTATGTGCCAGTTTGTGTGCTACAAATTTAATATGAGGTCATAAATAGCTATTTGGCATAATTAGTTACCTCTGCCTGCATGAACTTTGCAGAGGAAGTGGATGTTTAATTTTAAGCTTGAGTTTTTAAGTACTTGGTGATGAAAACAGTGGTGGAATTTCAATCTGCACCTGAGAAACGTGGATCACACTGCAGCATACAGACAGTGAATGCATTAGAAGTCCCAGAAAATAAGGGAAAGCGAGGGCATGTTCTCAGCAAACTGTCACTCTCAGTTGCCTTAGATTCATCAAATTAAAACCTCAGTAGAAAACGAGTGGCCTCTTTCAGAAGGTTCTGCTTCCCAGCTGGTTTGCATTAATTGCAGTCTAATACCATGGCAGTAAAGCTGTGCTCCACTCCGTGGTGAGTTCAACGGGGAGAGGCCTCTCTTCAGGAGGGGTCAGACCTCACTTTTTACAGTGTAAATACGAGGTTCCTTTAGCATAACAGCACAGTCTCCCTTTCAAAGATTTTTAAACACCAGGGGCTGACTGTGCTCCATTTACTTTGTTTTAAAACGAGCTATCTTCCAGGAGAGGGGAGTCAGGGGGAGAGGCAGAGGTGTTGACAGTGATGCACTGGGAGCTGCAGGGGTCTGTGCTACTGCTGCCCACGGGGAAAGCTCTGCTCTGACCCTTCCCTGGAATGGAAATCAAATATTAACTGGGACAGTCAAAAATAGGGATCTCCTCTAAGACAGAGCATTTACTTTGGAGGTGTCTTGTGTCTGCTTGAGTTTTGTGTGTCTGACTGTCTTCAGGCTTGCAGGAGGTGACACTGGGGAGATGGGACCAGGCAGGATAGTCATGAATGAGAGAGAAGAATAAGGTAGAAGAATAAGAATAATAAAGGGACTGGGTAAGGAAAATATAGTTTGTGGTGGGGTATGATGAGGAAGTGGGAGCCAAGAGAGAAGAAAGAAGTGATGTTTCCCTAACCTGCTGCTTTGCTGTCTTGGGAGCCTTTATGGAGGTCAGATAGAATACTCAAAACATGGGTTAATGAGCAGAGTCAGCATAAAAAACACTCCCAGAGATGTTTGGATGTCACGGAGATTTCTGTTTGTGGATTTTGTTTTCATCACTTCAGTAGGATGTAAAAAAATCCAAAAGCATAGGATGCTAACAGCTTGGGAAATTATGAACTTGGCCTTGATTATTCAGCTTATAGTGCAGTTGGCAAAGAATATGCTAAAATGTTATAGAAGCTTCACTGAATAATTGATTCAGTATACCTAGTGATGCTTTCTTCAAAATATCTAGAAGGCAATAGAAGAGCTAGTGTAAAATTACACATAAAATTCTGTGTCAGGAAACATCATACCTGCATAGTCAAGCACTTGAAAGTTAGGAAACATCAGACTCATGATGCTGTGCAGTATTGGTGCTGCTTTTGTTGTATCTCATTTCCAAGCTCTGTGTGAGGTAATGCTCTGGTGGAAAAAATAGAATGTAATTATATGATGAGAGACTGGGATGATGTTTGTGGACAAGCACAGTCTGACCCTGCTTCAGTCAGCACAGGCTGTGCAGCTCAGGAGTTTCTGAACTGCTGTAATGGCACAGGATAACACTTGTATGGGCCTTTTTATATTTAATTTGGATGCCCTTTCTGTTTATGTTGGCAGGGTTTAAACAGTGACACTACTGTGACCTCCAGAACTATGAGAATACCTGCACTGTCTGAAGAAGAGTCCATTGACAGTTATTAAAGATAAAAAGAGGAGGATATAAGCTGGATTTAGAAAGGCTGTGACTGGCAGGTTAATTGAGGATGACAAGGCAATACCAGGGCAAAGATTACTCTACTGTTGTTTTTCTTACACTTTTCTCTGAGCATCCTCTGTTGGCCACTGTCTGGCTCTTCTCCTGGAGGCCTTGAAGTACTGGAACAGGGTATAATGGGGCTGGAAAAGCCTCGAGGCAAATGCCTGGCTCTGGAGTGTTCAGTTGAGACTTAGAGGGATCCTAAGTAGCAGGTCAGAGACTGGAGATGTGCTGCCCAGTTCCCTCTTTTCCACTGGTATTTAGAGGTTTACTCTGCTCAAGAGGAAGAGAATTGCTAAGTATGCTGACAGGGCATATTTTTATCCCCAATTGCATGATAGCAGATGTGATAAGGCTTTGATTTTAATGCTGAGCTGGGAACTGGAGTCTTGTGGCCACTACTCAGCACTGGAGGTGGCAAATCCAGCTTTTCTTTATCATGTCTTGTTATCTGTCAGAGAAGGATTGTGTCCAGGTTGAAACTACATCTGGAGGAATCTTTACTCCTTGGTGTCCATGGAGTCACCCAAATCAGTTTGCTGATTGTTTTGTCCAGCGAGGAGGATTGCACAGAAACAGTCTGTATCCCATTTTAAGCATGATCACTTTTTGGCCCAAAAATGTTCCCTTGTGATTTGTTTTTGAAGACAGTCCAGAGTGATTTCCTTCTATAGCTGCAGCATCGTTTGATAGAAGTGGTTAAAAACACTTTCCCAAAATACAATAAAATCTAACTGCTTTCCCATGCTTCAAATCCTGAGAGTAACTATAAACCATCCCAGCACTTTCAACACCATGGTTGAGCTGGATTGAGCTATACAGGTGACCAGGCTCGAAAGGATGGTAAAAGCCAGGCTCTTAAAACTGCTCTGGTCATCACTTATTAAAGCTCTTTGAGGCTCTGTGGGTTGAGCACTCCCAGGAGCAGCAGCAGGGGAAGAGCTTTGACTGAGAAAAACTGTAGCATGAAATGTGTTTTCTATCACTGTTCAGGATGCCCTCAAACACCTGGTCAGGCCCACAGGCCTGCCTGGGATAGTGGTGGGAAGCAAATGGACATACTTTGAGTGAATTGTGTGTCTGAGAGTATTATCTGCAGGAGGTGTTCATATCCTTCTGGGAGCAATGTCCTATAACAGAC
The DNA here is from genome assembly GCF_003945725.1 of Corapipo altera. Classification (NCBI taxonomy): domain Eukaryota; kingdom Metazoa; phylum Chordata; class Aves; order Passeriformes; family Pipridae; genus Corapipo; species Corapipo altera. The sequence continues at coordinate 10,822,401 of NW_020884893.1, read as the reverse complement.
ACTGCTGATGTCAAGTGCTGTAACATTGTAGAATCATGCTTTTCATCTAGGTTGATCTAGTGTGCTCTTCCCTGCACTGTCTGAGCCCTTCCAGACAGAAATACAAGACATTTTGGGGAAGGGTTCATTACGTCTAATGGCAAACAGTTGAGCAATATGCTGCAAAGTGCATATGGGTCGAGTTTTTCTTCTCTTTTAACAGGTCAGATAGTCTTGAAATACCTCCACAGCTGACAGCCATGCAGCATTTTATGAGTCTTCTTGCCCAGTAAATGCAGGCAGATGTTGTAGGATTTGGAACCTTACAAGGCACTGGAGTATAGCTGGTGGGAGGTAATTTTGATGAGTGCTTAACCTCTCACTAAAAAAGTAGCAGCTTGGAGAAGGCAGTATTTACTGCAGGAAACATTAGCTTGTCAGAGAGCTAAAGCACTGCAGAGAACCCCTCTGAATGACCATGCAAGTCTTCAGCCAGATGTTCTCCCCAGCACAGAGTGGTGCAGGGAGGGCTTTGCATCATTCACAGGCAGAATTGTTTCCTGTAGGAAAGCAGCTCACTGATGTGAGAGTGCACAAGCCATTGTATGCAGGCTTGTAAAATACCATGGAAATCAGCTGACCCCTGCAGGCATTTATTTTATTAGTCCTAAATGATCAAATAATCCTTTGAGAGAACTCTCTGTGGAACCACTGTGCAATTCATCTACAAGTGAGAGGAAATGCTTGGATCTAAGCTCTGTTATTCTACATTTTGGGGGGGGGGGGGGGGTTAAACCATGACACAAACATATTGAGAAGTGTCCATGGTAGTCACCCTCAGTGTTCCATCTTTTAAGTGTTCCTGGAGTCACAGTTGCTGCTGGCTGCCCAGAGAGCTGGGATAAACACTGAAACTGTCCTCCTGGGTTGAACCTCCTCCTCTGACTGCTGAGTATTTCACTGAGTGCTGGAAGAGCAAACCATGAGTTTTTCTAAAGGTAGCAGCTTATTCTAATTTGAGCAGTACAGGAGACTTGGAGAACACATCCCTGATGTCGGGCCCCTCTGACCTGTGAAAGGTAAGGACACAAACCTGATTTTCAAAGGTTGCTGTGGCTTTGATCTAAACTCTACCACAGGCCCATCCTGTCTCCATGATCACCACTCCCCAAGACACCACTGTTCCTATATCATGCTGTGTATTCGTAAAGTGAAAGAAAACTTTCCTTTAGCAATGCCAGAGCTTAGTTCTGAATATACTGAAAATAATCATGAATATTCCCTTCTTTTCTTTACTCACTCATACCTGGCAAGGAGGGGAAGAAATGCAGTTATTGCAGTGACTGAAAGACAAATATAGAAACTAAGAGAGTGAGAAGCTGGCATGAAAGTTTTTGCAGGAACCCAGGCCAGATCACGCACCATTGAAATGGTCATTGGCCATGGCATAGATTTTTAAAATGCTTGAATTAAAAAGTGAATGAAGGGGAAATAGCAAATGAAATCCATGTGTATGAGAGCAGGAATATAACATCAGTCAGCTCACAAAGAGTTTCTCTATACATGTTGCCCTTGGACACTCCTGTAGAGAAGGGCCACATTGTCCTTATCAGGGGGAAATCGTGGCACTGAATGTGCCTGGCACATGCACACCTTTTATGGGCTGCCTTTCCATGCAAATGTGTTTGGGATATACAGACTTTACAGGAACACTTACAGGACTGTACATCTGAAGGGCTGTTCTACTTTAGAGTCCAGATTGTTTTATTATGAGCTAAATGTTCTTTAAGCTACCTGTGAATGAGGGCATTGTGACATTTAGCAACTGGCTTGATTGAACACAGATGTGAGCCATATTCCATGTGGAGAAGATCCAAAGGGAGAGATCCTAGGCTTGTTTCTGATTTGCAAGGAGGAGTTTGAATGCAATTACTTGACATTGAGTTACCAAGATAGATGGAAACAAATCTCTTGCTCACACATCTACAGTGCTGGAAATGTAAAATCAGCCTGAGTTTGAGATCGTGGGCTGCCTTCAGATGTCAGGCAAACAAAGCTGCTGTATGTGAAAGCTGAAGTCCTGTGGAAATGGGCAGTATCCACTCAGAGATGGGAGGGGGCCAGGCATTTATGTGCATTGCTTACCAGGAGGCTTCCTAGGCTGGCCCATTCCACACAGCACTGCTTTCTGATGTCATTCCAGTCTGTGTCTGAATATTACAAAAAGTGCTATTACCTAGGAAAGCATTTGGAGAAAAAAAAAAAGTGGTTGCATGAGGAACAGGGCTGAATTGATAGCATGCAATGTCTGTTGATAATTTTCCAGTTTCTTGAGTGTAAAATTTACTGGTGCAAAACTGAAATTGCTTCTGGCAGAGTTCATTTTGTTGCGGAAGTGTTTATTTCTTATCAACAACTTTGAGAAGAAAAGCAAACATTTGGGGCCATTTCTGATGCTGAATTCTACAAAACTGTTCACAGAAAATGTCACTAACAGGCTTCATTCTCTGCTCCTGGAGTGAGAGGGTTTATCTGTGTCTTCATTGCCTGTGGCACTTGTTTGTTCTCCTGGCATTTGAACTGAGGGTGCAACATTGAAAACAGTCTCTCCAGTCTGCCCTGTGAAGTGGAACAGAGACTGAGCTACAGCAGTCCCCAAGATAAAGGTTGATGTTGAAATGAAATATTGCTGAACCTGAATTTTTTAAGAACTTTCTTTTCCATGCAGATAATTGATTTTTTTTTTTTTCTCTCAGCTTTGCATCCTTGTTCAGCTGGGAAGAAATTCCAAGTGTTTATTAACTTTGGTTGTTTGGTTGTCTGGAGTGCCCTTATCTGTAATTATTCTGCTGTAAAAACACTGAACTGCCAAGATACAGTGAGCTTAGCAGCTCTCAAGGTGTACCCCGGGGAGAGGTTTCCATTCTTTGAATGTGGTGCTGTAGGGCAAGAAAAAGAGTTGTGTTTGATCTCAGTTTAGACAAACTATGCTCAAGTGATACTCCTTCAGGATACAATGACAGGAACAGAGAAGAGAAAAAACCTGAGTTGCCAGGCTTGTTGTACTTCAGTTTATAGGAAATACCAGTCTTAAGCACTCTGGCAAAGTATTTAAGTGTGCAGGTAAAAAAAAAAATCAGGAAGTTTAAGTTTCTGTCTCTGTACCACAGTCCTTCCTTTGGAAAATCCCCTGGGCTGAGGGAGCCTGCAGGGACACCTGAGCTTGGGTAGCTCAGCTAAAATGACAAAAATATATTATGCAAAACCACAGTGCAAAATCCACCACGCTGGGTCCAGTCACTGTGGGAAGCTATGGAGCAAGAGTCATTCCCCATCCTCTCATCCCTACATTTCCACCCTCTTCTCCCTGCTCACTCACCTGCCCTGGGTGTGCATGGACACACTCGCTCTGCACAGCTGGTACAAAGTTCAGATTAAGTTAATTCCAACTGTGCAAATCTCTCCTTTTTCTAATTCTCTCTGATTGTTTGGAAACCAGGAAGCTGCAGTATCATGTGCAGGTAGCACAGCAATAAACATGTTCTCAATCACAATTTACACATAAAGCGTGAGTCCCTCGAGGTAACTCATCCCCCTCTTGACAGCTTTAATAAAGGATGATGGATTGTTTCTAAATGACAGTTTAGGAAAATAAAAAATTCCCCCCTGTATTGTTTTGAGCTGTGGTGTACAAGAGCTGTTTTGTCTTCTGTGGAAGTTGTTTTTGCCTGTAAGCACTTGGGCTCTATTACTCTCCTTCACAGTGGTGAGAAATGCTCAGTTGCCACAGGAGTGTGTTCATCCTGCTGCAAATCCGTGACTTTCTGAAAAACTGCAGGAGCCAAGCGTGGGTGGGAAGTGGGGAAGTGCCAAGAGCTGAGTGTGTTGCTGTCTTAGAGATGCTGCTCTGGGCAGTCTCCTGGTGTGGGCTGTGGGAAGGAGGAGGGGTTGGACACTGATCCACCCAGAGCTGCCTCCGAGGCAAGAATGCCAGGAAGGGGCATCACCTGAGCCCACCTGTGCTGGCTCAGCTCCCCAGCCAGGATGTGCAGGGGGCTTGGGCAGA
>NW_020884893.1:10670265-10817956 GCF_003945725.1 Corapipo altera | reverse complement strand
TCTCTCCCTCTCTCCCTCTCTCCCTCTCTCCCTCTCTCTTTCTCTCTCCCTCTCTCTTTCTCTCTTTCTCGTTTCTTTTTGGCTCGAGATTTATTTCTCAGTGCATTTGCTTTGTAGCTGCACTTGGCAGAGTGGAGTTTGTTCAGCTGTCCATTCCCCAGCTAATCTGGTGTCCTAAAATAAAAACAAGCAAGTGGATCTTTGGGGAATGGTTGCCCCATGAAGACGTGCAGGGCGTCATGTGGTTCAGACAGCCCTGCTCAGAGTCATTTACATGGTGAGAAGCCAGAAAAGAAAAAAAACAAAGGCTGAGGGCCTGAGCAGGGCTCAGTGTGATGGGACATTGAGGTGATGGAATGAAGCCCAGACAAGAGCCCACTGCAGCCATGAAGCACCAAAGTCTTTCACTTTGGTGAAAGTGAAAATGTGAAATTCATGTGAAATGAAAAATTTTGAAATCAACCAGCAGAGAGTAGAGTTAAATCAAGGCTAGAATGTGCCGTGGGTGCGGGATCCAGGGGATTGGGAAGCTTGCAGCTCTCCTACCACTCCCTTGGTGGGAGGCAAAGAAAGACCAGTCCTGGAGATCTCATCTGAACCTTTACTTTTCCCCACGTAAAATGTTTGTGGTAATGCATCCTCTAGCTAAGGAGGCCTGGCTGGACATCAGCTGCTTTGTTTGAGACAAAACAATGTCCATCCTTCCTCTTCCTAATATCCCAGGATGAAGCAAGGTGTTTGCTCCCTGCTGTCCCAGAAATCTCAGAAATATTGTTCTTATGTTTGGAATATCAGCACCACGGAACAAATGTTTCTTCTGAAAATTCCTGGGAACCTGGTCCATAAGGACAGGTACCAGGACATACCTGTGCATGAAAGAGCATGTGTGGGAGGTTCTGTGTGTAATCTGAGGGGTTTTCCTCAGAAGATGATGATAAAAAATACTGTTCTGTTAGTTATTGGAAAAAGGAGTAACTGAATTTTAAATCTGGGCTCAATCCTTGTGTCCCAGCTTTGTTTCCCAGCCCAATAAGCAATGTTTTAGTGTATGTAATGAATGCCTTTCAATCAGCAAACCCCAGAAGAGCCCAAAGTCTTTACAGCCTAAGATTTGTGCCATACTTCTTTCTAGTGATCTGGTACTTAGCTTCCTGTTGGAAATTATTTGTATTAATACATGCTGTTGCTTTAATTGCTGCTGTGTTTTATGACTGTGGTATTCTTTCCCTTAGGCACAACAGGGATTTACCAGGGAGCCAATGGCCTGACAAATTCTGCAGGATTCAGTGCTGTGCATCAGGTATGGTTCAGCATCCATTACTGGCAACCTCCACACTTTATTTTAAACACCTGGAAAATTTGCAGATCAGAGAGATTATTCCAGTGCTCAGATGCATTTAAGGAAGGTATTGTTGTGTATTTTGCTGAAAACCATTCTGCTCTGCTCCCTTGGCCTGTCTGTTTGCTGGACCTGTAGACTCTTGATTAATTTGAAGATGTGTGTCTCAGTGCACACAGAGTGCAGCCCATGCAGGAGGAGGATGCCCCAATGGCCTCTACTGTGCTGCTGTAGCAGTGCCAAGAGTTTCATCATTCTTCTGCCATCTTACAACTTCCAGATATGTTGTCCATCCTCTCCAGGGAGAACTGTTTCTGCAGTCCTGTCGTCTGCTGTCTTGGCACTGTGCAGTAAATACAACAGTTTGAAAGAGGCTTTGGCAGGTCCTGATGAATATTGAACCATGTGAGCTGTCTGTGCACTCCCTCCTTTGAGAACACACCTGTCTGTGGCTTCATGCCTCAGATACCTTGATAAATGTGTGGGTATAAATAAACAGCATGCATGTATACACAAGGCAGATGTTTTCCAGTAGCAAATGGCTCTTCTTGTTTGGCCCAAACAAATGAGTCCACTGTCCCAGAAGATGTGTTTTGGTTGGCCAGTAGTTTTCAGTTCCTTGTTTGTAAGGTGATTGTTGACTTATATTTTCAATGGCAACAGTGGGCAATTCCTTTATTGCTTCAGTTTGGCTAAAAACATCAGCATTTGCTGATAAGAGTGCATGTGATTGAAGCACGGAGGTTACCTAAAAAGGGAAAAAATAATTGGGCTGTTTTCATTATTTTGTGATATTCTGCAAGAGAAAACAATGAAATTATCTCATTGCTTTTGCAGTCTAATTGTTCTTGTGACAACTTGAGTCTTTGTTCTTGAAAGCTCCCTGGTGACTGAAAGTTAATGAAATAGCTGTGTCACAGATAAAGATGTAAGCTGTTAAAGGAGGAAAGTGCTTTTAGTCTTTCTACAGACCATTTATTATTTCATTTTATTTAATACCAGAGGCTAATTATAATTTCTGAGGAAATAAAGACCTTTTGCTGAAAGACAGTGCTCAGAGCATGAACACAGTTCTCTATCTGGAAAAGCAAGTCAGTGGACAAGAGCAGGAGTTGCAATTAAAATGAAAAGAAAGAAATTAACTCTTTCATGCTTTTACTGTCCAGAGATAAATTTTATAATCTATTCCAGTGTCCTGCTTCTCACAGAAAAAAAAAAAAGAAAAGCTACAAAGGTAATGGGTGTGGAGTTTTTTTTGAAGCCTTAAAATCAAGACAAAAGGGTTTTGTGATACCTCAGCTTCCTAAGGTCACTCATACCTTGTATTTTTTGTTCATTTTTCTGTAGGTAGGGAAGATGATTCAGGCATTTAGTTATTGCTGAGATAGTTGGACAGACTGTTGTGAGCATTGTTGCAAAACAATTGCTACTTTCTCTTCATTTCTTTAGTTTAAGAGCTGATTAGAAAATGTTGCTGATCAGGGGAAAATGCAACTTGTTTTGCTCCTTCCCTCACCCAGTTATTCTTTCTGTTCTTGCAGTTTCTTTGGTATTTTGTTGTTTACAGAGATTATGTATTCCAGCATGGAATTCAAAAAGCCACCCTACTTCCCTCTTATATAAAATTGCTAAACTCTGTAACACAGAATGTGTCAGCACTGATAACTAAAATCCTCTGAAAAAAACCAGAACTTGCCAGATTTCTGACCTCCTGTTGATTGGTCAATCACAATAAAACAGGAGTATGTTTGGGAGAAGCAGAAATGTAATTTTTTAAGTGAATGAAATATGGTCCTTTAGTGAAATATTCCTGAACTGTGACTCTCTGAGTCCATAAGTAACCCTGCTTTCGTGGTGCCTGACTCGTTTGAAAGATAAAAACACACGTGTGCCAGTTGGATGTTTCTTTTTTCCTCAAAGGAATATTCATCCTATCCAAGCTTTCCTCAGAGCCAGTACTCCCAGTATTACAGCTCGTCCTACAACTCCCCCTACGTGTCTGCAAACAGCATCAGCCCCTCGGCCATCCCGACCTCCACCTACTCCCTGCAGGAATCGTCCCACAACATCACCAGTCAGAGCACAGACTCCCTCTCTGGTAAGAGCATCCCTTGTGTCTCCAGGCTGGCAGTCTCAGCCACCTGGAGGCATAAATCTTGTTGGTGGAGTTTTTTAAAATAGATGTACTTACATGGGTAACTCAGATTTCCTGGCACTTAACACAGTTCTGCTTGTACAGGGGTTTGGGAAGAGATTCGAACATCCAGGCTCTCTAAAACCATCCTGTGTTGTTTTCATGAGTGTGCAGGGTTTGATCTCTTTTAAAGGTGGTACAGAAAGATAAAACAATTACCTACAAACCTCAGATCAGTACTGAGTACATGGATAGCAGTGAATTCAAACCAAACAGCCACGCTCTGAAAAAGCCCCAGTTTCCTGAATGTCTGATGACTTTTCAGCCCATTTGTCTGTCAAGGTTCATATTCACCTCTTGCAACAACAAGTAATTTGTGCATTCATAAATAAGTACATTAAGAGAAAATCCCTCCTTAAAAAAATCTGCACAAACCATTTGTCTTAGGTTGAAAGTTCAAGGTGTATTCCAAGCAGAATACCACTCAATTTGTGGATGATCACCCAGCACACCCATGGCAGCTCTGCTGGCTTATGAAACAAATCTGAACATCTGTGGTTGCTCTAAAAGAAAAATGACCTAATATTGTTTTTTAAAAAGAAGTGATCACAGACTGCTCTAAAAGCAGTTGGAGGATTTTCCGTTCCTTAGATCTTATCTCAGCCCTTTTGAGAAAGGATGATTTCAAAAAGGCTTGTTAGGCACAATCCCAGCTTCTCTGAAGAAGAAGATGGTTATTCTAGGAAGCTACAGAGGCCACAACTTAGCAAGGTGAAAAGAAAAATATGTTTGAATAGGATTTGTAATGTAAGGTAAGTGAAATCCAGACAACTTTATGAAACTCAAGCTAATCAAAACAAATACTTTATACATGGAAAGTTCACCTTTAACTGTCTCTTCTCAGTTATTTCTAAAATACTGTCCTCTGTGAAATGGAGTAGGACTGTATTTTTAAATATAAGTTGATGTGAAAGTGTATTTTTAATCGTGAGCATTCGTCAAAATTAAAAAAAAAATATTTTCAGAATTTGAATTGATCTTGGATTCTTTTCCCATTGCCTGATTTCTGTCTTTGAAAGGAAGTGGGGAGGGGAAAATTCCAAAAGCTTTTCTTATCAACGAAAATGTGATAAGGTTTTTGAAGCGACACATCCTTTTTAAAATGTTATACATGTGGTCTTGGTGATTTTTGAAATTGCTTTAACAAATCTTAGGGGTTAAAACTTATTTCTCTAACGATGTTCGCTACTGACGTGGAAAGAGTAAGATTTTCTGTTGATGTTTTCACAGTGTTTCTGTTGCTCTCCACTGAAAGATTTCATGCTTTAGTTATAATGACACAGTGCAAAAATTTAAGTTTACAATGGAATTTCTTTTTCCCAATAGGGGAGTATTCAACAACACCAGCAAAAGATGTAGAAACAGAGAGACATCACAGAGGGTCAGATGGCAAAGTACGAGCCCGGTCAAAAAGAAGCAACGATCCTTCCCCTACTGCTGACAGTGAGATCGAGGTAATAACTTGAATTTATATTCCCTTAGTAAATCCAGCAAAGATAAACAGTTGCATCTCATAGCAAATCCCAGAGACAGAATAAAATCCTATAACTGAAACCTGCAGACATAGGTAGTCAAAACAATTCCCTAATTTCCATGTTATCAGCATCTCAGACTGTTCTTCCTGTGTACACTTCTTTTCCTTTGGGCTTTTTCTGAGCCTGCTGTTTTGTTCCCCTGACTTGATGTGCAACGAGGGATTTGTGTGGTTGTTGGGAGAGCAGGCTCTCAGGATGAGCAGCACACACACAGTTCCAAAATTCCTGATGTTTCCCTTTGCCTGCTTTCACAAAGCATCTACAGTCGGCGCTCCAAATGGGCTCGAGATCTTAAAAAGCTCACCAGTCCAACAGGACATATTTGCTGACTGAACCTATTCCTGCAGTTGCTTAATGTGTAACTATATTTCTTCTTTTCCGCCCCATCTGTCATCGCAGCGTGTGTTTGTGTGGGATTTGGATGAGACGATAATTATTTTTCACTCCTTACTCACGGGAACCTTCGCGTCCAGATATGGGAAGGTAAAATTCAATTTTTTTAGCATTACTGCTTGTCCAGCCAAATTGCATCGGGAACTGTGGGGGCAGCTGACGAGGCAGCTTCTCAAACAGGTGCTGCCTCTTTTATTCAGACGTGTTTGTGTAAACGTGTCCTGTGGTATTTCCTCCCAACATGTGAGAATTTAATTTGCCTCCCTTTTCATGTTGCAAGTAGCCCCTCGTTTTTCAAAAAGCTCGTGTTGCTCAGCTGCTGCTGCTGGATGGGGATGGTCTTTCAGTGTCTGTCTTCTGCAAGAAAGAGCATCAGGCAGCCAGACAGCCTGAACTTTAGCCTGAATGAGGTAACACATTTTTTGGTAGACCAGTGTTTTCTTATGAATCTCAGACAACTTTGTGAGAGTGATTTTGTGTTTGTCAGTCTAGGTTGCCATGAAGAACACTGGCTCTGCTTCCCACATAGCTGCTGAAACTCATATTTTTAAGGGGATTTAGGAACCATATCTAGCTGTGCTTACTTTAGATACCCTCCCCCCTTGAAATGCAGGCAATTCCATTTTTTTTGGTAACTCACTCTGTGGCTGAACAGACTGAACTTGGCTGCTAAAGAGAAAACCTCTGGCTTTTGGATTTAGTACCAGGTGCTTCAGTTTCTTCTAAGGTAGCTTTTTATGATAAACACTCAAGTCACTTTGAATTACAGAATGTCAAACACTTTTAAACGGGTGGGAAAAAAGACAATATCATTACCTAATTAGAAGTGGATGACCTAGTTGGCAGCTGTTTCTACACATGGCTTTGAACAGTCAGCTTCATCAGGAGACTGGAAAATAGCCCTGCTTCTCTCAAGAAGGCAGAAATATGATTTGACATCATTTCATGGCTTTACCAGCTGTACTTTTTTACGATGGTTGTAACGAGCTGAACGTGTAATTAGTGAGATAGATTTATTGTTCGCTGTTAGATGTGCGCAGTTGTAAAGGATATAAAATGGTGTTTGTGGTGTGGAAGTCTACTGCAGCACTTGGAATGCTGCTAACACTTCTAACAGCACCCTCTGAAAACCAAGCACGTTGTTTCCAGGCAGGGATTTATTCCGATGGGGCGATTGAAGCGGTTGCTTTTCCCAGGGAATGTGGTGAAGGGGTTGTACCTGTGTAAGCTCAAACCTGCTGCCTGCAGAAACCAGAAAGAATTAGGCAGGATCAGGAAACAATTGTCTGCTTCGGAAAACCTCTGTATAAATCTATAAAATGACAAAACTTCCGTTGGCTGTTTCTTTTATGCCAATTTAAGGAATGATACAAACAGGAATATTTTCTTTTGAGTGAATGAATGAATCACCTTTTACTATTAAGTTACAACAGGCTCCTTGAGAAACTTCTTTAGGTGGATTTTTTTTTTGCAGTTCTTCATTTGTTTCTTCCCTATTAATTCCTCGGGGCTTTCCTGTAAGGGAAATGATTGTGTTATAAAAGTATTATAGTCTGGTGGCTTGATCCAAAGACAACCAGAAGCTTTGGTGGGCTTTGGAACAGACCTTAAACCAAGAGGGAAATACAGCACATTCAGACAGGCTGCCCTGGGACGTGTTAAACAGTAACACAATTCAAAACTATCAGGTACAAGTGAAACAGAGAGTCAGAGGTTAATAATTTCATAATCTCTTACTTCAGTAGCATAGGAAGTGCTAATCTCAAAATAAATTAAGTGTCAAGACCTAAATTCTTATTTTTTTTGTCCATAACTGATCATAAAAGATTCATGTGCCTGTAATTAGACATGCACGTGCTTATAATTAAACCTCACACGTGGAGATCTTGGTTCAGTGTGTCTTCCTCCAGAAAACATATCAGTTTATAGGATCTTGACCATTGCCCTGACCAACATTTATGTCCCAGTGTCATCCTGTGGAGCTGCTGTGCAGGTGCTCAGAGAATTAGTCTATAAAGTTGTTCAAGCTGAAGAATATCACCTCTTTCTGGGGTGATTTTTTTGGGAAGATGGGAGGAGGAACATCAACCACAGCTTCAGAGTTTTGGGTCTAAACTCCTTTGTTCTTTAGTGACAAAATCTCAAATGGTTCTGTGTGTTGCCCCTTCTTTGGTGATGGCAGCAAGAGGGAGCTGTCCAAAAAATAAGGAAAAAAAAAAAAGGAGGGGGCAGAATTCACAAAAAGGATTATCAGTTGTAGTCAAGTATTAACTGTTAATGCATCACTGTATGTTTTCTGACCAGATTTCCTGCGAAAATTCTCTTTTCTTTGGTTTCTGAGGGAAACCAGTGTGGTTCTTGCCATAGATATGGGCTCCTCAGAGCACTGAGAGTTAATCTCAGGTGTTTAGAAAATGCTTTGCCCACAGCATCAGTAGCAGTTAAAACACAAAACTTACTCAAGATTGAAGCATGAATGAAGATCCCAACCTGGGCTGCTCTCCCAGACTCTTTGCTCTGCCCAGGGGTTGCACAGTCCTCTGACATTGGGTCCTAATGTCTTTGCCAGATGGTCCCTGCTTTATAACCTCTGTAGTGGCAGTCAGAGCCTGCACATTCACACTCCTTTTGCTTCTTCCTTGCCCACAGCTGAGTGGGGGCATCCCTGCCCCAACATGGTCCAAGGGATGGGGGCACAAAGCTCTCAAACCCGAGGACATCTCTCCACCCTTGGCTTCTCAGCAGGAAGCCTTCTGACAAGAAAAAGCAAACCCCCCCCAAAAGCTCCAGAGGCAGTTAACCCTGGGTATTATGTTCAGGAGGGTTTATAAGACCTCTTCTGCAGGGCTCTGCTCCCACCATGACTGCAGAATATTTACCATGTGCTCAGAGACCACAGCAGGTGTAGACCATTATAGATTATCCTGCTGTCCATCCAGACTTTTTAGTCCCTTCAGGTGTGCAGAATAGAGCTCCTCAGGGAGGTGGCTGCAGTCTTTACTGTGTCTGCAGGGATCTGCCCCCCAAATCACTCACTAAACATAGTGGGAGAAATGGCTCAAAATCCATAACAAGCTGCTGGGCTTTCCCACAAGTTGGGTAAAAGTCAAGGGACTTGTTTGAAGCAGGTAGGTGAACACAGAAAGATTCTCTTGGTGATATTAATTCAGAAAAAATATAAAGAGATTGCATGCATTCCTGTGCCAAAGTCATGAGCCTGTTCCTCTTTCCCTGAGATATTGCAAGTTTATTCCATAATCTGTGTTGTCTAAGCCATAAAAAACTTCTGCATCTCTTTCAGTCTGAGAAATTTGAAGTATTGATACGTTCTCACAATTTTTGAGGGATTAGCATCCTTGAAAAGGGGGCACAGGGTGTGTTGCATTCCCTAACTGGGAGGTGTGTGTGAAGGTAATACCTTTCCTTAGTATTTTGTGTTGTTCCCAGAACGTGTTCTGCTGTGGCTGTGTGTTGGTGTACGCTTCTTGGGATTGTAGTGTCCAAATGAATTGTGAGCAAAATAAAATCTGGAGTTAAAATTCATCCCTACATGCGAGAAAAATACTCTGAAATCCTGGAACCAAATCACAAGGATTTTATCTTAGCCTGAACTTACGGAACTGAATGCATAGGACAGTGTAAATTCTTGAATTGTGTTGGATCAGTACTTTGACAATGTCTTCTGATATCTGGGAGTTCAGATCTATAAAATTCCCTTTAAGAACCATAGCAATTTCTGAGATGCCCAGTTGAGGACAGGACATAAACATGATTTTCTAGCATTTAAGCAAATGCCATAGCTGCTCTGTGCTGGCTGTCTGTGAACTGGCCTGTCTTGTTATGATTTTATGGTTCTAGGAAACCTTATTCCTCAACAGTTTCACTGGCAGTTGTATGTTCTTAAAAAGTTTTCCTTTAAATGAATTATAATTTCCAATTTTTAAAAAAAAAAAAAAAGTCATTGAAAAGTTCCTCCTTGGCTCTACTGGAGATCCTTGTAAAACCCTACATTTGATTTTTTTAATTTCATCTTTTTTCCCCTGCTTTCACTGAATCCCTCAAGGAGCTTGTGCTTTTCCCTGCTTTGTTCTCTCACAGGACCCTAAAGCCAGGACCTGAGTGAAACACCGTGGGGATTTAATCAAATCTGATGGTGATTCATGCTTCTAATGGCCGAGTCTGTCCTTTACTACTTTACAAACTGAGAAGGAATAAAACCCCATTTTATTGCTCGGCTGTTAAAAACTATTTGTAGAAGTTGCTAAGGTTCAAATCAAAAGGGGCCTCCCTTGAGAACTATTAGTTAATTCTAAGTGCCATGGAGTCGCTTTTTTCCTTCTTCTCTCGCTTGAGATGTGGCCTTATATCATGACTGCTGTTCAAACATCTGAGAGTTTTCCATTCCTTTGACAAACATGAGCCAAAGTGCTTAAGGACATCTGTTTATTTTATTTCTTTAATGAGAAAACCTTCCAATTTCTTACTGGCTCAGCTGTGTTTATTTACATTTTGTTAGTCATATGTGTGGGGCACCTTGGGACGTTAAAAACCTGCAGAGGCCTATGCTGAGGGCTGCTCGCAGGCATCCTGGTCAGAAAGGCAGAATAAGCCCTTCCTAAGGAAAACACAGTCCTTGGAACTCCATAAAATAGATTTTCAAAACAAATAGAGCCTAATTCACTCAGTAGATCATGGATTAAGTCAAGATGAATACAATTTGGAAAGGATTTTCTGAGGAAGTCGGAGATTTTTTTACCCACTGGAGGCTAAACCTTGTGTTTAATGCCTTTTTAAGTTAAATTAAAAAAGCATTCAATCACTGCAGATAATAAAGAAGTCTGTTACTTTAGACATGCTGCTATATCAATTATTTAGCTCATTATTGGAGAGGAGGGAGGGGGTGAATAATTCCAGCCATCTGATTGTTTCAAACGTGTATTTCGGGAGCGGGGGTCTGTGTTTGTCATCTGTGCTGGCTGATGAGAAGCAGCAGCAGGAACATCCCCAGCAGATCCCAGCAGGTTGGGGGTGGGCATGAAAGGTGCTGGGAGCTCCTGGGGATGGAACCTCTTGTTCTGCAGCTTAGGAGAGCAGGGGGATTTCTGAGCAAAGTGCACGTGTGGCATTTGGAACCATTAAAGGATCATTTTGGACATAAAGTAACGTGTCAGGAACAATGCTGGGTTATTAAACAAGCAGGAGGAAAGGCAACCTGCTTTCCAGTTGAGGGAAAAAGGGTTTAAAAAAAAAAAAAAAAAAAAGCCAAAGGGAACTGACTTGTTTTAGAAGTTGCATGAGCCAAATGTGCCGTTGTGCTGAGGGTTCCACTCCAGGATATGTTTCTCCACCAAGCTTTCCAGGAGTTTTGGGGTTTTCACAGAGCTATCAGGGACTTTCATATCGAAATGCAGTGATTTTCCTGTGTGGAGGGGAAGGAAATGAAGACCAGTCTGGTTTGAATTCCACTCCCTCTTCTGAAACTTATGCCGTGTATAGTACAAAGAAATTATTTTTGGTCATGAACCTTTTGTTGCCATTTATCCTCAAGCATCATGGCCCAGCTTTTAACCTGTATTTAAGTACAATACTACCATGAGACTGGAATCCATTTTGGATTTTATGAGTTCAGACATGGGATAAATCATTGTAGTTGTTGCTGCCTGTCCCTAAGCATAGTTCCTTTAGAGAAGGAGGAGAACCTTTTCAACCTCCATGTGCTCTTGAATGGGAGGGTTTAGTGACCTGCATTCCCATTTGCTTATTGGAATAATTTCCAAGGTGAAGTCCCCATCCATATGTGAACAGATACCTGACAGTAAAGAGAGTCCTTCAATAAATATTGGAAGCACTCCTTAAATCACAGTAAGGGTGAATAGGAAAAGGTGTCTGGAGAAAAGGGGTTAAATTATTTGCTCTCCATCTAGCACAGACTTTTCACATACCTGTGGATACTATTAATTTAAATTCAGTAGGTTGTCTAATAAACCTGGATATATCAGTATTTGGGGAACAATATCTTCATTTGGGGGGGGGGGGAAGTTTGGACCCTGAAAAGCTGAGTGATTCTATTTGAAAAGGGATGATCCTTTTTTAAAGAAGCCTGAAGTGTAGTCCCTTAGGTGAATCACTTCTGAAAATGGGTTTTAGCTCCTGAGCTACTTTCATTACTTAAAACAATTTTTCTCACAAATACCCACTCCCTTGCTGGAAAAGCTCTGAGAGGCTCAGTCTGGCTCTGTGTTATTAAAAAGATAAAATTGCAAGCTAAGCTACTTAAGTGTAGTTAGTGAAAGAGCTAAATGTGTTTTCTTCCTCAAAAAGACATGGACTTACTTGAACTAGAACTGATACACATGGTTAATATCCCATTATTATGGGAAAGTCTTGTTCATGCTTCAGGTTTTGATCAAGGTGTAAAATGTTACAGTAAAAGAATGGTTATTCTCACAGACCTTTTTTTGTTCAAACATGTGACCCTGGTATTTGTATCTTTGCTTTTTTGATTATTAGTATAATTTTTATACTACAACCAAGCTGGTCCACTTTCCAGGAGTTTCCAAGTAATTAAACCCAATTAAAACTATTAAATTCCTTCTTTTGGTGACAACTTCATTATTAACAGCTAACCATAAGGAGGAGATTTAACTTGGAAAGCCCTTGATTGTGTACTAATCCGTCTCTCACCTCTGGCTGACACCTGTGGCAGGTAAACCCTATAGAATAGGAGTCTGATGAATACTCTTAATTTATACTTTCTTCCTTGTAGAAAAGTAATTATTTGCTCACGGCATAAATAGGTATTTGGCAGGGATTTAAAAAGAGTGATTAGTTTAAAATACCGGGGCTTTATTTGGTGGGGTTTTTTTAAGGGAAGTGATGGTGTCTGAATCCAAGATCCACGCTCGGAATGACTTTGTCCTGACAATTTGAATGTCGAGTTAATTGTCACGTTGCTGAATGGAGGCAGAGCCAGACAACAAGCTGAGTTGTTCTGCATCTCAGAGGAGCCAGTTTTGCCCCTTTGCTAATGGCCTGCAAGTCTGAACAGGGTACCTGCAAGGCAGAGGCTTGGAATGGGCTTTGGATCCAGGATTGGAGGCAGGAGTGACTTGCACTTGAGAGATTGCCAGAGATAAGATGCTTCCCTCTTCCTTCCCAAATTACAGTGTGCAGGAGGGGAGTGCTGGCTGTGGACAGGCAGCCAACTGGATTAGTGGTGGCTGCAGGTGTTAACAAATACATGTCTTTTTAATGCATATTCTAGGGCAAGTATAAGCAGTTTGTGAAGTCTCTGTGTTTCAGGAGATCAGTGGGAAGAATGTTTTAAGAGGGAGCCTTTTGGGAGGGTGCTGGTGCTGGAGTCTGAGGTGTGACTGCAGCAGTGCAGGCTTCTGGGCAGGGTAGCTCCTGGAAAAGGATCTAGAGACCAACACAGTCCATTTTGGAATGTGCTGGCAGCTGTTTGTACCCTAATTTGGGTGTGCATGCATGTCCTGCATCCCCTTTGCTCTGCTAAAATACAGGCCAGTCAGAGTTTCTCGTGGTGAAACTTTCCCCACTGCTGTCATGGGGGAATATTTGTTCTTTGCTCGCCTCCAGTTTTTGTGGAAATCATCTTTAAGCACAGACAAGCTGAAGGCTTTTCAGCAAGCTCCTTTTAGACATCTTCTGTTATATTGTTACTTGAAATGAGGGGTCAAAATGGAAACGGAAACAGAAATTAATTTTGGGCGAGGTGCTGTCAGCTCAGAGGACATACTTGAATTCAAACTGTAATTTTTAAAAAAACTCACTTCACGTGCACAGAACTACTTCAAGGATTAGAAGCAGTGCATGCAGCTGGCCAACTTAAAACCAACACTGGGAGCAAACGTGTCATCTCGTGCCATTGGGATGTGAAAGAAAAAGTCCCTCTTGGTGAACTGGATACTTTTTTCTTCCTTCACAGTATGTGCCACAGGCTTCTGTTGCCCATGTTTTCCTCTAGTTAGGACTGTTTGCTGAATAGGCAGCAAAATTACCCCAAAACAAGCAGAAATTATGCTGCTCTCAAGGTGTGGCCACTGGCAGCAGTAGGCAGTAGCCCATCAGGCCTCAGCTGAAAGTCACAGATGAGACAGAAACAGCAGAGATGTGTCCAAGGATGCTCTTCAGGGCAAACATTTTTTATGGAAGATGTTGAAAAAGGACTTACCTTGCTTTTTCCACATTTTGATCCTTCGTTGTTTATAAAGGAGTAGCAGGGATTGGAGGCTTTTTAGCTCTGAGTTCCTCAAGATGTGCCCTAAGGAGAACAGGGCAGCTGTGAGACTGTGGCTCCTGTTCTGCAGAAGGGAAGGGTGCATTGAGAAGGGGGGATATGATGAGTCTCTTCAAGAATGAATAGTCCAGGATGAGCACTGGTGCTTATCCCCCCCACCAGTGGGGAGCAGCTGTTCCAGCTGTGCACTGGAGGGTCAGGAATGCCTGGTCATGTCTGAGCACCAGAGGTTCATGCTGAAAGTTTGGAGCTGTTTAATTTTGACCCCAAGGGAAGCCCCAGCATTGGTGCAGGGCAGAGGTGGGGATACACTGTGCTGCTGCAAGTTTTATTTACAGAAGGAGTTTATTGCCTGTTTTCCATCCCTGCCTCTCATTGTCCCTGTTTGTGAGAGCATGACTCGTGGATTAGCAGAGGGAGAGCCTCGCTCTTCTAGAGTTACTAAACAAGCACTGGGGGGGGAGTTTTTAGATTAATCTGTTTTCACTGTAAAAAGTGGTTCCTGGAGGAGATTTGGTTTCAAGCTGTCTGTGGTCCTTGGGCTTCACATGCATCAGGAAACACTGGCTGGATCTGTTAGCCAGGAAGCTTGTTCCCAGAGCTCCAGGGCATACTTTTCCTACGGAAGGACATGTTAGCAGGGACCATTGGTACAAATGTGGCAACTTCAGGCTGCTCTGCTGAACTCACACTGCTCCAGCGTGGGCAGTAGCATCCCCAGCAGCACAGGGATGTCCTTTAGTGGCACAGGATTTCTGTCTTTACTCAGTGATGGTACAACCTGTGCCACAGTGGGGTCCAAGTCTGGGACTGGTGCTTCTAGATGCTGCAGTAATGCAAATAAATAATGGCTTGAGGAACCCTGGCCTGGTGCCTCTAGACACCTCTGGCATACTGGGAGTGCTGATTGGCTTTTTATCAGCCTCTTTAAGACTTGGAAGCCTGCCTTGCTGGGGAGGAAATGTCCATACTGTGAGAGCAGAGATGCCAAATCATTTCCCCAGATGACTTCCCCTCTGGGTGGTAAAATGCATTTTTCTGCATTTTGTTTTCATTCCATCATATTCTGTATCTCAAGAGAAAGATTCCCCCCCCCCCCCCCCATCTACAGTTTGGTTTCCATATTGTTTAGTTTAAGTGAAGGTAACTTCATACACTGTGGAAATGTTTCCCACTCCCCATTAGTGATTAATACCAATAAAGCTAAAGACAAAGCTTAGAGGATAAATGACAGGTACCAACCAGTGAGATTTCCTGAAAGAGTTTTAAAGGCTTAATGATCCTTGAAATGTATAAAAATAAATTGCTTCATTAAAAACTATTTTACAAAATAATTTCTTCCTAGCAGCGTATTTTCTTCAGAACAGTTCCCTGGTGTAACTACACCTGGGTAGTAAAATTTGATTCAGTGCTGTTTGCATGGGGCCACAGTGAGATTCCCTGGTTACTCCTGTGTCCCTGTGCCTTGTCAGGGGAGCAGCTTTGGGGCTTAAAATTAGAGCCACGTTCAAGGCAAGTCTGGTGAATTTTTTTCCTATTTTTACCCAGAGGAGACAGTGCCCTTCTTTCTGGGGCAGCAACAGGCATGTTCAAACGTGAGTGACAGAGCTTTTCTTTAATGGGCACAGTGCTTGTGAGTCACACACATGGCTAAAACCACAGCCATTCTGCTCTAATTAAAGAGAACTACACCAGGAATGCGTAATAATTAGGTTACTGTGTAATACACCCTCCATGTCAACAGCCTCTGCCACAAAGGTTGATTGAAATGTGCTCAGCCTCCCAACATTGTGCTCCCTGTTAGAGCTCCTCAGTTAATTCATTACTGTCCTGTCATACAATAACAGGACTCCACAGAAATCTGCAGAAAATTAGAGACTTACATAGAAATCTGCCCTGCTTTAGCGTGGCTTGTGACTTCAGTAGAGGAAAACCACCCACTTGAACATAAAGATGAGAGATCCCCAACCTAATGAAGAGGAATTAACAAAAAAAACCTGTTGTGGGAATGCCTTTTTTTTTTTTTCCCCCAAGTTGTCTGTTGTTGTTTAGCTGGAACAGGCACAATGCTTTTGAGCTGTGAGTGTTTATCAAATTGACCACAGACTATTTTTGCTTATGTTTTTGAAGTATTTAACGAATAAGAAAATGTACTGCTGGTAACCTTGTTTGCTTCAGTGTGTTTCTGTGCTCTTGGTGTGGGTTTGGAAGAAGAGTCAGTTGTTTGGGGGCAGGAAAGTGGCAGAGTGAGCAAACTGGCAGAGTCAGGAGCATTGGATGCATTGCCATTTCTGACACTGGCTGGATGGACAGATGAACCCATCCTGCATTTTCATGTGCTGTGTCTTGTCTTTTTTTACTATTTCTGAGCAATGCAGTTACTTGGGTGTAACTGCCATTACATCTGCAGTGGTGGCTCTGCAGGCTTGCTGTCCTGAGCAGCAATAGTCATACTGGACAAGGATTTTATTGTGTTGTAATTGGGTTTGCATGGTAGGATGGGGTTGTTGTAGCTCTGCTGGTGCTGTTTAGTAAGTAGGCAGCTTCAGTGGGGATGAAATGACTGGTTTGAAGGACAGTGCAGGAAAGGATCACCCTCTGTGCACCCTGTTGCTTGTAACTATCCCCAAACCGTTCACTAATGATGGAAACCAATTTTTTTGTCTAGCCTACTGAAGCAATTCCTACATAGTTTCAGGTGTTTAAAGGATATTTATATCATCTGAATTATGTGGGCTATTATTGGTCAGGGTGGGTTATAGACATCCTTCAAAGAACAGGATTTGTTTATCTAAGGAGAGCAAAAGAAAGAATGTGAAAATCATGTTAATGTTAAGATACACTTGGGAAATCAAATTACTTTAATAAATGTGTCTTTAGAAACAGGAATATGTTTGCTTTAAGATCTCCCACCTCCATCCCCAAAAAGAGAAAATCAAAGTGAGTGGAAAAAAATCTGATTTTCCCCCACCAGGACACCACGACGTCTGTGAGGATTGGTCTCATGATGGAAGAAATGATCTTCAACCTTGCAGATACACATCTGTTCTTTAATGACCTGGAGGTATGTAGCTGCTTATTTTATTTAACATATCTCTCTCTCTCTCTAATCATTTGCATGTGATCTACAAACTTGGTTTTTTTGGCCAAGAAGTTTTTATTTTTGACCCTGAAGAAATAGGCCTTAGGTGGCTTGTTGGAAGCATTCGCACTGGGTCCCTTTGACATCTTCAGTCTGTTAAGGAATTTTTTTGCTAAATACACGCTAGCAGTGATGGCTTTTGGCAGGTTTAGTGAATCTAATAATGAGGACGTTGCTGCTGCTTCTCCTGAAATTTGCTATTTAATAATTTTATTAAGGTAAATTAGCGTAGATCCTATGGGACAGGTAGCAATTAGCTGTGAGCCAATGCAGAGGTTTTAAAAATGGTCCTGTTCTTGGGGAAGCTCTGTTGCACACACAGGCAGAGTAGGAGGTCTGCTCAAGCTCAGGCACACTGCAGGATGAAACTGGGGGAGTTGCAACATAAAAGACCAAGGAGAAGAATCCTTACACCTGACTGTCTCTTATACGAAGCAAAAATCCTTTTGAATAGGTTGTAAAATTCGAGCAAAGTGATGCTTGCAAAGTTCTGCCACCAGCTGAGAAGCAGCTGTAGAGCAGTGATGGAAATCTGTTCACATTTGCAATCAGTAGAGCCCAAATGGGTCAGTACAGAGCGAGGTGGGGCCTGTGCTGGGCACCTTGGAGTCACAATTCTGCTTGGAGGCATTTGGAGGGCAAAAAAAAAAATCTGGCACCCCTGGGCAGACTTCTGTGGTCTTCTGTTTTGTTTTTTTTTCACTTGAAAAAGGAAGAATTTGTTGCTGTGCCAGATGAAAGGAGAGAACTTTTTCTCTGCCTGATGAGTTCAGCAAGAATTTCTGGTTCCTTCACTGCTTAATTACACTGTGGACCTCTGTGTTATGGGAGGTACAACCTTTCCTGCCACCTGGCTCCTCACAGTCCTGAGGTTTCACTTGCTGAGAATTTTTATTTCCTTTCAAAGACAAGTAGTGGGTAGCACATGAACTGACAGATTTTTCTTCTTTCAACTTTTTTCAGAGAGGGAGTTTGTGATGAGGGCACAGCAAGTACAAAGCGAAAAAAAAATCCTTCTCTTAGGGAGAAAGAAAAGAGAGTTTCTCTTTGGGAGCCCAGGGCAGTAATATAAGTATGATAATACTTAATATACAACCACCACCCATCAGATCTCAACATGTGATGCAGCAAAGCTCCATGTCCTGCACAAAACCACCCTCCAGAAACCCATTGCCTATCCAGACTTCTGCAAGAATTACCAGTTTTAAAACAACTTTTCTTCACTTACTGCTCTAAAACTTTAAATGAAGCAGCAAATTGTCTGGCCTCAGTCAAGTTGTGCACATTTATCAGTTGGTTACAGGTTTGGGCACTGGTGGTTTGGTTTTAGCTGAGCCTTTTCAATAAAAAATTGAGAGATGACAGAGAATTCAAGAGAAGTAAATGTTCCTTACAGAATTTCACTTTTTCAAAAAAAAGTCATTTCAGTTTGGAAGAATTTACAGTGACAGAGTCATCCAGAGTTACTCACCCTACTCCTTCAGTTAGGATGATGAATAAAAGTTGGGTTTGGGTCTTCCCAAAGTGATAGTTAAGAATGATACATCACTGAGTTCTAGGCTTAAAAAGAGTGCAGTGAATATTTTCTTAAAAACAAACAAACAAAAGAATTGGTAAAAAACAGCACAGGAGCAGATTCAGTTGAAGACCCCCAAGCATTACCATATACATTAGCACCATCATGTGGTGTAATGCTGGCCTGTACCAGACAAAACAAGCTAAAACTGCCCAGGGCTGAAACCATTTCTGACCATCTTCTGTGCTGGGACAGAGTGTAAGAGGCTGTGACTGAGGAAGCAGCAGGAGAGCTGCCCATTTGAGACCAGAGCAAGAGTTCTTTTACCAGGCAACAGTAAACATAGTGAACGTTTCTCTGGCACAAATCCAGAGCCAGGGTTGGGGTAGCTGGGGGGTCCAGCAGAGTTAACTAACAGAGCATGGCTGGCCTTGGTCCTGACATGGAACCAGGGGAAGAAGTGGAGGAGATGCTACCCATCCCCTCCAGAGAGTGCTGGTAAATCTCAGGTGGTAAATCACAGGGAAGTTAAAATGCAAACTCTGGACTTTCCAGGGTTGTGCTTTTTCTCCCAGATACCTTTTGTTCACAGTATGTTGATGGCTAAAGAATAGCACCTTCCCCCCCCCCAATCCCTCTGGAGATGTTATTGACTGACACTCTGGGAAACAGGTATTAAGGACAGGAGGACTGACAAGGGGATGAGGAATTAACAGACAAGGGGATTGGTGTGTTTACAGTTACTGCCTTCCAGAGTCATCCCTGGAGGTTTTGTGTTGTGGGAACTGTTACACCCCCCCACACACCTAATGAGGGGTGAAAGCTCCACTGATCAGTGAATCCCTGAGATGATTCAAAATCTCTGGCACAGTCCTGATACGCAAACAGAACCTGTGTGTGCTCATTGGTTGTTTTCATGTGTGCATGAGACATACCTTGAGAGTATTCAGAGGGAGTGTGAGGGAGAACAGCAGCAGCTCTTCCATGTATCCTCAGGAACAGCCTGTATTTCACAGGGAGGCAGCAGAGGCTCTCTCCAAGCCAGCATTGCCATTTCCAAGCTGAATTAGCTCAGGCTCCTTTACACGTGGGTAGGAGGGTCTGGTCCCACCTGCAGGCAGGTTATGTAGCACCCAGAGATATCCCAGCAGTCAGAATAGTTCAGTGCCCAGAGCTGTGAGGGTTGACTGAGGTCTTGCATGTTTGACTCAGTTACAGGCTGGATATGCCACACTCTGAGATCCCAGAGTATCAATTCAGAACATCAGTGAATGTGCAAACTGGGATGTGTCCCCATCACAGACCTCCACTGGAACAATCTGGACCTTCCCTTCAGCAGCCCAGATACCCTGCCTTGACTCCCTGCTCCCCAAGATTTCAAGGAAATTCTGCAAGAATGAAAAATTGGTCTTGTAGCCAAGTAGTAAAACATGGTGCACATTCTTGCTGCAGCCAGTTCCCTGAGTTCCCCCCAGGAACAGGAGAGGCTCAGCCAGAGGACTATGAGGTAGCGTCTCACCGAGTGTCATGGTATTTTATTAAGTTAGAAATGTGATAGCTACTGTTGTCACACTTCAGTGTACAGAACAATTCATTCACAAATGAGAAAAACAGATCCCTCCACAAATGCCTTTCCCCTGACTTAATGCCCTGCATTGTACAACCAAAGTGGAGTGGGCTCCATCACTGTTATCCCAGCGTGGTTCACAGCAGCTATTGGGAGGGGGGCTTAAAAATTTAGGGGTTGGAAAAGAGAGAGAGAGAGAGAGGTGCCAGCAGAGATCTGCTGTTCAGCTGCTTGACTCCAGTTATGTACAGAAAGATACACTCCAGTGGTAGGTTGATAAGAAGGCTGATGAGATGAGAAAAAGATAGAATTGTGTGTCTTTTTGAGAATTATCTAAAATAAATGGTGCAGAAAATCTTATCATTATGGACAAAAACTATCTGTCATGGTTTGCCACTGATAGCAAGTTTGGTTACTTGTTTGGGGATTTATTCTTTTTTTTGAAAGGGGCTGGTTTAAAGTAATTCATCAAACTCACAATTGTTTAAGGAAGGTAAAACAAATTCTGTGGTTTGCAGAACACTGGAGTGGTGAAGAATTACTATACCTTGGTTAGGTGCAGTTGTTCTGATTTCAGAGTCCTGTTTGTACCAAGTGCAACACCTTTCAACCTCTGTTGAAAAATCAACCAGAACAAAAGGTAGTGTTCATCAACTTGCAGGCTTTGTGTTGTGTTCTCACCCCCGAGGGCCTTGGAGAGAGGAGAGTTAAGGTGGTGGGGGAACCTTCCTGATTTTTCTCTTTCTGATCTTAATGCTAAGACTAGGAAATAGACCAAAGGAATAACATTTCTTACGTTTTTGAGGCAGGGCCTCCACCATTCAAACAGTGAAGAATTTGGGGAGATAAGATCAGAGTACAAACTCCATGCAGGCTGAGCTCCAAGTGCATGTTCTGGTTGAATACCCTGTGCCCAGATTCCTTCATTGCTGACACACAGTATTCCTGAAACGTGTCTGTGGCTGGGGCAGTGAAAGGATGCTGCCTCCAGTGCTTCAGCCCAGCTCCCCTGCACATCAGAGGAAGCTCAACCCCCTCAGAACAACCTGGGAAAAAACCAGCAGGACAGGACAGGCGGCTCTGGAAGTTTCCCTGGGACGGATCTTCTCCCCCTGTAATTATGTGGGCACACACCTCCTGTCTGAGGCAGTATTCTCACAGGGGGAAAGGCTGCCAAAATTCTGCCTTATCATGCATACAGAGTTGAAAAAAACCCACAGCTTTCCTGGCTGAAACACAAGCATCTCTCTCCCTCCTGTCTGCAAAGGAAGGAGTTCTGCTTACTGTGTTTTTCAAGAGCCGTTGTGCCCTTAGATAACAGCAGATCTCTCACAAACATTCTCTGTCTATTCATATTTTGTGCTGTGTGATGCTTGTCCCTAGCAGTTAACTGGCTAGACTATGCCAGACAGCACTAGCAACATGTAAGATTTTATCTCCTTAATATTAAAGTAGTTTTGCATTATGTTATTTCCCTTTTCTTTTTCAAAACATTTACTCACTGCTTGTATTTATTTTCATACTCTTCTCAGGACTGTGACCAGATCCACATAGATGATGTATCCTCAGATGATAACGGTCAGGATCTAAGGTATGGGGTCTCTGGGCTGGCAGCTGCAGGTCTGGTAGACCCCAGCTGTTTGCAGATAGTGGGGTGCTGGTCAGTGATTCTCAAACGTGCACTCTCATCCCCTCCCTGGCCCTGTGCTGTCTGCCTTTATCAAGCCCACAGAAGCACAGAATCCCCTTTCTGACATTATTGTGCCTGTGCCTTCTGACTGTCCTGAGCTTTGAACCACTCTGGGAAATACATCTAAATTAGGGTAGGTTGAACACCACACCAGTTTCTTATATGGTTTGACCAGACAGCTCTCACAGAGGTGGCCAGAGTGTTTCAAAACCATATTGAAAGGTTTCCCACTGCCCAATCTGCAGTGAATGGGCTTAGCAGTGAGGAGTTGGACTTTGCTGTGCCAGAGAGTTCCACTGGTAGGAACTCGTCCCAAACCTGCACCAAACATTACTGTTACCTGTGTAAGTCAGGCCATCCTGTTCACAGAAACTGCTTCTGTACAATTCCATGTACCTTTCCCAAAGTGTTGCCTTCAGAGTCATGGGACAAGAATGAAATGTGCAGAACTCTCATGAAGCCTTGTCATTTGTGGTTTTATGGACGGTTTATTGTGAGAAATGGGTGCAGAAAAAGAACATTTTTTTAGATCTGTGCTATTAATTGTGCCAAAGATGAACTTCAGTTCTGTACAGCATGTCCTGTGTGTGTCTCTGCTGCCACTTGTCTCCACTTTTCTTTTCAGTTGTTTCCCCTCCCTGCTGGCGCTGTACAGCCTGTAATTACACTGACCTCTCCCCTTCCCTCCTCCCTCTCCCAGCACGTATAACTTCTCTGCAGATGGCTTCCACAGCTCCACTGCCAGTGCAAACCTGTGCCTGGGCTCGGGAGTCCACGGGGGAGTTGACTGGATGAGGAAATTGGCCTTTCGCTACCGTCGGGTGAAAGAGATGTACAACACCTACAAAAACAACGTGGGGGGTGAGTGGCTGTGGCCAGGACACCAGCCTGCCTTTCATCTCCCCAAAAACTTGTGACCCCGTAGGGACCTCTGTGGAGGAGGTGTAGGGAGCCTCACAATAAAAATGCTTCACAGGGAGCCGAGGAAGTGTTTCCTCAGTCATCCTTTAATACGGTTCCGTGCAGGGTTTGCAGGAGACACACTAAAATACCCGGTTTGGTGGTGTGAGAAGGACTCAAGTTGGAAGTGTGGGGCTTTATTTTGTGATTTATTTGGCAGGAAAAGCAACCTTCTCTGACTTTCCAGAATGTTTAGTAAGCAAGCAAACAGTTAAAAACTAAATATGCTTGTTTTTCCACAGAACACGTGGCTGGTCTCTGTCTCAAGCATTCTTGTATCAAAACTGCTTGTTTGTTTGTAACTCCTCCCCAAAACAATACCACCAGGTATCAGGATGCCCTGGGTTCCTTCATCTCACTTAGTCACAGACAGCTCTTCCAAGAGCCTGCTCTGATTTTCTTTCAGAACATCAGTGCAGCTGTCTGACTAGAAGGAGAAAGAAGCAAAACTTTGAGTATCACCACAGCCTGTTTTTTGGTTGGAGGACAAGCCTACCCACACGTCCTGGTAATGGGACGTGGCTTTTCAGGAGAATCCAAACCATCCTGGCCTCAGGTGTCTCTCTGCCCAGGTCCCTGCCCACATTACACCCTCTTGCTCACTTCCCATAGAAGCTTTATGCTCACTCCAAGAAAGGTGTTCCAGGGAGGTCCTGCAGCCTTGGTTGGCTGAACCTCTCCCCAGAGAAGCTGAGCTGCTGCAGCCTGGGAACGTGTGGCAGGGCACAGAGGGAAGCAGCCGGCACCGGGAGCGAGGGATGGGCACTGGGAGAGTTCTGAGCACAGACTTTGGCATTCTGCTTACAAATCCATGCAGTTCCCTTTCTGTGCTTCTGCAAAGATGCTTTCCCTGCCCACAGGTTTAATAGGAGCTCCTAAGAGGGAAACCTGGCTGCAGTTGAGAGCAGAACTGGAGGCGCTGACTGATCTCTGGCTCACACACGCTCTGAAGGCGCTGAACTTGATACATTCCCGGTAAGAGCAGCTCAAAGAATTGCCTGCAGGTTTGATCCAGGAGCTCCTCTTGCTTCCCTTGTTTTCCCCCTCTAAACAAATCGGGACACATTTGTAGGACTTTGCCGGCCAAGCCTGTGGGAGGCCAGACTGCACATGTTTGCCAGGCTGGAATTGTCAAGGGTTGGGGTGAGCTTGGGTTGAAAAACAGTCCTTTTCCTTGCCTTTTCCTTGGCTCTCTCATCTGTGGCAGCATTTTTGTGTGAGCAGATGTACAAAGGAGGAAAGGGAGAAAAGAGACCTTCTGTCCCTGAATCCCTTCACTCAAAGAACCCTGCTCAGACATTACTACTTGGTGTCTGATTTCCCACCAGCCCTGGCAAGTGTTCAGTAAGGCTGCATCACTGCTCCTGGTTTGGTTTATGTTTTTTCATTCTGCTAAGCTGATCAAAAGGCATTTCTGGTACTCACATTATCTGCCTCTGGCTGCATAATCCCCAATTCCCCATTGGCTTGGGAACTTCCAGTGTCAGGAAAGGTTTGCTTCCTACCATCTTTCAATCCAGAGTGAAAGAGAGAAACACAGATTGCCACTTCTAATAACTTTTGTTTTCCAGGCCCAACTGTGTGAATGTGTTGGTCACCACAACTCAGCTTATACCAGCTCTTGCTAAAGTGCTTCTCTATGGACTGGGCACTGTCTTCCCCATTGAAAACATTTACAGTGCAACAAAAACAGGTAAGAGCAAACTGACTTAGGCCTCACCAAAGATAGGCTGAAATTTTGTCCCTAAGTCAGGCACAGCCACCCAACCTGATCACAGCAAGCAACGTGTGAGGTTTAGTTTTAGCTCCATATTTACAGATCTCTAATTCACATCCTGACTCCTACACTTAGGCTAGTACAGACTGGAAAAAAAAAATAATTCCAGGTGTCTCCAAGGAGGAGTGAGCCTGATATATAGATACACACCCACCCTATGGAGCATTGACTGCATGTGGGATGTTCAGCTGCACCCAGCTCAAGGAAGTCTGGTTGTACCTGTTACAGAAACACTGTCTGGATCCTCTTACATCAGAGTCACAAAGCTCATGGAAAACTGGCAGCACTTGGAAGTGCTTGGCTGATAAAGAAAATACGAGGTAACTGTCCTGACATGGAGAGAGTCCCCCTCAGGTGGAGATTCAGCTAGGTTCCAATTTCAAAAAAAACCATGGAATGTAGCAGTTAGGTCACAACTCCAGGTCCAGCTCCTGAATGTCAGCTCTGCCTGCAGTATGTGTGCAGATCAAAAAATGTGTCTTCTCTTGTGTTGCTTAGGGAAAGAGAGCTGCTTTGAAAGGATAATGCAGAGGTTCGGAAGGAAAGCCGTGTACATTGTAATAGGAGATGGTGTTGAAGAGGAACAAGGAGCAAAAAAGGTACAGTCTGTGAATGCCACTTATTTGGCTTGACAGGGACAGGAACACAATTTGTTAATGGCAAACATTATTTTCAAGATGTCTTTGTGCATCCTGGGTCCTGTTCTCCTGAAATGTGATAGAGCTGCGTTTGCTTTGGGAGCTTTGCACGAGAGCTGGGATGCAGGAACTGACTGGATGCAGGAACTGACTGCATGAGCCCCATCTTCAGCAAACTAGTTGATTTTTAATGGTGTAGCTCATGTGATGTGCAAAATATTATATCACAGGAACTCAGCTTATACAGCTGAACCTTGTGCTGCAGGACCTGGTATCACATTCTGACTGAAGATCCTGCAAAGGCTTTTCAAGCAAATTTGAGCTTTTTTGTTGCATAAAGCCCAGGAACAAAGGGATCCCAGCAAATAAGGTGATGGGCACATGTTCTATCCCCAGGTTGCCTCCAAGGCAGCAGAAACCCTGTTTTTCATAGTGTATTTCCCCTGGCCAATGGAAGCAACAATATCTGGAGCCACCTTGGAAAACTGCCTAAAATTGCAGGTGGTTCTGTAGTTCATGAAGGGTTAAGGAGCTGTCAGGGAAGAGTCCAAAATGCATGACTGGGTTGAAGTGATAATGGCCTGCTGCTTGTGACAGCTCAGTGCCACACTTCAAAGGCAGTGGGTCAGTGAGCAGGACTCCATCAAAGGCTGCAGGGGCTCTCTGCCTCCATGGGCAAGTGGAAGGTTCACCAGTCTCCTGTGCCAGGATTCCAAGAGCCTCTTGCTCCTGTCTCCTGGCTAAGCAGCTCTCCCATTAGTAGAGCACATTCTTTGCTGGGCTGTCTCCTCCTTTGATTGATGACACTCACTAATCAAAGCTTCTATACACCTGAGTTATATACAGGAAAAAAAAAACAAACAAGGAAGGGAGGGGACAGGCAGAGGCCTTTCCCTGTTTTGCCAGCACTGATAATATCTCCACTTTTGTGGGTCATTTTTCTTCACCTGTCTAATGAGTGATAAATCTGTAACTGCTGGACAACAGGAGTAGCTGGGAGGCCAAGTTTTCTTCTGGTTTAAGAAAGAAAAATAGATAATTTAATGGAAGGAGTTTAATAGCAACCAGGGGAGGCAGAAGGAAATAACTTTTCCCCTTAAAGTAAAATTGCAGAGCAGTGGATTTCAGTCACTTCAGCTGTCTGGGTTTGCTTGCTCTCTCTAAACACACTGATAAATAGCTTGAAGGAAACATTTATTTACTGATAGGCAGCATACCAGAAGGAAGCTTATTTAAAAATTAGAGGAGTATAAATAGACACTCTGTAACATAAACATCTCGAAGCATTGGAGGTTTTTTTGTACACAAGTAGGTACAATTGGAAAAGGCACATCTCCATCAGTCATGTATGTAGGAAGTATATGTTCTCTGAAGCTTTGTGGAAGCTGTTAATCCAGAAGCAGTGTGGTTACAGGTGAATTCTTAGTGCTGAAAGAGTCTTAGGAGTGTTATTCCCATGTTGAAAGGGACTTAGTGCTGTGAGAACATTCAGAAAGTGAGCCCACATCCTCCATCATTTGTGAGGCAGGAGACTCCTAAATTGTGAATATGTCTTCCTGTCTGCAGGAGACACAGCTCAGCAAAGAGACACTTCCCACTCCCTCCCTCTGTCCCTTCCCTCCCCTCTCAGATGAGCCCCCTTGCCTGTGGCACCGTGACAGCCTGGTGGCCAAGTACAAAGCTCTGTTCCTGAGGGTGCAAACTAAGAAAAAGTTGTTTTCATCTCACTATTATACAAAAACAAAACAAAACAAAAAATTCCCCTCTCTTGGTTTCACTCTAGCACAACATGCCATTCTGGAGAATCTCTTGTCACGCTGACCTGGAAGCTCTTCGGCACGCCTTGGAACTTGAATATTTGTAGCAGACCCCAACATCTTAGCACTGGGAGGGCTTCACTCAGACTATTACAGCGGTTCCACCTATTCCTCATCATTTCCTCAGTAAAAAAAAAAAATCCCACAGCAACTGCAGTTTTTCTTTTTTTTGAAGGAGAACCCTTTCAGTGGAAGCCTTTAAGAACTTGCAGCCAAAGAACATTGTCTCAAGTCCTCCTTCCTTTGGACAGAGGAAAAACCTTCTGATCAGTCGCTGGGATGCTGCAGTTGCTGGCTAAGTTGGAGGCACAGAGCTCTAATGGCCTTTTTGCCATCAACAACAAATGCTACAAGTCTGGGTGTCCCTGTCAGCTTTCTTGGTTTTGAAAGGGGAGGAGGACACAGCAAGGAGTCTCTGCACAGTCCATCACATCACACGGGACCTTCTGAAAATAGGAGTGAAACTGTTGATTTTTTTTTTTTGCTATTTTTTTAATTTATGAACTAATCTCATTACTCTGGTATTAAGCTCTGTACCTGTGTTTTTAATCTGGCTTTTCAGGGTGGGTGGGTGGGTGGGGAAAGTCTTACTGTTCTAAATTAATAGTTCGTTTCTCCAGAACAAACTCTGGGGAAGAATCATATTGTGTACATGAGTAGTCAGGACACATGGTACTGTTGGTGAGAACTGTAGCTGTTTTTGAACCTTGCCAAGGTGGTATGAGGACTGTGCACGTGTCTACACAGTGCCTTATACTGCTGTCTTGGGGTGGGGGAAAAAGTACCTTGTGATGAGTGAAAGGCATTAAATAAAAACATGTTTACATTTTGGGGGAGTAGATGACCTGCCTTTTCTGCCACCACTGCTGGATCTAAAGGTATGTGTGGAATATGTGCTCCCCATTTCAAGGCTGGGCTGTTAATCTTGCTGCCAAAACATTTAAATTTTCTGGGCCTGGATGACTCTCTCATTCACTTTGAAAACTGCTGATTCTTGCTCGCTGTGGCACCAGACAACCCCAGAAGGATCAGAGCCACCCTGGAACCAGGTGGTAGAGATGTAGCAAGTGCTACAATGCCCTCATCTAATAAGATCAAACAAGTTACAGATATGACACAAGTGCTACACAAGCCTGAGGGATATTCCTAATCTCTACAAACATTTAGAGAAAACAGTGCTGGATCTGAGAGGGGATTTTCTGCCAAACTAAAGCACAAAATCTGATCTTAAATTAATCCAGTCTCAGTCTTTGGCTCAGAAGGTAGCAGCCACATGGCAGCTGTGACGTGTCAGCCCTGTGTGTCGACAGCCACAGGACCAAACCCCTGTACCTGCTTTGGGGGATTCGTAAAGAACACAATTCCATCCAAAATGTGACTTTTTTTAGCAAATGTGGTGGAATTTTTTTCCTCATGGTTTGCCTGCTGTAAGAAAGACTGTCACAAATAGGAAGGTGTCAGAAAGCAGTGGGGTTTCCTACAGCAATCTGCGTCTTGTTCATCTCTTTCCTTTTCCTCCTTGCACAAGGGCTCATTTCAGTGATACCAGCATCCAAATTCCACAGGGAGGGCCAAAACATCATTTCAAGATCTGTGCCATTCTGTAAACACAGTAGCACTGGGAACATTAACTTTGGTTGCTTCACAAATGCCTGGAACAAGGTAACTACAGGATTTGGAACTTCAGACAATATTCTCAGTAAGATTTTAGTCAGCTCTTTTACAAGCTCCCTGTTTCTTTTAACTTCTAATTAAGACACACACACACAGAAGTCTTGCCCAATTCATGCCCTGTTAGAGGGCTACAACAATCCCCATTTCTAACCCACAAATCCACCTAACAATGCTGTGTTATCAGTCCAGCCAGTGAAGAAATGCTACTCAGCAAGTGACAGACCTTTGCTGCTGTTAAAACTGAGAGAAAACATCTCCTGCTGAGTTTTACACATAAATGGCTTCTTATTTACAGAATGTCAACGCTGCTTTGTTTTATCTCAAATTTGGCAGGTGTTCTGAGACAGAAGATGCTAATGTAAGTGAAGTTACCTGTGATCTGGAGACTGTGCAGAAGTGAACATTCCTCCAGACTGAACCAAAACTGGAAATCCAGGAACACAGAGCATTTTTCTAAAACAGTTTAATAAAAAAATTGTGAAGTTTCTTGAAAAATTGGAGAAACCCAAAGCATATCGTGTGTGTCACCTGTCTTAGTCACAAAGAAACACAATTGTCAAAAAAGATATTTAAGTTTAATACAAATTTTATACAAAGAAAATGTGAAAAAATACTTCCATATGCTAAAAGCAATTATGCTTCACAAATAAGGCCAGCTAGGCTAGTTTTGACACAACTGCAATTAATGAATATTCTGTTCTTGCCTTTTTTTTTTTTTTTCCTTTTAATACTTTTTTTCCCTCTAATCTGGGGACTAGCTGGAGACTGTACAAACCGCATTCTTATATAAACAATGGGAGAAATCAACATGACTAAAATGTACAACAGAATGTACTGGAATGATATCATACAGTTAATTTTCTCATATACATACATCACCTTTGCTTTGTTCAATGCTTTCGTTTTACACAACATACAAAATGGGACTACAGTCTCAGTGTAACAGACAGCATCTGCAGGGGGAGCTCCTCTGGTACTGCACTGCTTCATGCTTACAGAAAAACAGAAATTCCATCAGATAAATAACACATGCTCTGGCCCAGCATCAAAAGTCCTTTGCCCGTGTTTCCTGATCCGTGTTTTTCTCCACACCTAATTCTTGTTCAAAGTCCTTTGGGAGAGTTTTTTAAAAAATAAGAAGCACAGGAACAAATTTTACTTTCCTCAGTCTTCGATATCAGTGATCAGAAACCGTTCTACAACCAGCTGCTATCACGCCTTCCAACTTTTCTGATCTTAGACTAAATGAAATTTTAAATTAACCTGTAAACAACATTTATATTGTTGTCAGTCTGGTCATTATGAAAAAAAACAACGTAAATCTTTGTGTTTCAGATCCACAGATTGGAAATGTCATAATTTGCCTGATGCAATCAACTGAAAAAAGGTATCCTTCATCACTTGGTTGTTCAAAGAAACTCTACAAGAGTTTCAAAGTGCAGAAATTTTTTTCAATCCAAATGCAAAGACAGATGTTCAGATTCTTAGTATTATTTGATGCATAACTGCAGTTTCCCAAGACCAGTTTTCAGCATTAGGTTGTGATAAGGCTGTTTTAAACCTTCCTTTTCCAACTTCAAACACTCTTTATAAGTTAAAGTCAATACAAATATAAAAAGGAGATGGTACTCTAATGACATCCACAAATTGTACATTATTTACAAAAGAAGCATAGATTTAATATGGATCTTACCTGTCCTCAGCTTTTCTAAGCCAGCACTAATGCTTTACATTAATGTAGTGTAATTAATGCTTTGTACACATACACAAAGCTAAAGTCTGAACCTTTGAGGTTAATCCAAAGAACTGTGTTTATTTTTCACATTTCTATTAGACTTATTTATTCCAACAATTGTATGGACTTCTTGTTAGCAGTTAGACTCTTCGTACTTGGACTGGCATTGTGGTCTGAACATACTGAACTCCAGTTCTCATTGCCACTGTCCCAGCAGAAGGACTTACCACTACAGGAATGGTCTGTGGATTAAAACCAAGAGAAACAGATTGTTATGTTAAAGGTCACATAAACATGACCACAGAAATAGAGATTTATCTTCCAGGGGAAATCCAGAACAAGTGCCAATTTTGTGCAGGAACTAATACCTTTATTACCGCAGAATTACCTCGTTCCAGGGGACAAAGTAGTGTTTGAACTTCCCTATAGCCAAGAGTTTTTCTGTGTTCTCGTTACTGCTATAGAATTACAGGGACAGGAGGTGCTACAGGGACTGTACACACTGTCTGTGCTTGGAGAGTGAGGGTCTCAGAATTACATCCAGTTACGTGTTTTCTGCAAACTAATACATGGGAAGAGGAAAAAGGGCTAAGAAAATCCTTTGTCATTTGAAAAAGCTTTTGACAAATCAAACTGGAGTACAAAAATACCCTTGTTTATAAGTATATTCTTGTTACACATTACTTAAATCTTTTTCCCCAAAAGGAACTATTTCCCCCATGCATTCAGTCTACACAGAAGAGAACAAAGAACATCCATCTGAACAAAAAAAGTACTTAAGTTAACTTTTGCACAAATCAATAGCAAAAACATCAGCATTACTGGGAACTGTCTTACACACCCTGTAAAAATATTAATATAGAATAAACTTTTCACTTCCATCATACAGATCATGATTTATACATCTCGACAAATGGAGTTTCAGGACATCTCTATAGGTGGTAATTGATTCTACAGATGCAGAGACAAAGGCACAAGAATGTTAAACAATCTGGTCAAGGTCACATCACTCTGGAAGATCTGTAAAAGGGTTTATTGAACCTTAAGTCTGTATCTTAACCTTCCTCCAAAAACGTGAGAAAGTCTAGAAATGTCTCTACCATACAAACTGCAAGGATGTTCCAATACAATTCCAGTGATGCACAACTGGTGATCAGACAAACGCATCCATTTCAGTTCACAACATCTTGTGGAAGAGACAGGGAGTGAGACTTTGAGGAACCTGAAAGGGATGCACAGATCTTCCCCCAGTGGTAGTGTGACATTCCAAAGAGAACACGGAAGAAGAAATACAAGTTCAGTGAAGCCCAATGTTTCCCCACACTGATTCAAGAAACCACACGAGTGTCTTAATAGTATTCCACAAAGACAGAGTCTGTGCCTTCCAGAAGCCTACTCGTTCCATCCCCTGGAATGCAAAGATGATGGATTCATATTTTTACATTATTTTAACTGCAGGAAGAATCAAAACCAAACATGGAACCAATTTCCCGAATAAATTCCAGATTACTGCCATTTTGTAATGATTTCAGATGCGTGTACAGGGCTCCATGGAAATGGTACCCAGAAGATACACTGGGACTTGTTCAGAGGAAGGAATTCCTAGTTGGACACAAAGTGCAAACTGAACCCTAAAGAAGCCATTATGTAAGTCACTGTCAGCACTAGAGGTGGGGAAATTAAGGTTGCCACAGTCGCCTTTTAAATATACACACTTACACACATGAAAATAATTAAGTTTCAGTTCTTAGCGCGATCGGAATATGGAATGTGCGAGACTCCTTAAATGTGTTAAGATCATTCCCTGAGAGGTAAATTTTCCACCTCTGCCAGTTTTACACATATGTACATTTTGCATACATATTA
This sequence comes from Corapipo altera, assembly GCF_003945725.1. NCBI lineage: Eukaryota > Metazoa > Chordata > Aves > Passeriformes > Pipridae > Corapipo > Corapipo altera. Next base: position 10,785,853 of record NW_020884893.1, on the reverse strand, counting down.
AACATGCACTAAGGTTTAAAATCATTTAAATTGCACGTGCAGTCATTAGAATACAGAGGTGTCTGTAGCTGTGCAAGACTAATGCAAATGTGTACAAAGTTATAAACATGCACAAATAAAGTTGGAAACCTTTCAGACCTTCTAATTCTGCTTTACATAACTTCAGTACACTTTGTGTTACAGAAAACCTACGAAAGTAACTGCCATTTTTCTGATTACACAAAACCACCTTAGGATCTTACAGCCTCACAGTTCTTCACAAAAAAAAAAGCCTAACGCCTTTGATGTCTGCTGTTGGATTTTTAAACACATATAAAACCTTGTTGTTAATGGTAATTCAGTCCAAGCAACTCAGGGCCAATGCTGCAAAGGTGCACAGTGCTCTCAGTTGAGACCAAGGGAGTGGAGTTAAAATGCTGTGAGGAATGTGGGATGTGATGATCCCCACTAAGAGCACGATCCCCACTAAGTTTGTGTGGAATATGATGGCTGTGAAACACTCTCTGTCCTGGTGCATGTGGTGTATTCACTGACACACACACGGGTGTGTCCTGCAGCTGGTGGGGGGTGCACAAGGAGAGAGACAGACAGAGGGACTTGGACAGCACATGAGGCCTCCCAGTCACAGTGTGGTTAGGGTACACTGTTAAAATACTGTTAAACTGTTAAAATAAATTATCTGATTGAAGTCAGAAATGAACTGAAGTTACCCACACATGAGCTCCCCTGCTGAACCCCACCTGAGGCAGCACTAGGACCAAGGCAGTGCCAGCTCAGGGGCCACACTGATGTGAGCCCTGCAGAGCACAACCAGCTGAAATAATGGGCTCTTATGGTGCATTAAATACAAAAATCAAACTTACTTCTGTCCCATCTCCTTTGACTGACACTAGGGAATTCAGTTGTCCTTAAGCCTTTGATGGGAAAAAAAAAAGGTCTGATTCCAATGCCATTTCTCATCATTCTGTAACACTAATGTGCAAGACGCCATGGCAGAGACACTGCTGACAAATGCATATTCTCTTTTATAGGTACTGAGATGTCACAGGAATATCAAGCATAGCTCAGAAATAATTAAATCTCTTTAGGATACCATAGACAAAAAGATATTTAAAAGATATTTAAAATGAATTCTATATATTTACATTGATGTTGTGGTCAAGTATATACATGAAATGAACCAATAATATGAAATGGCATCTGCCTGTCCTCAGTGCCTTCACTAGACTTAACGACTTCTGGATCCTTGCAATCATGAATGGAATGAAGGGGTGGAATGTTGCACAGCAAAGAAGACATTTTGCACTGCAAGTCGAGACTCTACCAGTGAATTCATCTCTTGATAGAAGAGCAGACAGAGACAACCCCCCAGAGATACTGAGCAGTTTTAACACCAGGCACAGCACTGCTGCAGACTTTAAATTATGATGTTGTACTTACAATTGTGGGTTGAGTAGTTGGAATATAGGTGGTGCTCTGTGGTACCTGGACCAGTTTTATAGGCTGGTTGCTTGTCACACCTGTTGCTATCTGCAGAGACAGCACGGGCAACCTCAGTAGAAGCCTCAGCTTTTACATAAATTCCACCTAGTTGTTGTTACTACGATATGAAATTTATGTTGGATGTTTTCTTTGTGCTAAAAATCTGCATCTCAATGAATTCACAGGTTACTTCTTTGTTAATAAAACAAAATTCAAATTGTGAACACGATCCATGTATACAGCATGATGTTTCAGGTAGAACACCTATGTGAAATTCCAGATTTGTATAACTGGAATATTCCCTGGCAAGCTTTAGGGTTCACATTCCCTATTTCCCCGGTAATATAAAGCTTGTGCCACCAGAACAATGCAAACAAACATCAACTGAATAAGCCAGAGTTTAACCAACTTCATCAAAGTATTCAAGTGGAACAGCACATCCTTATTCCCCCTCTTCAAATCTGTTTCCCCAAGTTACTCCCTTAGGTGACATGTCAAGCCCAGAGATCTAACACCAGACAGTAGCAAAAGTGTCAAGAAATGAACACAGCTCTCTAGATTACTATGCTTCCCAATTCTACAGGACTATCTCAATGAGACATCATGCTGGAATCACAATACTACAAAATTAGTTTGCCTTTAATATTTTAAAATACAACAAGGCTCCTACTGATGTGCAGGATCACGTGTAAGGGTTTGAAGGATCAGCCTCCCCCCCCTAAAATTTTTCATTTAATAAATCTTGCAAGGGGAGAAAAAAAAAAATGATGCCGAAATTGCTAATAGTCAAGCCCTACCTATAAAGCAGAATCTTCTCTATAAACATTTTCTATATATGCAATGTTAAGTCCCTTTTATTAGAGCATTTGCTCATCCTTGCCTACTGAATACTATCAGAGTAGATGCTATGGAGGATTTCGGAACTGCTCCGTTAACCGTAGATCCAGGTGAACTGTTGTATCAGTGTTATGGAACATTGTGGTACCCTAATGACAGTCTGTGGTGATAAAGTAAGTTGATTTGAATGCAGGTCTTGAGCTTGGCCTCTGAACCCCCAGGCAAGAAGGGCTTGGAAGTGCTGCAGTCAGTATTGCTTATCAGAAGGCAACTTGTATCGAAAGATCCAGACCAGAAGCTACACTGATGGATCCTGGAGAGAGAGAGAGAAAGAGGTCCAGTCCCCTTTGGCTGGAAGGATGAGTCAAGCCAACACAAGGTTTTACTGGGAATAAGTGAAGGGGAAAGGGTGTTCCCAGAGGACAGAAGGAGATATTTTTTTTTTTTTGACAAGACGAAGAATAAAAACCACAACTCTCTATGATTCCCCAAACACACTCTTTGAAATATGCAAATGGTCATAAAATCCTGGCTTATCCAGGGAAGCCTTCAGGGGGAGGTTTCAGAGAAATCTTACACATTATTTTTGTTTGAAGTGATGATACTCACTGTAACACTCTCTTTGCTTTTATCAGCTGAACCTTCCTTTTCCTTAGGGGTGCTGGCTGTTTCTGTGGGTGTAGACTGCACACTTGAACTGGGCTGGGATGATTTATTTAGTGTTTCTGTGCTAATTTCAGTATCTGTTTCTTGCTGTGTCGCAGTAGCTAAAATAAAGGAAAAAAAAAAAAGAGAAAGTAGCCACAACTCCTGTGAACCAGTCCAGTCCCTCCTCACAGGCACATCTGCACATGAAGAAGGGGGTCCCTGGGTACCCACCCAGCCACCCCAAACCCCTCAGGTGTGCCACAGGCAGCCCAGAGCACCATTACCTGACTGTGTGCACGATTTCATGTGCTCAGGCCAGTGAGCTTGTTGGCAGGGGTAGTCACAGTAGCTGGTATTCCAACAGCAGTAGAAGATGGCCTCTTTCTTGCAGTTGGCACACCACTGCTTCTTCTTGGTTTCATCCACTGCTTGTTGCTTTTCCAGTTCCAGCTGCTTCTTCACCTCAGCAATCAAACGATCTCGTTCCTGCTCCAGGCTCTGACGCATTTCAGCCATTGTCAGTTCTGCTCCAAATGCAGACAAAGGTGGGTTTGCATTTTGCACCCCACAACAGCAAGGTGCAAACCAGTAATGTTCATGAATTTAAACACAACATGAAATTACAACTGATAGTCAAAATATCCCCCGTGTCTGGGCATCTCTGTTTCACCCCTACTCAACAAATGCAAGACTTCCATCTTCTTTTCTTATTCTGGCACCAAGGTTTTTACCCCTAACCATTACCTTCCATTTGTTTAACACTTCAGTTCTACATGTCCCACAAGGGACCAGAATCCAGCATAAACACAAAAAGGACATATGCAGCTGCTAACACACTTTGTCTTTACAAGTCTAAACTTGTTCTGCTCCGATATTCAGAAAATACAGAAAATTATATTTATTCTCCTGTCTCATGTTCATTATATTTTGGTTTCTTTACAAAAAAATGTGAAAGCTCCAAGAGGGACACCAACAAAGATGTAAAAACTCATGGTTACATGAATAAAGTGGTAAATTTGAGCCTTACTTCAGGATTGCTCTGAGAGTCACCCACTACTGATGCAGTTATAAATTGATATCTCAGTCACTGTGGAGTGAAATGCCTTAACAGAATCCTTAAGAAGGTGGGTAAATACAAATAAAGCATTCCAGCTCCAGCCACCTTGACTCGGGGTGAATCTTGGAGTCTTCTGAAAAACTCTCCAGTTGATAAACTTTCCAAACACCCTTAAAGTTTTTTACTTAAATCAGTAGCTTCAGACTGGTGGCAAAGTGTTTAAAGAATTTTCCTTTTATTTCTGAGCACACTTAAACATTCAGCTCTGTGAACAGCAGATGAGTTGTTGCCATACCCAAGTGACTCTGAAGAATGTTATCACTGGACTGCAGCAGTGGAAAAACTGGTCTACCCTGATTTGAAAGAGCAAAATGTTACTAATGAACCAGAGACACGAGTCTGAGTATGGAGTTAATCAACCCTTAATGCACTTCCAGATGTGCTCTGCAAAAAGGAGACTCTAAAAGTGGATGAGGACACTAAGGCTGTTTGGACTCTGTGTAGGTTAAACGAGACTTCATCACACAACTGCAACCTTTTTCCCACTGTCAGTGCATTAAAAAAGATAATTTAAGAAGAATCACATTTTAATCAGAGTTTCATTTCCTGCCAATATGGCTGACTGAATGTAGAGATGAAAATCCCCCTCCTAGGAGGAATATTCTTTTATCTGTTTAAGGGAGCATTTTGACCTCATTCCACTGACAGTCTGGCACCAAGATTGAATGAGGGTTGTCTGTTCACTTTAAATAAATAAAGTGAATACATCAACAGCTGATAGGAAAAAAAAATGTCAGCTACAATCTACAAATTGGCTATATTAACAGAATCTGGTTCCTATGAGAATTAGTACAAAATAACCAGTATAAAATATCTCAAGAAGAGGGATTATCCACTGATGCATAAAATAGTCATTCTGCCCATCAACAGCTTAGCCTGAGTTTGTCTCAGAGGGCTGAACAGCTGTTCCTGCTCATGCACAGATAAAGTAACTTTGGGTTCAGACTCCAAAAGTGTGCACTAACATCAGCACAGAACAATACAAATGGTTTTCTGTTCTGTCAACAATTTGTAGCATCATGTGATGAAGGGAATACACAGTTCAAGCATTTCCACTTTCTGTGTAGGACAAAACCTGACAGAGTTTTGGACTGTCATTTCCATACCTAGGTTATGCTTCATTTCTGAGAGCTCCTGTTGATGTAGCCATTGAAGTTTTTCTATCTCAATCCTCAAACGCCGAATCTAAACATTAAAAATTTAATACACAGCAGTAATAAAGAGGGTGTATAATAATTACACAGTAATAATAATTATACAAATAATTATACAAAACCCCATGCCCAAAAAAATGAGCCTGATCATCACTTATATCACGGCTCCTTCATATTAACATGAGGACAAGACCATAATAAGCCCCAAATAAAAGTCCAAAGTATTCTGAATATTTGTCTGCTAGATTTGCTTATCATAAAGAGAACAGGATTGTTTGAAAACAAAAAGAACTTCTATTAAACTTGCTCTTGCTTCCTCTGAAACTGCCAAGTTTTAAATTTCTGACTGGAATCTGGTATTTTTTCAGTGCCTTTCTCTACCACTCTAATCATCACTTCTAAAACATCACAGAAATTAGGATCTCTTGCCAGTCTCCATATATAATACTTTGTAGATATAGTTATGTGGTACTTCTATTTATATATATAAATAAAACTACTAATTTGCAACTTTCAAAAGTTAAAATGCAAACTTTTTTTTTAATGTTACACTAACCTCAGCTATTGTACTTCCAGTAGTATTTTTTGAGAGATCATTATATATTTCAGTCATTGTTCCTTTGATGGCATCCATCATCTGAAAGATAAAAGGAAAAAAAATAATTCTTTGATCAATATTTTTAATAGATTCCCACTTTCACTTCCTTTCAACCACTCTAATTGTGAGCTTATATTGCTATCCACAATGTATTATCTTTATATATCTATACATATATTTATCTGGGTCTACTTTTAGAGGACTATGTAGAAGGTAAAATACAATATTTTTGATCAGGACTCTGATTTTTAATCCTAAACTGGTGAACTGCTTGACCTTCTACTTTTCTAAGAAATTGCTACTGATATAATCTATGAATAAAAAATATATAACCATGAATTGGGGAAAGAAATGCAATGTAAAAATACATAGTATTCACATTGATTTTTTTTTTTTAATTTAAAGATCTAAGAGACTATATGGAAAGCCAATGTCTCTTCCCACACTGTCACTGTCATGACACAAGTATTATACCATCCCTTCTCTTTAACAACTTAGTGTCTGTTTTAATGCAGGGACACACTTTTATGACAAGTTACCAACTGATGAAATTATACAGTGTTTTAAAATAAAAGTACAACTCTGTTTATGTTCTGCTGAACACAGATGACAAAATACTGTTTGCTGTAAATATGATGCTGGGGGAACATCTACATCTTTAGGAGAAAACACAGAAAATGCTCCAAACCACAATGTAACATAAATAAGAAGCAGCAGAACACGAGAAGGAAAGGGTCTGAAGTGCCCGAGCAGCTGAAGCCCCTCTCACACCCTCTGGCTTGGAATGGCAGCATTAAGCCAGGTCTAAAGATGTGGTTCTGCACTCTCACCAAAATCTGGCTGTTCCTACCTAGGAGGGTGAATTTGTGACACATGACAACCTGAAAACAAAGTTATTTCAGAATTAGTTCGCTTCAAAATCAAATTTCAAGGAAACCTTACTGAGGAACTTACTTTGCTGGTATATTTAGCAATATCTGCAGCCACATCAGCTGAAGCTGTTGCAATGGGCAGGTCTGTGTTTAGTGAGGAAGAAAGTGTACTTGCAGATCCAGAACTGGTTACCATAGAAATAGGCTGAGTGCTTGTGACTAAGGTTATAGTGGACGTGGAAGTGCTCTGGGTGATCTCTTTTTGCTGCACAGCTAAAAAAAAAAGAGAACATTGAGTGGATCAATCATGTAAGAAATCAGGAAAATAAATGGGCAAACTTCTAACTTTGATATCAAACTTAACTGTGTGCACATAACCATTTCAGACTTGCATTACTTATACAGTGGTGCCACCTAATGATTAATTATACAGTGCCCAGCCACAGAACTTGTACATAATTGCAAAGCTTGAAGGTAATAAAGCAAATGTAACTTTGAAACTTATGATTTCAGACTGGCCAGTGCAAAAGTCTCCCTCAGTTCTGTATTCCTCCCATCTTGGGTCTTTTCTATCCCACTTCCTTCTGAAGCCCCTCCCTAACTTCTCAATCTGGAAAGCTCCCTACTAATAGCACACATATAAGTTAGACTTCGACATTTCCCTATTATTAAGGTGTGAATGAAAGTATGATTCTATTAAAAATAAGACTTCACCAAGCTTCACATTTCTTTTTCCCCACTGAATATTTTCTGTATCAAATTTGTGCAGTCTGCAAGTAGGAAGATACCACTTCCTCAACCCTGCTTAAATGGCAGGCACAAAAGGGACCAGGGAAATGAGCCTCTGATAAACATCAGTATGTGAGCCATTACCTAAACCTCTCTTCTCTATGAAATCACCAGCATGCCAGTGGTTTTAGCAGAGGGGAGAATGTCTATTCATCAGGCACAGCAGTAAACATTTCAGTTTATTAACCTGAAATTACAAGGGAAGCTAATTTACATAAAGTTGCTGTTCTGTGAAGCAACAGCAGCATGGGCTTGTATTACCCTGTGCCTGCTATTAGTGAAACCTCAGGCAAAGGGGTGGTAAGAAAACAGTTGACAAAACAGTCTAAATTTCCAGGGCTGTTTGTTCAGTAAACTACCATCAAAGTCTTGTTAAACAACAGGGATTTCAAAGACAAACACAGCCTGGGTAATTTCATTGTTGTCAAATTATACTCTGAAAAACCATTCAGATCAGCTTCTTGTCAGATAAAACTGGAAGCAATTTGTACATACTGAGTGGTAAACATGCAAGTGGAACAGTTAATGGTTTTATCTTACAGTCCAGAATTTAATTCAGTTCACTCTTCCAAATCTCTGATGGCTAAGAATAGCAAAAAATATTTACACAGACACACACACAAGTTTTCTCTCATTAAATTAAAGAGACACAACTCTAAATACACACCAGAAAGAGCAGGTATGGTAAGTTGCTGTATTTTAAAGTCACTTATCAGAGTAGAACCACACTGTGAGATTTTGTTAATATGGAAAAACTCCTGGCTGGGCAGCCTTGGAGCACTGAGATCACTACTGGGGAATTAAGGCACCACAGGCACATTGGGTTAGAAAGTGTGTACCTTTAACTGCTTGTCTTGTCTGGTATCTTGTCCCTTGAGAGGACTGAGGCTGCTGTGACTGAGCCTGCTGGCTCTGCTGCTGTTGCTGCTGCCTCTGTACCTTCTGCATGTGCCATTTCTGAGAAGATGTCTGGAATTTATTGGAAGAATTCCACACCACCCGCTGCACAGCAGGGGCAGTTTCCTTGGGCAGCAAAGGCCTCTGTTTTTTCACAGGGCTCCCTGTGGCTGCAGATGGAGCACTGGCAGTGGAAGCAGCACTCGTGGTTGCTGTCACACCAGCTGGGGGGGTCTGGGCTGCAGAACGGGTGAGGACTGGAGTTTCTGGTAGAGGTTGAGTGCTTGCACTGGAGGAGGGTGGAGTTTTACCTACAACTAAACAAACATAAAATGTTACACCAGCTTTTCACGAACACATCTGATTTGTGGTTCTCCATCTTCTTTTTGGAAGAGCCATATATGCCTTCCAGTCTGCTTTGGAATTTATTTCCTCAAAAGTCGTTGATACACTACAAGTAAAGTCATTTCAGCCTAGTTGAAGTTGGTGGCACTTCAGATGCATCAGTAACTAAGCAAAGCAAAACAAAAAGTACAAAACCCAGAAAAACCAGCCTGACCTCCTCTGAATTTATGTAAGAGGTTAGCACTTGATAGGATGTTTCTGGGTTACCATTTACACCTGTTATCCCAACTTCTATTAGGAGAAAAATACATTCTAAAGTATCAATGACTGAACAGTAAGTGAAGGAATAGGGCACTAAAAACTTTCTGAACAATGGTGAACTGGCACTGACAACCAAATGCAGATGACACCAAGTTGGGTGGGAATGTTGATCTGCTTGAGGGTAGGAAGGTTCTGCAGAGAGATCCTGACAGACTGGACTGAGAGGCTGGGGACAACAGCATGAGGTTCAATAAGGTCAAGTGATGGGTCCTGTCCTTTTTTCACAGTCACAAAGAATGAAAAATCATTCCTGAAAATTGTTTTAGTACAGATTTTTATCTTAATGCAAAAATAAAGGTAACAATTCTGTCTTAGGTAACAGCCCTACAGAACAGGAGAAAAAAAAAAGGAAAGAATTTCATCCTACCATCTTGTTTGGGAGAAGGTTCTTTAGATTCTTTCTTGTTTTTCCTTCCTTCACGAGCACAATGATCATCTCCTAGATCGATGACAAGTTCACTCTCAGAATCAGAGTCCAGTCCTAGATGCACAGTTGGAGAGTCTGTTTCATCTTTACCTTTCAGTTTTTCTTTTGCAGGATGCTGTAAACTTTTTCCCTTTTCGGAAAATTCTTTTTCAGTGTCTGAAATGGACTTTTCCTTGACCGGTTCTTCCGTTTTCTCCACTTCTGGACTTGTGCTTTTAAGTTCCTCCTTGTCTTCATTCTGTGCTGGGGGCTTAGGTTTTTTTTTCAAGCTCAATGATTCTTTGTCACTTCTTGTACCTTCTTTGTCCTCACCATCTTCCTGATCATTCTTTGATTTCTGATCCTCATCACTATATTCGCTGTCACTGGTGTCAGATTTTTCAGAATCTTCAGAGTCACTGTGTTCTACTGCAGTATAAACAGCTTCAGATATTTCATTTATTCCTAATTGTGGGGAAGGAAAGTACATTCCATGCTGACATCAGACTGACTGAAATTACCAAAAAAAAAATACTCTATATGCTGGAACAAAGTGTACACATACCATTATCTTAACTCCTTAAGTCCTTAAGCTACAAACTTAGTGTCCTGTCTCAGTACCACAATGTGTAAGAATCAATCCCCACATACTCCAATTAATATTTGTATTTCATTCAATAGCCCTCCTTTCACTGCTTTTTTCCACCACCTGCAAGCTCTTTTGTTCAACTCAGGACCCAATGCTGGCAAATACAAAGAGGACTTATTTTTTTATCCACAAGAAACCACCTTAAAAATCACTAATACTATTTACCTGATGAGTTACTTACTTACTTACATCCTAATTTGTGGAGCTGACAGAATTTGGGTACAATTCTCCAATTTTTCAGTTTACAAAGCAAATAGTAAGACTATAATCCTGTCATGCTACCTACATGAGAATGGTACAAAAACAGATTAAAAGATGAAAGCTTGCTGACAAAAATCTGAAACATGAGGTCTCATTGTGTTTTAAACTAGTTCAGTGCACTCGCCTCAAAAATTTCACTTCTCATCTACTCTTCTTTTAACACATAAAATATTTAAGGTTTTACTAGTCCAAAATTTATTTTAACCCCCATTTCAGAATTTTTTTTCCAAGTGTATCCTTCAGATGCCCACTGTGTTCTTGAGGGACACACTTACCAAGTTGTGCTTTGCAGCTCTCTATTGTCTTGTCCAGGTTCAGCTGGAACCTGCTCCGGATCTGTCGTTTGGGGGAGATGAGCTGCACAGGAGTGCTCTGCTGCTGGACTGACTCACTCAGCTCTTTCAGATCCATCTCAGCTTTGCTACGGTCTGGAAAAAGAAACACAAACTGAGAAAAAAGATTTTACAAAAGGAACAGAGGTCACTGTCCAGATGAGGCAAATTTCACCGAGGATGATCTGAAATGTATTTTGCTTCTTCTAAAATTATGGGCTAAATAATAATTCTAAAATGACTTTACTAAAAACAACAGATTCTTCCTCTCTGACACAAAATGTGAGCATCAATTACATGGAGATTTTCTCCATCAATGTGAAATTATCAAGAAATCACCATTCAGGCCTGTAAGCTGTCTGACAGCACCCCTGCTTAACTACTGCTGTTATTTACTATTAGTAGTAGTATTTTCACAGAAAATTAAATAGAAACAAAAATCCTTACAGTCACCATTTAAACCCCAAAAGTTAAGTTGTGAGAATACATATAAAAATCGTTACACTGGATAGATTAATAAATTAAAGATAAAATAATAGGGTTTTCAATATATGTCAGCAAAATCTTGAGTTTTCATCTACAGGTAGAGAATTTTCACTCTGAAACACACACAACTGTCTCAAAGAGCACATACTAGAGGGCTAAAGCTAAAACTGTCTTAGTAACTAAGTTTCACATTTTTGCTTCAATTTTTCCATTTCAGAGACTGTATCCCTGTGGCATAGTCCTATCCTTGACTCTTTGCCAGGAGTGCTGACACTCCATCAGTGCTCAGGGCACTAAACCAGCTGGAGTTAGTTGGTGGAACAGGAAGGGCACATGAAGAAGGGGGAAGGAATGAAGAGAAGAATTACATTTGGCGAGTTTAACTCCTTGAACTGGCTCATGGTAGGATAAAAAGAGCCAGTGCCATATGCTGGGAAAGGCCAGAGGCCATGGAGAAGACAAAAGGTAACACTGGCACAACGTGCATTTGTGCTTTGTTTGAAGTTTCATTCCAGAGCAGTTAAAAGTGGCACAGTATTGCCTTATTTTACTTTAAAAAAATATATATATTTACAAGACATATTCTGTTGATGTACAAGTCAGTGACATAAATATGAAGGGCTGAGCCAATGATCCCTCTGACCAGACATCCTTTACAAGTTTGAATTGCAGGATCCCAGAGTCCTCCCAGCACTCTGCTCAAGACACAAAGAGTCTTTGTTTTCTGGACTTTCACTTCTGTTTTTGCAGAGAGAAACCATGTTCACATTACACAGGAAGTGAGACACAATAATTAAATCACAGAATCATTAGATTCACAGAAGAATCCAAGTCTGGCACAGCTGACACAAACGAAGAGGGGTTGCCATTTTCATTCCTATCACCAGAGTATATTTAGCAAAGGAAATTCCCCAAAGCTGAAAACATAACTGATACTCTACTTGAAAGCATTCAAGCAGTTCTTTTATGATATTGCTCATGGACCATAACATTTTACTCAAAATGTTATATGCTCCAGCTGATGTCTCCCACCTGTGGCTCAAACAACTGCAGCACTACAGATTTCCTGATGTTTTTCCAAACACAATGTCACCCCAGATGAGACAACAAACAGCTGCAGTGCAGCAGGAGAAATTAATTCTATGATTATGTCCACACAGACAGATTAACATGCTGAAAAACAGACTTGTGGGCTTGTATCTGGAATCAGAATATCTGTAAGGCAGTGAAGACATAATTCAGCATTTGAACTCAAGCCTTCCTGAAATATCTGGCCAACACTGAGGGGCAGAATCTTGTTTCTCTGGGTAATATCATGTGGAGATAAAAAGCAGCCAGAACTGAATCAGAATACTCACAGGAACAAAGCAAAGCTGAGGACAGAGTTACACCTGTTTGGCTTTCAAAACTATTTTACCAACTTAGTACTTACCTACTCCATCTTTCAAAATTCCGCAATCCCAAAATTTACTTCTAAGGAGTTTCAAGACATCAAGAAACATTGCTAATTGCCTTTATCCATCTATCTCCCTAGAGAGGGATGGTCAGTGAGGAGGTGATGTGAAGGCAGCAAGACCAAAGAAGCCCTAGTAAATCCCAAATCCCAAAGATCATAAGAAAACCTTGCCAGCAATTCACTTGAGAGACTGGTGGGTGAAGAGCAGCAATGTTCATGCAATTACAACCTTTAGAAACTTACCCACTGTTTAGAAACATTCATTTGTACAGTTCAGCAAAAAAACCCACGCATCCTTTAACTACTTCTTATCAACACAAAGTAACAATAACAGAAATTCCCTTTAATAAAACAAAACAAAACCACCACCCCCCCCCGAAAATTTGATGAAACAATAACTACAAATGTGCCTCATTTAAAGACCTTTGTTCATTTAAAGCCACATACCAGTCAGTTTGTTCATATTATGTTGCACTGACACCACCACAATTTGTTCAGCTATAAGAGTATTAGGTTTTCAAAGGTCAAGACTAACCAAGATTAAGATTCAGAATGCTTCCTGGAGTGGAGGTTCTTTCTTGCTTAGAAGAAATTGGTGTTGATGCTTGAGGAGAGAAAGGTTTGGGGCTGCCTGACAAGCTCCCTGCTTGCCCTGTTCTCGTTGGTGCTGGAGAAGCTGAAAAAGTAGAAAATTAATAAAGACAGATTTAAAACTAGAATACCTCCTAATCGTGACAATTCTTTCTGTATTTACTTCCACTCTCCATTTATTTTGATAATTACAACTATTTTCTGCTACTTAAATGCAGGGGTTTGGTCACTTTTCAAGATTATTCATTAATTCTCAACCTGACAGAGAAAACTGATGTTTCTTATCTGTGATACTGGAAGTTAAACACCTTTTTTTCTAAAATTTCTTCATAATCCAAGTCATAATGCAGCCTGTCTTTAAAAAGTACATGGAATAGAACTAGTGCATTACCAAAGTCCCATATCCCACTTTTTTTTTTTTTTTTTACCTGTATTTTTCTCAATAAAGTCCATGGATTCTTCACTGGCACTAAAATGACTGGAAGTTGCTTTTTTCTCTGCATCCTGTTCAACATCAGAGCCAGTGTGAACTGATGAGTTTGTACTCATTGGTGACCGTGGCATATCTGTCAGTGAAATCCTACGGCCTGTGCTGCTGCTCAGCATGGACTTGCTCATCAGAATCTTGGGTGATGCTGTCATATCAAAGTTCAGTTTGATTTTCTCTTGTTTGTCTGTCTTTGCAGTTCCAGCAGTTGGGTTTGCAGGGTCTAACAACATTTGGTATTGATTGTTGGGAGTATATGGTGTCCGGAAAGGTGCGTAATTAAATACTCCAAATTTTCTACGAATGTTATCAACATAAACCTCCATTTCTTGCATTGCACTATTGAAGATGCTTTTAGTCTTTTTCACAGAAAAAGGAATTTCTTTAGACATGAGGTAGCAATTATTTATTGGAACCCAGGCCCTATATATAAAACAGAAAAATAAAAGATAATATATTTCACACCGTGGATTGACATTGACATTGCACATACTCATTTATTTTAGCCTGATCATAAAGATATGCACACCTCAGATCATTTCAAAGAACCTACAGTTCTCCACAGCACACCACAGACACAGGAATGAACCTGCATACTCACCAGATTAATGTATGTACCAATCTTACAAACACGGCTCACATTCTACAGACATCATGTAAGGAACTAAAATTGTGTATGTTACATTATTACAGAGTTTGTTAGAGTCAAGGTTCAAAAGACAGGATACAAAAACTCTTAAGTGCACAAAATTACCACAGGAATTTTTTAAGCACTGGCAAAGGCATCCTCTGGTTAAACTCCCACCTGTCATGTTGGCCAAAGAAACGGGCATCGACTTGCCCGTCTTTATCCCTCAGTGCTTTAGCAGGCCAGAATGGAAAGCCTTTGAGTTTAGCCCAGACCAAAGGGTGGGGATTGCTCTAGAGGAAGAGGCAAAACACACAGTCAGAAAATGCAAGTAGTACTACCTTCAAATCTCATAATAAACATGATTTTTTTTTTTTTTTACTTGTATACATTACTTAGGTTCAGTAAAGATCCAACATGCTCAAGGCACTTGCCAAATACAAGACTCCATTTTACTACATACATATAAATCCTGAGAGGACAAAATGATAAAATTATGTTTAAAAAAAAACCAAAAAAACCACAAAAAAAACAAACAAAAAAACCCCAAACATAAAACCTTACATGTCTCAACTAAACTCAATGCAATTGCACTTCTTTATTTGTTTATTTTTGATTAGTCCCCTCCAAACGTGTAAGTTAGGCTAGGGTCAATCTTTGAAATGCTCTTAATTTTCATGTAAGTCTGTGTCCTGGCAGAGCATGAGACATTGAAGAGTCCCTGACTTCAGGTAAGCACTACTTAGCAACAACCAAAACATCAGTGTGTTATCAACCTTATTCTCATACTAAATCCAAAACAGCACTGTGCCAGCTACTAAGGAGAAAATGAACTCTATTCCAGCTGAAACCAGGATAGTCCAAGAAAGAACTTGATGGATTATACACTTCTATTAAACAGAAAAGAGGTCACAGAAGAAAAATTGAGTCTAAATTCTCACACACCTGCAGAAAGAGACACTCACACCTCAGAAACCCTCCCGGAGTGCTGGCACCATGGGCAAGCACAAATGACACAGGAGCAATTATCTTATATTTGAGGACAGATAACTTGAGTACTGAACTGGCTGCTTACACCCTTTACAGTTATTTGTGATGGAACCAATCCTTTTGTGAAAACATCTTGAGACAGTCTGACTCCACAACGAACACGCTACACAAGTACGAGCTATTTGGTGAACTACAGCAGCTTCCCTCGACTCAGTAACCACCACAGGTTTAAAACAAAGAGGGGATAACAGCAACAGTGAAATGAGAACTACTGGCTCATTGTAGCAGCCAGACTACCATAATCCTCAACTTACACAAGGCTCACAAAACCAATTCTCTCGTTTTTGGCAAGCAGCTAAATAACATTCCGGACAAACTTCGATTTCATTCATCTGAAAACAAAAAACAAAGTTATTGGAGAGATTAAAGAGAGTCCCAAGTACTATTATGTTAGCCTGTCTAGTTTGCTAGCACCATTTTTCCACAAATTTCTGGGTATAAATCCCCATTTCCCAAGAAGGCCAATGGCACCTGGCTTGTACCAGCAGCATTGTGGCCAGCAGGACCAGGGCACTGCCCCTGCCCCTGTGCTGGGCACTGCTGAAGCATCTCAAATCCTGTCTTTGTGCAGAATCCATATATCCACTGTCTTCTCTTCCCTCCCCTCCCCTTCCCAGAATTTTTAATTATAAATAGTGAATATCCTAATGGAAGACACATTAGTAATGCTCTTGCCAGACACCATTCTCTGGGCCATGGATAAGAAAGCCTAAAAAATTATGGTTCTGCAATACACACATAAGAAAACATATATTATTTCACTCAAGAATACATGAGATTGAACACTTTAAAAACACAGAACAGTTAATTGAGGCACTCATACCTCATGCTCACAGATTTTGATGATGACTTTTGCTGTCTGTGTCAATTTGTGATTTCCTGAGGAAACAATAAAATGCTTTAACCAAGAAAATTGTTATGCTAGCATTATGATAAAATCAACATTTTTCAGATTTAAAAGTCAGTGATAAAACCAAAAGAGAACATCTAAAAATGATGTAAAACCCTATGTATAAACTACACGCTTGCAAAAGCAGGACAGGAGCACTTCTCTTCTCAACGGAACATTGTAATAATCTTTAAATGCTCCTTTTGGAAGCCTACTGCAGCCTTCCCCTCACCAAGGCACTCTTTCAGTGAGGGATGTGCTGTATGATCTTCTCAGTTAGGTCTTAATTAAGTGCTGCTCAATGCAAAATGCTACAGCAACTTGGGAGTTGGAACCAGGTGATCTTTAAGGTCTGTTCCTACCCAAACCATCCAATGATTCTATGGACCCAAACCATCTATGATTTTAACTTATGTGATTTTTTTTTTCCTAAGGTGGAATGAGAAAGTAACAGCACAGGTTATATTTAGCCCTACAGTTTTATGTATGCCAATTGTTCAAAAAAAAATCTGTTATGTTTAGGCATTCTGTTCATTAACAAAGATACTTTCAGCACTTACCAACTAGAAGTCTACAAATGGCTCCACAACTTTAACTATTTAAAAGTTTCATATTTGAGGACATAAGTACACATCAATACTTACCCCCATTGTAAATAATGCAGTTGTGCAAAATCCATTTGGCATCAGCCAAAAATGCTTCAGTGCAACCGTACATTTTCTTTTTAACATTCTGTAAAGAAGAAATTAAGAATGTATCAGGAAACAGAAATGAGTAAAAAGTGACAGCTTCTTCCTCAACACTGTTTCCTATCAGTTATACAATTAATAAAACTGACTCCTGGAACTGTTCAAGCCAGGCTGGACAATGCAAGTCCCATTATTCACCTCTGGACTGTTTCTTTTTTCTTCTACACCTCAGTGCAGTGGAGATCACAATATTTGTTGAATGATCAGTAAAATGAGTCTGGAATGACCCCTGGATATACACCAAATGGTCCCAGATTAATGAACCAGTGACCCATAAACAGCTTACAAACATGATGATAGAATGCAAACCCTGGTTAAAGAAGTCTCTCCTGGAGATCATTCCTGGAATTAGATGAATTTAACTGGAGGAAGTCAGCAGTGTAACCTTGTCTTTTTCATACTGTTTTTCCTGAGCATTTGTTACTAGTTCAGACAAAACAGTGAACGTACTGAGTTGGCATATGATTTAGCTGCAACTGAATTGACTTTTATAGTAACAAAAAAACTCAAAAATTATTTCAAGCAACTTCTCTCCCCCGCCACTGAACACTTCAGAAATGTTACAGAGAGCAATCAAAGCCAAAGAACCTTCCTCTGTTAGCTTCATACAAACCTTCTCTAATGTACAAAGGTCCATTGGATGAAAGATATATTCTGCATAATCTGGGTGTTGATCCAGTGAAACTGGCTTTTGAAATGGCTCTGTCTGTTAGGGGAAATAATAAACCACACTGCTTACTAATAGGAAACAGTTACAGCAATGACACAATACTCACTCATTTTCTAACACTGTTTCCAACTGTGTTATCAGAGAAAATCCTTCAAAGGTAATCATAAAATGTTGTGAGGAAGTAAATTATTAGCAGAACAACAGGAACTAAAAGGTCTCATTTGACTGATTTTTCATATGCTGGACACAATGAATTGCAAAAATTAGAGGTTTCATAAAAGGTACTGTTATGATTTGCAGTCAGGGTTTTTTTGTGTGGAGTATTAGATGAGGCTCAGCAGAGCATTTTTAGAAGAATAAAGACACTAAATTTGCAATTCACAAGACTCAGAAATATTTTTCTCCTGACTCTCATTAGAATCACAACTTTCAAAACAATGATGGCTTGGTAATGCAAACACAACTGAACTTTTTTCAGAGGGACTCCACAATGTGGAGGGACTGCAATTCTTGGACCAAACCAATTAAAGGACTTGGTACCAACACAACAGGTTACTAGTAAAATGCCTGAAGGGCAAAACATCTCAAAAGCATTCATTAGACATTAGCTTTCTAACCACATTTCCCAAACACTTTGCGAATTCAATATAAACAAACAACTGACACTTTGCTACTGAAAAGCTGCACTTAAAGCTTCTAAGGGCTCCATCTGATAGTATTTAGCACTCCAGAGTGACAGGATTTGAAGAGCCAAAATCTGTCAGTACCCAGAGTAAGAAATTGTCACTATTGTTCTGCTTAATACTTGCCACAGAGAGTAAGAGCTGCAGAGAGCCCATGATTCTGCACCTACGGTTTTCCCAACATACTCTATAGTTATTACAACCCTGCAGGCACAGAGACACCCTCTCTGCTCCTCTACCTTACATACAGGGGAGCAACAGGAGTTAAGATAACTCATCACATCATATTTTGATTAACTGTTATCTTCATACATGTGAGAACCAGGCACAGCCTGCGTGGCAAAGAACAAGTGACAAGAATTGTTAAAACTTAGAAGCAACAATGAGTGACTGGAATAGCTGAAACTTGGAGGCTTGGTGATTTTCAGGAGTCTGAGACAGATGCATGGAGATAGGTACAAGCTGGAGGAAATCCAGTTTTACCTCCATGATTCAGAAGACAGCAGCATGAAAGTTAATGGCACAGGTTTCCAGTACACTGAAGAAAATTTCTTCAACATTTTAGAACTATATGATACAACTAACTTGTGTGGCAAGAACCGTTTCTACTAACAGATAGAAGCTATGTTTGCAACAGGTATAATCACTAATATAAGAGTCTGGGCCTAGGGCTCCTGTCCATACAACTGTATTGGTAAGAGACTGTGTCTCCTCATTCCCCTTGTATCTCTGAGACATCACTGTCCACTTTCAGAGAGAGAAACCACTTTCCACTGGAAAACCACACTGTATTTTCACTGCACCTACTGAAAATACATCCAGAAGTTACACCAAAAACTGCATTTTAAATGCACTCCAAAACAGTCTCTAGAAGCCAAGCTAATCTGCCTGTGCAGGGCAGGTGGCAGGCACCACAGAAGCTGTCACACACAATCTGATAAACTAAACTAGGTTCATCATCCACTAAAGGAAGCAAAACCCAGGATTACAACAAACAGATGACCCAAATATTTAAAGAAAAAACAACGAAAATTTCCTTACCCCTGGCTGTTTCATTTTCTGTAGTGCAAACTTCAGTAGATATGATAGCTGTTCGATGGTGAGCATTGTCATTGCTTTACTCTGTGTTTCTATGCATTCTGCCACTGTGATTTTCTACAGATTCAGATTAAAAAAAAAATTTTGTCAGCAAATATTTCTAGGTAAATCCTCCTCCACTGAAACATTCTAGTATTCAAATGGAATATAATAGGTGTTCAATACCAAAAAAAGCCCTTTCTCATGATGCAGTGTAAGTACTTCAGATGCTTATTTTACTTGGTTTTTGTTCTCAGTATGTTCATTTAAAAAAAAAAAAAAAGAGGAAAAGAAAAAAAAGGAAAAGACCAGAAAATTATCATCTTCAAGATCACACAAAGTGAATGTGTGAATACATAAAATTCCCAAATACAATGTGAGTTCACAGCAATGTGAACAAGTGAGAAGGTCACCTGGGCTCTAATATAATAAGTGATCAAAAAAAAATGCAATAAACAAATTTGCTTTCATTATAGATACTTGGATGCTAAGTATCCTCTCCCCAGAAATCTTTGGAGAGGAATGATTAAATTCTTCCTCAGCCCTGCAGAAAAAAATTGTAATAAAATACCCACTTGTTTATGGGTATTTTTTTATACAGGCCATCCTATGCCTTTCTTGAAATTTGGGGAGGGTTAGAGGGACAAAGTTCATCCTGCTGCCTTCCACAAATTTTGTCAAGTCTTATAAGAAACTTGTTCGATTAAAAGCTACATTTTAAAATTAACTGATGAAGCTGTAAGGTTGAGTGGTGACACAAACCTGCTATCTAATCAAGGCATTTTTTTCTGCACTGTTGAAAAGCTGATCAGCCCACTAGGAGAAGCACAAGTTAAACTAGTGGAAAACTGCAGAATGTTTTCAGAATTAGTGGTGCCTGACGAAGAGATCACTCTTTGAAATGGTGCTTTTCTAGAGCTGGAAACACAAAGGAAGTTGAAGACTGGCACCCAGGGAGAACAAGTGGTGAAGCAGAGCCACAGATGGCTCCTCTCCTGTACAAATTTTTCTGGTCCCTTTACCAAGAGGCGACACAGGAATAAACCAGCGACGTTTCAGAACACAGAAAAAGCCGCTTAAATCTCTCCAAAACAAGCAAGAAACGCAGTCCTTCCATCCAACTAACCTCACATTCGGGGCAAAACCAATCCCCCTCTGGCTCGGCTGTCAGTTTCAGACACTTAGCATGATAAACCCGAGGGCAGAGCTCGCAGCAGAGGACTTGGCCTTCCCGATGACAAACCCAGCAATAGAAATCATTCCGTCCATCCTGCGGTACAACATCAACAGGGTCTGTGGTGAGTGGCTGCTTCATATAGTAAAACGGACCATGTCTTAGTTCTGACTGAAATGTAGGCAAGAAAAACAGGTTTGGTTTCAAAACAAATTTGCATTTTTTTTTTCAAATCGTCATAGTCATCATATATATATATAAGCAAACAGCAATTAACAGAGTTTGATTAACATGTATGCAAGCACAGTATCTTAGTCATTGCACAAAATCATTCATAAAGAAGTTTATTTCTTATTGAGATGTCGAATGACAGTTTGCACTCAAGACCAGAAACAAATTTTTTGTGGCAAGTGAGGGCATCGAGTGCAAGACATGCAATCCAACAAGAGAGAGCAGACACTTTAAGCTTCAAGAAAGAAGTATTGCTACAGAAGCCATTAGCTCTTCTGAACTCAGAATTCCATGGGGCTGTGCAAGCTAAATACTGAGATATTTAGTGGTGGCTAAACCTGGGACAACTGAAGAAGTTAGTCCTGAAACAAGGAGTAGAACACCATGCAAGTCTGGGCTAGGTTGCAGCAGTTCACAGCTTTGCACCATGAAGCAAGCCAGTGCCAATTCTGATTAATAAGGCAAACTGTAGAGAAGGATGACAAAGGAGCAAATTCACATCCTGAGCAGCCACCTCCGCTACAGGAGCAGGAACACTGGGAGAGATTTCATTCATCCTCTAAATGCGTATGAAAATTTGAGACTCACAATCTCCATTGGTTTGCCTGCCCTAGAAAACAGTGTTAAATTTGTAACCTGCATGAACTGCTCTTCCACTTGAGCCCAACTGCTCAAAGACGACACAGCACAAGAAGTGAAGAGCCTGGGAGGGCTTAAGTGGGTCCACAGATACCTAAAGTTTGTTATATCAGCTTTGAAGAGCTGCTAACATGTATTGGGAAACTACATTCTATTTATTAATGACAAGGGAACTTCAATTCTCTGGTATTAATTACAGGGGTGGTTTGCTGAGGAGGGCACAGGGGGAAACAATCTTGAGATTTTAGGCAGTTTGTCTGATGTAAAACTGCTTGCTCATAACATCACTCAAGCATCCAAATGCTTGTGGTCTGCAAAACCATTTTGTTTGGTTCTCAGGTCATTTTGCATGGGTCCTACATTTACACATCTGGAAGTTCTGAGATCCCTGTGTAATTCTCCACCTTTGGGGCATGCTGTACAAAATCAGTCACATGGGGCAAATGTCACCAAACACAACCCACATTCTACTTCAAACCATAATATTTTTAAATATCTGAAGTTAGAAAGGATGAGATCTAATTATTTGCATGAATAAAGGACCTTTAAGGTAGAAGTGTTATATCTCAAAAAATACCCAGAAGAGGTATCATCTGCAATTATCTAACATTGTATAATATTTTAGGTAAAGAAAGGATGTTACCCATAAACATTCCGGCATCTAAAATTTCACATGAATTTCTTTCAGTTTTGGTGGTTTTCATTTTCTATTCTACAGATGATAAAGCCTCAAAAGACACTTTGTTCCCACCACAGAAATGGGCAAAATGATACTTCTGTACTTTCTATATATATATATATTTAATTCTATAATATGACAAGACTTTCAGAAGGAAGGTTCTATGAGACCTTGAGGAATAAGTGGGACAGCATAAGGGTTTAACTCCATTTCAGGGTATTGCTACTACAATCATTCAAACAGATACAAAGGCATCAGGAAACACAGAGTGAGGAAAGGAAAGTTGTGATTTCCAGTGCAGAAACATGTTCTGTTTGCAGCTTTATGCACCACAGCTGTGAGACCAAAATCTCAATCTTGTATACATGGAGATGCAGCTATGGGGAATTTCCTTCACTGCAGACAAAGGAAATCACCAGAAGAATTTAATACATATTCTGACTTGGAAGTAGATATAAGTAGTATGTGCACACTTTGCAAGATTCAAAGACTCAGCTTTAAGAAAAACATAAAACCTGTGAAACTATCCCACAGAAATCGGCTCAGAACATCCAAACTGAAGAGAAGTCCATTTTGGCTGAAGCATGAGAAGAATTAGTTTTCTGTTCAAGGATGCTTATACCATTTAGACATCTATCTCCTTATTTTGCCTAAGCCAAGTTTAAGAAACAAAACAAAAAAAAGGTTCAGAGACTCAAAAGAGACCCAAAGAACAAAACTTAAGGACTGAAAATGAGTGATTCAACTGCATCAAAAGACCTTTTCACTTGTAATGTTTTAAGAGTTAAATTTTTAACAGTTGGCAAAGTTCAACCTCAAATAGGTGGTAGCTTGTTTTAAAGTCTTTATTAAAGTTATTAAGACCTGTAGAATGACACAGAAAACTGAAGAAAAAAACAACGGTATCATAGTGCTGTTTTGGGGAGAAAAAGATCACTATTTATATTCAGTTTAAATGAATACTGCAGCTAGGAGTAAAACAAGCTGACAACTTCAATCACATTGTAACTGATCAAAGTGCTAAAAGTTTCTGGTTTTTAACCTGTCTTAGCTACATTCTACAATTCCATAATTCTTTGCCTGTATTTCAGCACTTTAAATGCCTGTTGGCACCATTCTGTAGATCTGTTACTGCATCCACAACAAAATACAAAGCTTCATGCAACTGTAACTTCAGCAATGGTATCCTGGAATACTCAAATATTACAAAGCACTCTGTAATGCAGAATATTAAGTTGGAGGTTTCCAGGGATGTTGTGGTACCTCAAAACAGATTTATCAGCCAATGAGAACCACAGCTACCAGCTACATTATACTTGAAACTTAACCTGAGAGCAAAACTAGTACCTGTATGCTTCACTCACATCTGCTCAGCAGTAAAAGGATCTCTAACAACTGCCACCACACAGAGTAGAATTTACACCTACTTTAAACACAACAATCTTCAGGCCCACTTCAAATTTGACATGCAAGACAATATTAAAAACAACTTGTGAAAGCTGAACAAAACTCAACAGATTATATTTTCTTGCTAACTTGTAATAAACACAGCAAAATAAGCAAGTCTGATTGGTTTTCTTCATTATTTATTCTATCCTGTACATTGCGGGTCTGAGATACCTGGAAAACAGAAAAGGATTTACCGAGGGGAATGTATCACGTTCAACAACTGCAACTGTGTTTTCACATGTATTTCTAAATGCAGGAAGAAAAAGTGGAAATTAACACCCTAGGATTCAATTCCACTGTTTGTAAAATTATCTCTACACTGCACAGTTAGAAGCTCAGACTTCAGTGGGGCAACATCTCCCCAGAAAACTTCCAGGATGTAGAGGAATAAATCCAGCCTGAAGTGAAGCTCAGCAAAAGCCAAACTGACCCCAGTGCACTACTGCAAGCAGATCTCCACATGCTACTGTCACACCTCCCAGTTATCCTGAAATAAAATATGATTGACACTGGTTTTTAAGGCCTGATTTATTCACAGGCATTGCTGCAGGACAACTGCAGTGATTAGGAATTTCATTTTCTTTCTTCACCAGTGCAATTGTACCAAGGTAATATCTAATGTGGATGTTGTTATGCCAGGAAAAAGTGCTTTAAATGCTCACAACTTAATCCCGTGTTCATATGATCCTGGCAAAACAAAAAACAGTGACACACAAAAGAACTTGGAAAAATACACAGGTATGTCATTATTACATTAGACATGAAATAATTTCAGTAAGGCTGAAGACTGCTTTCATGAAATCTCCTCTAAGATCATGCAGGTGCTTTACAGCATTTGCCATTCAATACATATAATTCTTGCACATGCATCATACAATGGATCAGAAATTGTCAGTGTCTTCCAGAGTCGAGTTCTTCCAAGAACTACAACAAATGCCATCAGTTCAGGATTCAGAAGTCACTAAAAATGAGGTTTCAAGCATGAAGGCTTAAAAGTCAGTGTGACCCATTGATTCAACTCCCATTGGCAGGAGTGTACGTTGCCCAGAAGTTTTAAGGAAGGGGAGGGAATCTGCAGAATACCAAGGATGGAGCTGACTTTTGTTAATAATTCGCAGTAGGATGGGACTGAAAGCAGATGAGGAACTTCCACTGACATTATGAGATCTTTCTCATCTTAGATATCACACCACTGAGCATTTCCTTTTAACGGTTTTAATTAATAACAGCTGTTGTTTATTTTAATTGTTTTTACATTTCTTCATAATAATTCTGTTCAAAATTACATTTATTGATTATATATCTTATTAGCTTTGTGAAATCAATAAGCAGGACACAGGTTGTCTTTCTCAACAACAATAAAAGAGCATTCAAACCCAAATGATAATGCCAATTCCTACCCCCACTGCAGTCACAAATTAATAACCACTTCTTAAGAGTACAAGAATGGAGCTTCCTAAAGAGGATTGAGCTCCTGATCAGCTGTCTCTACATCCTTTACTGTTTCATATTCTAGCATTAAAAAACCATGACTTCTCTTACCTGCTCTTTATTATTACTGTTCAATAGACCAGGTTTCTTTTTCTTTTTTATAGGACTTGTTGATGCATCTTGTGGTGAGTGGCCATTAGAGGAATGTGGAGGGCTGGGAAATTTCCTTTTTTGTGCTGTGCGTTCAGCAGAGCCAGGATCTGGAACAGATACAAACAACATAGTTGAAGACTGCAGAATAATGAAAAACACTCCAACAAGGTTATGGTTTGTCATCCACACCGTGCAAAGATTTTAAATTCATCTTTTTAAAGTAAGAACTTGCAACTTTATTCTCTCAGAACAAAATTAAAATGATTTCTAATGAATCAGCTCAATTATAAAGAACTTACTGATATTTTTCAAAAGAAACAAGTGTGTAAGGAGCTGTAAAGGACAATCATAGAACAGTGACATGATTTGGACAAAATAGAAGTGAAAGTTCATCAGAGTTGGTTTGACATGTTTAGTTTTTCCCTAAGCTTTTAATGCATGCAACAAACAGAACCTTAGTTAAAACCACAAGGATCAGAAGTCATCAATATCACAGAAAAATAACTGAACCATCCCCAAAACACAGAACTGCACAGGAAAACAAAAAAACTCAAAACTGTGGGTTTGGCCACTTTCTGCACAATTTTATGGAAAATAAGGAGCTACCTGGTGACTTCTAATTGACCAACAGCTTGGCAACTTGTGTTAAGGTAACGTTTAAGGAAACCATGAATAAATATGAAAAATATATTAAAATATAGATTTGAAGATTATATAACTGAAAGAGGGAAAATAAAGGTAGTAGCATTTGCCCATCCTGAGTTTCGTGAATCTATAACAGCTGCACCAGGCTAACAACACAGGTCATTTCAACAATTTTAGGAACAGTGTCTGCCACTAGTTCTGTAGGCACAGCTACTTCAGCAGTGCTGCCCAGCAGAAATGTTGTGTCAACTCTCAGGGAAACTTTTATGTTGACATAAGTTACAAACCTTTGGCAAAACATAGTTAGGCTGGTTTAAATAAACAAACAAAAAGTTTTCATGTTTTGACTATTTTTCCTTCCCACACACCCCTCCCCTTTCACGCCTGTAGGCAGCATTTAGGACCAGTTATCTCCTGACATGCCCAGGCTGGATTCAATGCAATGTGTCTGAGGCCATGACTGTTACTGGATCTGTTTTGATTCAAGCAAATCTGCATTTAGCCCAAAATTTGGATTGATTTGACATTACAGAGAACTGCCAGATAAGGTATGTCACCTCTGTGTGTGAAAAGTAGAGTGTCTGCTTCCTCCCCTCCTTGAGCAATTATGACAGTAAAAATTCTAACACAGTACAACTCTGCTGTCAGGAGACTCAGTGGGTTTGTCAGTTTAGCTGATTATGCACAGAAGGTGGCAGAAGAACTCCTTGGGCTGGGATATGCTTCACATATCCCAAGGGAGCTTCGCCAACCCAGCTATGCTGGAAGAAACACTGCAGCATCAGTGTCAGCTAAACCAAAGCCCACAACTAAACCAAAGTGATCAAACCTAAAACCAAAAAAAGCTCTGAGTTCTATTTCTTTTTCATGAAAGTAGAACAGAGCTTATTCAGCATGGGAACTGTTTGCACTCAGTGATCTGCAAAACCAGCATCACACCGTATCTTTTCTCATCTTCCTGTCACCACATTAAGTCTTTGTTTCTTTATTATAAATTGCAGTTCCCAACAGAGTCTTTCCACACGTTACTAAAGACAGTCATAAGAAAACTTCTCTCACTGTGAAGTGCTGATCATGCCTTACTCTTGTTTTCTCAGTGCAGGGAGATGTGAGAATTGTCTCTCTCTACATCCCCAAAGGACTTGCAAGGATGTCTGAGCCAGAGTTTCTCACCAGCAAATAAAGCCATCACTGTAACTCCCTCAAGAGACTCAGCTGTTATTCCAAGACTGCACCTATGCAGGGACAGCTTAAACCAGGGGGGTAAAAGGACAGCATAGTTTTCTGCCCTTTGGTTTCTATTTCTTACTTCCAGGCACAAAATTGCCACCAGTGAAGCACAACAGTTTCCTTTCAGCTCCTGAGCCTCAGATTGTGGGGATTACAAAGAAGGTGACTGTGACTCCACACATTGTGACTCAGCTTTAAGTATGAAAATCAGCTGTAAAGTTCCTGCCCCCCATGATGTAATGCTTTTCACTTTTAAATGTTGTTTTTTCCTAAATTAACTGATTGGGGGTCAGGAAAAGGGTTAAACTGGTATTAGCTAAACCAGAACTGAATTACAATTCAGTCACAGTCAAACCCAAACCACACCTCAGCAGAGAAGGCGCTGATTCAATACTGACCCTATGAAATGATCACACAAAGACACTTGTTTAAGTGATTTGAAAATCGACTTTAAGTAATGTAATTCTCTTCCATAGTTCAAGAAGCCTGAGCACACAAGGGATTTTCAAATAAACCAGTGGTGACTCATAGACAACATACAAAAACTGACCTGAAACACACTTCCTTTTTTTCTTTTTTCAACTGGAAGTCATTTTCTTGAGGCAATGTAAAATGTAACTGGAAAAATTAAGGAATAGACAGGAAAACAGCAATGCACAGGCATCTTCTTTCAGATTTAGCTGTGCTACTGGAACAGACCAGTTTCATTAACTATCACAGCGTGTTACCAATCTCCCAATCTGTGAGGGACCTAATAACATGAACAACCTTTTAATTCATTTTAAGTAACAAAAGAATGGTAGCACCTACTTAAATTGTTTGAGCTTTATCTTCCAATTCTAATCCAGATTAAAAAAATGCTAAAGTTGCATTTTGTGTGAATTTCTTTCAACAGGAGTGCCCCATTCAGCACAAGCTGCTGCTTCTCCCTGCCTGGCTCTTCCAGCTGTGTGGCTGAGCTGTGAACCACATCAAGAAACTGCTCCCTGTTAAAACAACCTGTCAGGAGAAAAGTTATTTTTTAACCTGAATCACTTCCCAGGTGTAGTGTTACCTGAACAAAGTGAAACTAGTCTGAGAGCACTGGTCTCTTTTGTTCTAATTTAAACTCTGCAGCAACTTGGTGACTCTGTTACTTCAGAGCTGGATTCAAGTTTCTGAACATTCCATTGATAAACCAATTGTACTAACAAATTCATCTCCCAAATTAATTTGCCAAATTTACTAAAAAATTAAGCAAGATTAAGTCTTCTTATTTCTTGATTTCTTGTGTGATTTTGCTATCTTAGCACCATTTTAAAATTCTGCTTCCAGCTTAAGTGAAGAAATAGACACCTGAAATAAATTTTTAAACTCTCATTAAAAGGTACCTAGTTTTACATCACAAGGTTAGTATTAATTGGTGTGTGATGTTACCGAGGTTGACACTAAGCACCTATGAGTGCTCTTGCAAACCATCCACTGGGGAACAACAAGCTCACCTGAGCTTCACCTGAAAGTTAAAATCTTTGTTTTAGTATGCCATCATGTGACTAAAGGATTAGTAACTAATGCTCCCAGGAGACAGACTAAAGCATACTTAAACCCTAAAGCAACTTAATTTCACACTTTATGACTATTTTAGAAGTGCAGTTTTTATGTGATGGCAATGCAGTTTTTGAGCAGATAACCACGACAATGGTTTAATACATTTCAGCTTAGAAAAAACTATAAAAAAAACCAAACAAAAGTGTATTATTTATATCAGGGATCTTATCTGGCTGCAGCATATGGAGCACAGACCACGACCAGATCCTTTTATGCTCTAAACATTGCCAAGTGCTGCACTGTGAACACTGCACAGCAGCCATTCCTGACAACTCACTGAGAAGTCTCATTTTTCTCAATGGAAGCAGGTGCCAACTCAGAAAATGTCTGAAAGTAGGATGTTGTTTTCCTTGCTTTTCCTGTGATCCTCAAATGTAATTCTTCTTGAAAACAAGCAACATCAACATGCCTTACTGTCAGAACACAGCACAAACATACCCAGTACCAAAGAGTAACTGACAGTGATGTCTCTTATTCCCTTCTTTCTGTACACCTTTTTTGTTGTTTTTTAACTTAAAAACTTAAGCTAAATGCAATCAAAGTAATTCCAGACTAAAACCATAATGAAATCATGTCTACATTTCTAGGCATCTGTTATATTTGCATTAGCTTCCCTATCAGTAAGGCCTTAATGAGAGCTGAAATCTAAGTTAAAGCTTCTCAGAACCCTCCCACAGATAGAAAAAGGGAACAAATCGGTTCTCTAGCACTGTTGTTTGTTCACCCAGGAAGCAAGATGGTTTGGAAAACTGATATGGACTCAAAAAAAACAACCAAACACTTAAAAATTGTTTTCAGCTGGATGAGCACAGCAACAAGTCCCAAAGCTGACAGTTGCCAGAATAAAAGAAAAGGATGGAAATGTGGCTGACAGGAAGGAGGATGCCAGCGTGGCAGGTCTGACTTGGATCACAATATATTGCCTTAGTGTTGTATCCTCAACACAGTGGACAGCAAGCCAAATAAGAAAAGCCTGAGTAAATGAGAATTACAATAGAATTACAATTGATTTTAAAACTCAACCTCACAAAAAGTTAGACAATCAAAACAAAAGCCTCCCCCAGAAGTGTGGAAATTGCAGGATAAAAGCTTTTACTGTCAGCAAAAGAATTACCCTTCTTTGAGACAGGGTATACCTCGTGGATGGGAAGGAAATTTTTGCATTTCAAAATAAAATACAGATAATCAAAAAACTGTCTTAACTGCATTAGGTTTCCTATACTTTCATGAAGAGTATTAGTTATTCAAATTCTGTACTTAACTTTCTCCTATTTTAGACACTAATTCTATGAAAAATGAGCTCTTTACTGCTTGTAGAGCAGAACTTTTCTGTTACGGTAATTTTCAGACAGTGACAAGAGGTAAACTCAGAAACACATTTGTTTAAACAACAACAACAAAAAATTTAAAAAAGCTTTTCAATATGATTAGTGACAAAGACAGTAAGATCAGCAGTCATTTTGGTTTTCCAAGAGCCAGAAACAGGAATGTATTTTTTCAGCAAAAGCATTATTTTAGTCTCCCAGGAGATACCAGTAAACTGAGACACAGTTACACCAATGAATTTTCTGTAAGTAGGTTTTTGATATCTCAGTGCAAGTGGGTCAAACATGCAAAATTCTGAATAATGTTTCCAACTAGAAACACAGTCAACTGTTCCATATAAGTCAAACACTCAACAGAAGTGTCACTTAAAACAGAGCCAGCCCAAGGCTACTTCTCTTAACATTAATTCCCAATGCCACATTATGCCTTTTATTATGACACCAAGAGTTCTGCCAACATTTGGTGAACCAAATCAAGGAATTAAATTTGATGAAATGGAACAAAAGAACGAAAATTTACTGAACATGAAGAATTCATTTGATGGCTGTAAGAAACAGTTGGGTTAGCTTAAAAAAAAAGGCAGTGTGAGAGAAGGTACAAGAAAACAAAGGTGACTGAAGACTTCTTAAGCTGCCATTACACCACAGAAATGTGTATCTATGCCTTCAGAAGGAAAAGAACAAAAGCAGAAAACTGACTTTCACCTAGACTGCCACTTCTTCTCAAAATCTCGGAATGTCTAATTTAAAATGGTATAAAGAGTAAACAATGAAGAAATCTGCAAGAAAACATACAATACTAACTCCAGTTCAATTTGACAGAGCAGGTTTCAATTAATAATTGATATGAATTCCTGAATTGTGAAGTCTCATGGTTAAATTTATTATCCTGATTGATTCTTAACAGTTTTACGATTTTTCAAATCCGTTACCTATAATACTATAGCAAGGTTAATTATCTTCAAAACACCTTAACAAAATCGTGGATAAATCTGTCAGAACTTACACTCAACTTTGAGCCATTTCAATCTTCTGCCAGAATTCTGAAACATGATGCAACTGCAATCAACCACCAGAGCCCTGTTTACATTCCAGAAACACCAACCCATGTAATTAACCCAATCCAGCTGCTTAATGCCATAAATAACCAGAGGTCAGCCATGGTTGTGTAAATTCTGCTCAACTCCTACTACGTTACAGTTTTACACAAGTATGAAGAGACACTGCTACTTGTGTCTTCACTGTAGGGCTCTGGAAGATGAAAAAGAAACACTTTCCAACAACTCACAAGGCAAGGAGCTGTGAGGTGTGGATAAGCTGGAGCCTGGCTCTGGGGGGATTGCTGCCCCAAGGCACTCCAAGGACCCAGTGCTGACTCCTGATAACAAGGGGCTCTGCACTAGAGACAAAGGCCCTGGGTTGGTGCCTGTTCACTGGAGGAGTCTCAGATTTGGGTTCAGGTTGCAGTTAAGAATCTCCATCTCTGTGGGATTAAATACTTGGTATCACTGCAAAGAAAGCTGATACACCCTGTGCTGTGCTGATACTGTTCTAAAATGTACAATGCATTCTGGGAAGTCCACTCAACTAGTCATTTTGTATTCATATTCAGGATGGCTGAACAGTTTACCAGCGAGAGGAGCCCCTGGGACCAAAGCCTTCAACACAAACCTGCTGCAGTGCAAAAGCTGTAGGAGTCAGAATCCTCACCATTAAGCAGGATATGATTTTATGCCAGGCTAAGACCATCTGATGACCAGCTCCCAGCCATGTCCATCATCTGTTCAACTCCCCAGTAATCTGGTTCAGGGAGACAAGTAGGTAGAAAACTACCTCTACACCCAAGTCCTGGGTGTAGAACCCAAGTTCTCCAGAAGAGAACTGGTAAGAGCCAGCACAGATGTAAAGGCAATGGAAGAGATGTGTGATTGATGATGGGAAGAAGAAAGTTTAAAAGCTCCTTTTGACTGGGCACTAAACAGGGAATGGTTCCAGTACTAGGCTGAAATGCATGAAAATCTACATGGAATTCAAAGCCCAGTGGAGAATTCATTCTGTCCAAAGAGAAGAGGTACAAGTGAAGACAAAATTGCACCAAGCAATTAAGTTTGTTATGCTGCTCTGGAACCGCAACCTGGAAATGCTTAGGCATTTATCCAGAAACCTTGCAAGCCCCATCTTGAAATATTTAATAAACAAGGTTAAAAAGTAATCCATAGTGCTGGAACAGAAATATAGTAAGATGTTAATGTATCATACGCAGAGGACAAAATACAATAATAATCTCATCCACAGCCTTTCTCCTTTATTAAACAGCAATCCTCTTTTGACTCCATTTTATGTTTCTGGACTCTGCATTCTCTTTAAGCTGTTGTTTCCCATTTCCAGTTCTCAGATTCCTTACACCTTCCCATTCTCATCAAGAGAGCAGTGCATTTTAAAACCTTGTCTTTAGCAAAGCTGCACACGCACAGCTTATAAGCAGACCTAAATTACAACTGCTACAGCAACTCTACTCCTCTTCCCTTTCCCCCCTCATCTGTCCCCATCATTTTTTGCAGACAGGCACTTTTGTGTATTAGTAGGGTTAATGAGTTCATGATTCAGGCAAAACTGGTACTACAAAAAATGATCAGTTTTCTGCCAGATCAGCTGCTTGATACAGCAACAGCAGAAGCCTGAGGAGAAGAGTAGAGAAATGCAGCTGAAGATAAACACAGGGCTGCACAGCCCTGACCCCAGCTACACACTCACTCTTGTATGTCACATTATAAAGTAATAAGTGTAAGCTTTAAGCTCTGGTTTCATGACAGCCTAACCCCATTTAAGTGCTTGCTAACAAAGCTCTGCACTTCCTGCACCAGACTGGTGTATCCCTGCCCTCTCTCTAACCAGTTCTGGCAGTCTACCAAGCTGTTTCAGCACACTAAGCTAGTAGAAAACTGTTCATGTTTTATGGTTCAGTTAGTTTCCTGCCAGCTTAGGTATGGAAGGAAGTGGACAAAACTGCTGCACTGAGCAGTTTGACCAGCTTAGGCTGCTTTGAAACCACCACGTTACTTAGACCAATTCAAAGGCTGTGTTAACACCCCTGTCACAGATTAAACAATGCATGGTTTAGTTTAGCTTAAACTCAACTGGAATTGATTTATAGCAATTAAACTGCTTGTACCAAAACAAGAATGTTCATGAGGAGGTCTGCATCGGGCTAATTGGTTTTAAAGCAATTAAATGTATTTTCCTACAGCTTTCTTTAGACACAGCCTCACATGAGCTGCACAAACTGCAGCAGGGCAAGTCAGGTTACAGACTTGCAGCACATCCGCTTCTCTAGGCCAAGTGTGAAGTTACACAATAACAGGGATTGATCTCTGCACAGGCTTCTCACACCAACAAAAAACCCAAACAAAGCACAAAGAGCTGTGTGCTGCCCTTCAGGTTTGTCTATATAGAGTCAACTTCCTCATCTACATCCTTTCTAAAACACACAAAGCAAAACTCTGCACAAGATAACTGCTACAAGTGGAGACACTCCTGCCACTATCCCACTAGTTCAGAACTTTGTGGGCCAAAGTCTTTCTAAAGAGAAATGAAGGTGAGATTTCATAGGCAGCCAAATGCATCTAATAACCCCCATTGCCTCTTATACCAAATTCTATATTATCAAACTCTTTCACAAACAAACTGGTCACTACAACAGCAGAAAAATGCTTCAGTTTTGAAGTTGGTTAGAGAGTCCAAGTGGCTGGGATGTGATAGGTACCCCAGAGGAAGTGAGTGGTGGGAGTGCAGAGCTGGGAGCTTACCCGACTCAGCAGCAACCATTAAAGCAACAAAAACATTTACTTTCTGCTGGCTTAGAAAACTGAAATACAGAGAGAAGTAAACACCAAAAGCAGTCCAGTGATAGAGGCTGACATGCAAGACCAGAAGGACAGAAGGGAGAAAAGGACAAGACAAAGGGACAAAAGGAGGAACTGAATCTTTTCTGAGGTGCTGGATCATACCTACCATCTCATATAACTGTACCATGAGAACTGAAACCAGAAAATTTACTGTCTGTTAGGGCAAATAAGACCTGAATTCAATTTTATAACCACGATATCTACCCAGGCTACCCCATTAAAAAACACAAAGGAATGCAGATGATCTGTGCCACACTTTCAAGACAATTCCCCCTGCATACTTGGAGTTAACTCGACTTATGACCCCTGTTGTAGAAGTGTGAAGAGTAAGTGGGTTAAGTGCCAGAATTTTAAAAGGATGGTAGTAGCTATTGCTGCTATTTTACAGAAGTGGTTTCCAAGTAAACTCAGCTGCAAGTACAGAAGGAGATGGACAGTGAATTACAGTGAACCGGAGTAAACAATTCCATGTGAGTGTTCTGACTGAGGGACTTTTCCATCCCCCCCCTCCAAATGACAGTGGGAATATTTACACTCATAGAGATGGTTACAAATTTAGCTTTCTTTATACTGAGAGATAAAATTTCATTTGCCTGTAGTAATTCATTCATAGGAAAAGCACCAGAAACCAGGACAGAAATTCTCAGACACCTGCAATTCCACCAAGTTTAATTCATGTCAGGAATGGATACATGAATACCCATGAAATACATACTGCTCAGGGGACCAGCTTCTGTGCAAACAGAAATGCTACTGTGATTATTTATCCTTAGAAAAAACAGGATTCCTTACTGTAGGAAATACTACCTTGTTATTTTTGCTGCTGCTACTGCTAGTACTTTTTTCTCCTACATAGCAAATCTAAAATTACTTTAAAGGAAGCCATGATGAGTGAGATAATACAAGAGGTTGATGGTTTTTCATAGTTTAACCTTAGTTATGCATAAATCTGAAATAACACTGAAACGTGTGTGTGTGTTGGTTTGATGTATAAAAAAAAAACAAGCAAAAATTGAAACACTTTCTAACATACA
This sequence comes from Corapipo altera, assembly GCF_003945725.1. NCBI lineage: Eukaryota > Metazoa > Chordata > Aves > Passeriformes > Pipridae > Corapipo > Corapipo altera. The sequence goes on along the minus strand of NW_020884893.1, from coordinate 10,750,897 downwards.
ATAGTCACTGTAAAAAATACAATGAATCTTCAGCCTTCACTCAAGAGCAGCTTCATGGCAGATGACACAGTCTCAGTATTCTGGTTTACAAACAGTTGTGTTGTAGAACCAAGATGAAATACTCCTCTTACTCACCTTTGGATCGAGTGGAGATGTCCATCCCCTCCACCACCTCCTGCTCTGCCTTTATTTCCTCTTCAGCCAAGCTGCAGGATTCAAAAAGCTGAATTAGAATACTCAGAGACTGTATTGTTCTCATGTCTAACTTCCATCCATGAAGGTCAATGTAACACCGTCAAACACAACTATAATAAAATTTCTGGTGAAATGTTTGTTGTTTGCCAAAGTATACACTGATCAAAACATGTTGAGAAACAATCCAAGTACATGGATATAACTAACTGCAAGTTACCAATCACAAAAGTAACATTTTCATACCAATGACAGTCTTGTAACACGTAGTGAAGATTATGGCACTGTATGTATAAATTGCATGTGTGTGACAGAAAAACAGGAATTCTGTTCCTTGGAGCTCCTAATCTAGGATAAACTGTGTGGACAGATGCCTGCCAACATTTAAATGTTCATCAGCACTTATGAACAGATTAGCTGAAGTAACAGACTTAGCAACACAGAACAACTTGCAAAATTAGAAGCTAAAGAGCAATTTTAAAAGCTATTTCATAAATAATTTTAAGGATTTTGAAACTAGACTACATAATAGAAAACTGAATATTTATAATTTATTTGCAACACAATTCTACCAATTATTAAACATAAGAAAGAGTAAACAGTACAGAGTTGTTACCACTCAACCTTAACACAGTCGGTGTTCATTTGCTCCAGGCAGAATTGAATTATTACAAACTACATCTGACATTCTGATATTCTACTTTTATAGTGGTGCCATATAAAAAGGCAACTCAACAAATTTGACTAGTTAAGTCACTTTGAGGAAAGAAAGTGGAAGGCAGAGGAAAAGTGACTTAGAATGAAGATTGATTTACACACCAGTTTTGGAGATCTGACTATTGCAGATGTGAGGTAAAAGAAAACATACAATGTTGAAGCAAACCCAAATTCAAAATGATACACAAACGAGGTTCTGGTGCCTCAAGCAGGTATCACAGTGTCCACCAGAGTACAACAGCCATGGGGGATGCAGATCCTCTCCTCTCCAGTGACAATTTACTGCTCAGCCTGTCCATGAAGTTGCTGCCCTTTCTGCACTGATATGGCAGGTTATCCATTTCTGCTGCTATGGAGTGGACCGAGCTTCCATTCAGCCATCCCAGCTCCAGGGACAGAGGCCAAGAGGACAGCCAGAGACCTTGGCTTTAGTCTCTGTGTATAAGTGTGCCTGGATCAGCTCATCAGAGCTCAGAAACAACAGTGAGGATTTGGTTATATTTATATCAGAGAAACTCTTCAGCCTGACAAACAGTTTATATTAGCAGGAGTTTTGTTAGGGGTATAAGTTAAAAGATATTCCTAAACAAAGTAAAACTTAATAGCAGAAGGGCTTTTTAATCTGGTATTTGACAAAACTACTTCTAATTAACTATTAGCTACTGGGGAGTTGGGTTGCAATTCCTTTCACACTTCTAAAATGACACAGTTATATCAGCAAAAATTTTAAATACAAATTAACCAAGCTCAATGTATGAAAACCCCAAAGCTCAGAAGATCCATGAATTCCAGAAGTCATTACTCTCTACTTGTCATTTGTATAGGGAAATAATTTACAAAGTCACAAAACACTGAAGGGAGGTTCTATTCTACCAGCATCCACCTCCCATCTCATGGACTACTCTGATGATTTCAGGAGCAAGGAAAGGCACCCATATGACCAGAATGAGGGTAAATGTGTAGCACAGTTGACTGTAGCACAATGCTTCTCAGATTTATTTTGCATGGGCAGATTAAATGCATAACATAGCTGATGTACTACAATGCTCACCCATTTACTATGCATGGGCAGATCAATTATCCTGCACATTTGTTACACCCTTTCCCAGGGGCCTCCAGCAAAGAAGAGCTGGCAGTGGGCTACAGACTCCAAAACATTTCATGCACCACTTGCCTCTGCCCAGTCCTCTCCTAAGCAAGGGAAGGGATGGGTTCATGGGATGCACTGTTCTCTCCCAACGCTGCACTGCTTTTTTTTCTTCCCCTCCCTCTTTATAAAATCCTATTTCAATATCACCAAACTGTAACAAACTCCCTATTTTTAAAACATCATGTGTATCTGATCAGTAATGCATACAGGCAAACATGTAATCATACACAGGAATTCTGTCAAGAGTGAAGTAATTTGGCAGTGCACATTACCTGCTTTTAAAATACAGATCCAGTTTCAGACTCAGACTAGGACATACAAGTCTTTACAAAACTCAGGTTGAAGACTTACAATCACTTTACACAGGCTACTACTAAAAGGAATGGTTTGCCCAACCCTTAACTTCATGTCCCAGAAATCCCATCTATTTTAACTGAGTCAGTTCTGTGATGCAGCTCACTGTGCAGCTGGACATGTGGGAAATGGGAGAGTACCACACATGAGGATGGGAGAAAAGGGCAATATCCTTTTAGCAGCAGCTGACATTTAAGATACATTAAAGCAATCATATTATTCCAGATTCATCCAAATCCATCAAGCACATTTGTTCAAATCACCACCTCAGGGGAACATGATACAACAACAAAGATGCAGTAGTTGCTCCAAGTCAGTATTAAAATACACAGAGCTGTGCATGAATCCTGGATGAGAAATGGGAGTGATGGATCAACACAGCACCACCAGAGCAGGAACTGTTCCTGCTTCCCTGATCAAAGTACCAGGGGAACTTAGAGGGTGACTGAGGATGTTCTGTGCCCTGGGCCCAAACCCAGCCCTTCAGGGGTTACAGGGCAGGAGTCCTACGTATTAGTTACAACACAGGAGGGGTTTTCAGCTCTAAATCTGTCCCCATATAAAGAGCCCAATCTAGGAACCTGAGCCATCACCATTTTGAGTATTCTTGCAAGAGATCTATAGAGGCAAGAAAATGATTCCTCATAAACATTTCCAAGATGAACAAAGTATCTTAACCACATCTCTGATACAATGAATCATAGAACGACAGAATGGTTTGGGTTGGAAGGGATCTTAAAGATCACCTGGTTCCAACTCCCCTGCCATGCATGGTCAGGGATGCAAACATCACATCAAAGGTGCCTCAAGATGGACTTCCCAAAGATCTGAAGTATAAATCAACACCTGAAGCATTCACCACTTGACACCAAGGGTCCCCATTTTCCTTAGCAATGGAGGAGCACGTTCCCTACACTCACACCAAATCCAGCAATTACCTCCTGCACCACGAAAACTGAGCCTCAGAGGAACAGATGCATCTCCATATTCTTTGCTATAATTAATCTTTTATGGGCACAAATACAAGAAAATCACAGAGATTGTTCTGAAAAAAAAATAATCAAAAAGTTGGGGAGGAACAGTGAAATAAGTGTGTTAGACATAGCTGTAAAAGATACTTCCCATTCACAGCTCTTCAAAAGCCTCTCCCATTGTTTTATTTGCTGTAATATGTAATGACTTGCACAACATGACATTGTTTGAATGGTGGCAGTGATGACTGTAGTGGTCATCTTTGAAACTCAAGTTTGTAAATACATTATAACAATTCACAGCAAGTTTACAGTAACTTTTCTAAACCTTTGCACCTTATAAAGCACAAATGCACCTTATAAAGCACAAATGCAGATGTTTCATTAGCAAAAGATTTCCAATTAAATAATTCCAGAAAAACAGGTCCTTAATCAGAGGTACCTTACTATTACCCACAACAAAATAAAAGGAAAATTAAGACCAGCAAAATAATTATGAACAAACATTTGGCTCTATGGAAACAGTAACTGTGTGATCAAGTAGACTCTTCTGGAGAGTTTTATTTTGAGAATTCAATTTTGCAGGGCTCAGAGCAGTTATTTCAGCCAGCATGCATTACTGTCATGCAAGTATGAATGTGATGGTCTGAGGCTGCAGACCAGAAATGATACTGGAATACACTCCATTAAGTACCCAGATGAATACAATAAATTCCTTAAGTCATTCTGAAAGCTACTCTTAATTCCTAATTAAGATGAATGAACACAGAGGAACATGTTTTAAGAACACAACTGAAATTTAAGCTTTGCCAGTTCTCCTGTCAATTGAACAGAACACCAATTAATCATTTAAAACTTCCCTACTCATATTGACAAAACTTACAACAACAACAACAAAATTGTTTTCTACAATGTTAAACTAATTTGTTCCATACAAATTAGTTTAACATGTCTGAATGAGGGTAGAAGGGGCGGAGGTTATTCCTTTGGGGAGAGTTGGGCACAGAAAGAAAAAAAAATAAGGATTGCAAACATACAAGACTTATTGATACTTACGTAAAAATGGAAAAATAACTTAGCTGCCTAACTTTTAAATATGTTCTCTACTAAACTGAAGGGAGGGTGGAGTTTTTTAATATAAAATTCAGTTTTTCAAATTTCACACCACTAAACAAAATACTGACTTCTCTCTGTTTAGGAAAATCATTCCTTTACTAACAGTAGTACTTACCTGAAAAATGTCCATATGCAAGAATATTTAAAGTTGCTCTAACCTATATTAACTACAAAGAGCAATTAAAAGTTGCAGATGAACTACTGCACCTTGACATTTAACCAAGAAAAACTGACAGATATGGAAAACCACTCGAAACAGCTAATGCCCATATACACAATCCAGATCTACATCAGGGAATAACACATTAATTTCAAATCAAGAACTATGTATTTATGGAATTAATTTCCTTTTAATGAACAGAAAACAAAACAAAACAAAAAAAACCACCCTGATTTAAGACCATAAGCACTAAAACTGAATTTCATCCTTAAGAAGAAATTCCTGCCTCTCCTCCATCACATCTGTGAGCAGCAATCCTAACTAATGATTTCAAAAAAAAAAAAAAAAACTTGCATTCAATAAAAATTTGAGAGAAAAAAAAAAAAAAAGAATATATATTAGCATGCCATTGCTGAATAAATAGCAGCTTTGTATAAGCACTCACCTATAACAGTCTCTTACTCATCGGTAGCTATGCTATTTATGCAGGGTTCTTAAAATGGCGTCTGCCAGCACTGCACTGCCTCACTCCTGGACTGGAGCTAAAATGGGAGCACTTTGTTCAATACCAGTAGCTCCTGTTTACACAGCAGGGCAATATTCAAAGCGAGCATCTAAATAATCAGAAATGGTAAAGAACGACAAAAGGACACCTGACATCCGAACGTTTAACTAAAAAAAGGCACAGGAGAGGGAGATTTGTGAAGTCACAGGTTACTAAGGAAATCACTCGATTTTTAGCTTCATTCTCCAGTTTGAGCACCTCGTGTTTTACCTTTCCTTCTGTAGAATTCCCTGAAAAACGCTCCATTTGTTATTTGTAAGCAAATAACATTTTGTATTAAGCAATTAACATACACAAAAGGCTTGTTCACCTATCTGTGCACAGCAATGTTTAAGCTATTTACCTCTGATAACAAGCAGATAAATCTATTTCTCATTTAAAGAACATGTAGGTTCTTTTTAAAACCTTACTCTAATTCAGTGTCCATTCAAAATAGCTGCACAAAAGAGAAAAATCAGGGGAGGGAGGGAGGGAGGGAGGGAGATCCTTGGTGTCACACAGGCATCTTTAAGACTATAAACCAAACAGCTGAGGCCCAAGCAAGGCAACCAAATAGCTACAGATTTCAGATGCTAAAAATATAATTTGAGAACAATCATGTTTGAAAGTAAAGGGTTATGCTGGCTAAATTAAGAGTGTTAACATCCTGTTAGAGCATGGTTTTAATCTCACAGTGTGAAACACAGATGCTATGGCAACAGGCAGTAAAGGGTTAACATAATGACAGACAACTATCAAATAAATGAAACTCAGTTCCTATGAAGCTACTGCTAAGTTAGACTTTAACCCATGAATACAAGGCGTTTTTATTAATAAATATATTTATAATACTTTCTGCATACAATTTAAAGGGCCAAGCTTGATGGCCTACTATGATGGTTTCCAGTCTACAGACCCCTCCAAGCCAGTGTACTCCCACTAAGGGGTTTGCAGACAATAAGTACATCAAACCTGGTCTAACAGGCTCAAATTCACTCTAATGGGATTCATGTGCCCATGGGAAAAATACTGGGGGGATCCACAAACAAAACTTGAAAATTGCCGTCTACTGCATTCTACACAAGCAAAGGTTATGTTCAAATTTCAAGATATTTAGGAAATCCAAATTAATACTCTGAATCCCATACAGAGAAGAGGAGAGCTTTTACTGAGATTTATAACCCTTTAACCAATTATGCTGGAGTGGTACCATTACTATGGAAAACTGACCATGACCTATCACTTTTCAGCTACTGGATCCACACGGCCAGTAGCTGAAAAGTGATCCAGTACAATACACTTGAAAACAAAGCAAAAAGAAAAACAAGAAATAAAAACACCCCACAAAACAACAACAAAACAAAAACTCAAGCAAAACTGATATCACAAAATGGAAGACGGCTCAGGAAGATGAGCCAATTGAAGTTTATGGACACTGATCCAAAGGGCTAAATTTGTAATGTAATCTACCTACTTATGAATTGTGAGCATGAAGTTCCTTTTATTTCATGCTTTCTTAGCAGCCACGTAGGTCTTCTGCTATGTTTCAGTACTCCTACCTAATGTGAGGGGGGGTGAATGTCACATTTGGAGTGGTTTATACTCTGCATTTTCTTCATTCCCAGTATGTTAAGTAGTGTCATTTGTTTAAAGAAATTACTCAGCTTTTCCCTAGCACTATTTAGCTTCCAACTAAAACAGTTTGCTTGCAAAGAATGTAGCCTGCAAAAGGCATGCAGCTTTTAAAAAGCTACTGTTTTCACCATGATTTATAATCCAGATCACTCCTTTGTTTTCCCCCACTGCATTCTTTGTCCAGTTAATTACAAAAGTAACTGGATGTTGGCACTAAATAATAATGGCTAATCATATTCATCCTGGGCAATTCAAATTACTCTTTAGTAGCCAGAAAACTTACAGTGCAATTATATGATTAAATGCTAGTTATATTAGAATAATGGCCATTTGCTACAAGCTGAATAAACCTCAGCTACATTGCTTCATACATGTCCTGTCTAATTGTGATATTAACAAGATCCAGTCCAGTCAAATCCTGGGGAGAAAGCATACGTGCTTTTTCCCTGTGTCTGCCACTTGAACAAAACCCCACATTCCATTTCTGTCCCAAACAGCAAAAAAATCAGCAGAGTGCTGCTTATTATGCAACCTAGGAAAGTGAGTGATAACACCATACCTTGACAAAGCACCAAAAAATACATGAAATTCTTCAGCTTGGCTGAATTTGCTTTACTTAGATGGAACAAAGATGGCAGAAATTTCCAGAAGGCCTTTCTCAGCCCTGCCACTGCAATTGTCAATCTTTAACCTGCCTGCTGCAGCAATTGGCTCCGGCGCTGGCGGAGCGGCGCGATTGGGCTGAGCTGAAACACAGCCCTGCTGCCCCTACCTTGCCTCAGACATCTTGCTGCAATGCAGACATTTGTTTTTTTGTGAACTATAAAAGAATTGCATGCGAGTGATTAAAAATAGTGAACTTTTAAGAGGCCGGCGTCGCTCCGTCTCGTTACACGCGCGAGGGCAGCCCAGACAAATGTGCTTCACTGTCAGCGGCGTGTCTGGAGGTGCAGATTTGAAACAGATCCTGGTTTAACAAAACCTGGGGGAGCCATTTTAACACAGGCTTTCTGATTGCAGATCACTTGCTCCTGCTTCCTCATATTAAACGAATATTACGCTGTTCACTCTTCGAGACTGAAAGTAAACTGCTAACGTGTATAAGCTGCTGGCAGGAAAATTACGCCCAAATGTAATTTTTGGTCATTTGGCAAGGGAAGAGTAAAAACCAGAATAACTTCTTAGCTGTGTCAGCACTTTTGTGTATGCTGAAAAATGCACTAAAATTGCACACAAAAATGCTATCATATGAAATCCACTGGTACCCCAGCACTGTTTCAGGTTGCAAACTGAACAAGACATTTTTATAATCTAATCCTGGGGGATGGGAGATGGGGGTAGTGGGGGGGGGAGCTGTTAATCAAAGTAAGACAGTCAAAGTAAAATATTCATACTGGTAAACAAGTAACCAGACAGAGGTAATTTGCTATGTTATAGAATGTTATCAAATCCATGGCAAGGGTCTAGGAAAGTCAGCATGTACTGTGGTTCAGTGCAGTCATCTGCAAAGCTAGCCTAGCTCTCAGCTCTTCCCTAAAATCATGGATGTGTGTGTGGACTGCTAAAACAAGTGCAAAAATCACATTAAAAGCACAAAAGCGCATCCTTCCTCTGCTTTTGTAACAGCCCTGGTGATCACTGAAAAACAGCTTGCTCAAACAAGCATGCAAGCGTTACAATTAAATTCTTCATAAAGGGCACAAAATGTTCTAAATTAGCTATAAATCGAGCAAGTTTGTCTGAGATTACACTTCGTATAGTATCAGAAACATATGCTCATTAAGCATTATTTACTTTACTTCATAAGGTCACTTCATTGCTGAGCACTAGCGCTTTCATCACACTGAAAAGCCCAAGGAACGGCGAAAATGCGCTTTACCCTGCAAACATGGTAATTAGTGATCTATGGCCAAACAGCAAGTACAATATTTTTCACTGGCCTGAGGTAAACAGGAAGTAAAAGCTTCAAAATTTAGAGACAAATTATTAAAAAACCAGTGCATTCAAATTGAAGAGCTTAGATGCACAAGTCCCTTAAAATGGATGCTAAGCAAATCTGATTTTTTATATGACTAACCACTAACGTTACTTCATCTACTGCACTAACTGACCCAGTAAAAACAAAATGTTTGGAAAACTATTAAAAATGTTCAGAGAGTAGCATGCTGCTTACTTACCAACTGTTCAAGCACTCATCTCATTTTTCCAGTTAAGAAGATACAACAGGCTGGCAGATTTGAGAATTGATCAAAAAGGCATTTCTTGAAACAATTACGTAGCATTAAACCAAAACTTCAAAAAAAAAAAAAGGAAAAAAAACCCAAGAAAGAACAACATGTACTACTGTCATGAACCACACATGATTTTATATCTTCTGGACTCCACAACACAGAACTGTGGCTGACACAACATAAAACAAAAAGGCACAGATAAAAGGTACATTAGTTTATTTGAACTATGTAAAACAAGAAAGCTAACAGTTCAAAAGCATTTTCCATAAAGCATCAGATTTGTAAACAGATGCACTGCTGCATTTCACTGAGCAGCACCCCATTCCCAAAATCTGCAGCATAAAAACTCCCTTTTAAAGGAACAAAATATTAACCATACATTGTCCTTCTGAAAGAGAAACGCGTTGCATTAATTACTCCTGCAAGAGAAAAGGTTCAATAATCATTTTAAGTTAAGATAAGCTGCATAAAAAACATGATGCAACAGCACACCACCACCTAGGCCCAATATCTACAATCTGCCATTAGCACTTTTTGCTGATGTCTAGGTTTTCAAAAATCCCATATTTTCTCAGAGATAACTTATCTTAGCTGGTCCATTCACTGTTTAGAAAGGTAAACTTGCCTGTTCTTCTGTCTGCCATTATCCCTGCTTGACTCCCTGTAGGGCAGTTAAATGCATCTGCTCCCTAGCTTCCATTTTCTCTCCAGCAGGCATGTGACACAACAGACAATAGTGCTGGCAAACTGCTCAGAGACAGAAAGCTCCTTTGGAATACCAGGATCTTGATAAACTCTAAAAACACCATCCTCCTGTGAAGAACTAGGTATGCCAAGGCTTTGCCAGACTGTAAAACAAAGCTGTGGCTAATGGCTACTAACCATGTGACCCAAGAAAGCAAAAATTTTAAACAGTTCCAACTCAATATAAGTGCCTGTGGTGTGAGTTTTGCACGAGAAATCACAGAGAACCACGCTCTCAACCCACAACTCATAGGCCTTAGAGAAAAAGCAAGGTAAAAAGCAAGGCTTACCTCTGTGGATGCATTGTTAACACAGTGTTATGTCAATACTTATAAAACATGGAGGACAGGCTCTCAGTACTCGGGCAGGGAGGGCTTGGCACTCCGGCTTGATCATCTGTCTGCCGCATGAGAGCCGCGCCCGGATTGGCCGCCGCGGCGAATCCGAATGTAAAGCGGCGGGGGATTGGCCGAGACACTTCCTGAGCGATTATCTTTGTGCGGCTCCCGGAGCAGGAGCCATCCCGGGCGCGGGGCAAGGCCGGCGCGCTAGGCCCGGCCCGGCCCGGCACAGCCGCCGAGCCCCCGGGCCGCCCTCCCCGCCGCCGCCACACCGACTGCCCGGCACGGGCGAGCGGGCCCACACTGCCTGCCCCGGCAGATGTGCCTCAAACACGCCGTTACTTGAAGGCGTTCTAAACCTGGAGGAGGGAAAGAGTTCGCCCCGGCTCGCCAAAAGAAAACAACAAAACAAAACAAAAAAAAAAAAAGCCGCCCTTTTGTTCGGCGCTGAGTTCGCTTTGCTGGTGCCCTCACGTCAGAGCAACACTTACCCGAAAGTGAACATGCTCAGCGGGGACTGAAATTAATGGGCTCGGAATTCAGAGAAGAGTTCTCCTGTTCCAGAATTTGAATATATTAACATGTGCCGCTGCGACCGCGTACCTACACTGTGATTTCTCTAGATAAGCTGAGCCTTAGAGTGGGGAAAACGAGCTTCAGACAGGAAAATTCACGTCTCGTTTCCCCCCCCCCCCCCCCCCAGCAAAGCTGCTGTGGAACAGAAATCGCTTTGTCACGGAGGAGCTGCTGCCACTCGGCGCGTGCCCTTCCCAGTGTTCGAAACGCTGCGGAGCCAAAACCAAAAATATCGATGTCAGCCCAGACACCGAGACCCCCGGGCCCCCTTCGGCCCCCACCTCTCGGCCTGCTCCAGGCTGTTACACAAAAACTGACTTCCTTAGGAGCGGCTGCAACCGCGGTTTCCTGTCCGTTAACCCTCTAGGACTTGGTGGCTTTTTTAAGGTCCCACGCAGGCCCTAAAAACAGAGATTTCTCCTGCGTGGCAGCTTATCCGTCTGCCCCCCACAAAAACACGGCGTTTCAGGTGGTTTTGCCCTGCCTTTTTACCTTCTACTAAAATGCTGCAAATGAAACAAGAGTGAGAAAACGGCGTGTAAGCCACCGGTTTGATCTTGGGCCAATTCCCAAGCTTTTCATTAAAAAGTGTGATTCTGTTCTCTTCCCTGATGCAGTGAAAGTGGGAGGATTTATCACTATGCCAGGAAGGTAGAAACTCTTAACTCCAGATGAAGATTTTAAAGGTTAAATCTTTAGAAAGGGCCTTCACATTATTATTCAGTATTTTGCATCTGTATTATATAGCTCGGTATTATCATTCTATAGCCATGAACAGATTACAGTGGGAACCACAGATGAAAAGGTGATTCTGAAGCATATTGAGTATCATCAAAGGGTTATTTATTAAACAAAAACAAAAAAACAAATTAAGTTGTAGAGGGAGAAGCTTCATATTGGAACAATAATTATTAAATAATGAGCTAAAATAACCAAAGCAAAATAAACATTCTTCCAACACAGCATGCAGGATTGTGCAAAACCGACTATAGAAAACTCTCTTACATAAATCTACAACAAGGCTGCAGACAGAATGTGCACTTTGCTCTACCTTTAATCCAGTGCTAATGATCCCAGAAACAATCACTGCAAATAAAACTAATGCCCTCCCTTACCTCCATACAGCACCTTTCATGATATAACTACTTTACCACACAAACCTCTCTGCTTGAGAGCCGACATGACTCACAACTGTGCCACTCAGTAAAATTAATCATCCTGCTCTGCATTGTCCCACAGTGCATTCAGATTATTCCTTGAGATAGCATTGTCACAGGGAAACTGCCAAACCAGCCTATCCCTGTGCTTACAGCTTTTGTGTTTCTGCATTTTAGGCTGCAACAGCGGATTAACAGCCCAGAGTATAAATTATCATCTCATAAGTAATTCTGGAGTCCCTGCTGGAAGCATTTTCTCTTTTTAGATTTGGCAACGCTTTTCAGGGCAGGGAGCAGGAAGCCTCATGGATTACACTGGCCGTTTGTTCTGATTTAGGAATGTAGCAGAAACTAGGGAGAGTGCTGCTATAAAGGGAGTCATACAGCCCACTACAGCAGCAGGAACACACTGCAAATTCATGACATTCAGTGCATACTTGCATCAGTTTTAATAGTTCAAACCATTCAAGACAGGTTTCTTTTTAATTGCACACCTAAAGGCCTGTGCTGCTCGGAGTTATCACCCCCAACACACAAACATCCACATTTGATTCCTCCTGGCACTAATTGTGAGGATTGTCAGTCATTAACATTTATGCTCATTGTTTGACTGCTCTATTCTAACATTACTCTATTAAAAAAAAAAAAATCCTAATCCCTAAGAAGTTCAGGACGAGAACAAAACTAAATACACAGAATTTGTCAATGCTTTGTTGCTAACCCAGCCCCGACTCCGGGAATGCTGTAATGCTGATGGTGCCTGGGAACACTGCCAAGCTGACACACTTGGGCCTATCAGGCAGAATGAGCACACAGCAGAAAGGGAGAGGCAGCAGCAGCCTTAGGAAAGGCCTAAGGTCCCCAGTCCTCTTGATTCGAGGAAAATGGTGGCCCAAGTACAAAAGAAAAATTTACAAACCTTCAATAATTAGCAAGAACAAAACGCCAGGAAGCACATCGGGCATATAGAGCACATGTATTCAGCCACTCGGCTGCTCTGCTAAAACAGACAAAAACAGCAATCAAAGGGGAAGCTTGAAAATCTATTTATTCTCTTGTCCGCACACTTATTTTGCAGCAGGAGGTACAACTGGAAAATACAGATTTTTGTGTTAAGTTGCCATGAGTGCATGTCCTGCTGCAGCTTGACCAATTCTTTTACGTAGGAGTAGTGAAGGGAAAGAAAGGTAGAGAGAACAGAAAAGAGAGAGAGGTGAAGCTAAAAGCTTTATTAAAGCAGAAGAGAGGGTATAGATTAGATTAGCTTCGATTTATTCTTTTCAGTGCTTTGGAGATGTTAAGGGAAAACAGGGCTGTGAGGCAGGGGAAAAAAAGGCTAAACAGGGAAACCAAAGGAAAGATGAAAAGCACAAATTCAGTCAGAAGGAAATTAAAACACAGCAATGTGAGAAGTACTACCCACTATATTTAGAGTTCTTTGGAAAGAACTCTGCCCGCCGTGCAGCATTTCCAGAAAGCACACACACATCAGGCACCACAGTGTCAGAGGGGACTGTACTACAGAATATATACTGAAAGCCTCCAAAATTAAACAAATGCCAGTAAGGAAGAGGTCTGGCTCTATGACAGAAATGAGGGGTTGATATGTACCCCTCCCTACAGGGGGTGAATCATCACTGAGAGAGGGAACAGAAGGTGATGGACAAAAGACAGAGCGTTTTGAATAGATACACAAAAGGAAATGTGAAACATCATACTTTCCGAGGATAAAAATAAATAAACAGGGGAAAGAAGCTGTATTAAATGTTTGTAGCTTGCTCATGGATTTCCAAGTCATTGACTGACAACCCTAATTTCTAGAGTAAGAACATGAAATGCTGTGATTCAGTGTCTTCCAAGAGCTTTTCTCTATTTTCCCCCTTTTATCCTGAATCAGATACAGTATCAGGAACTGCTTTAAGACCAGAAGACTGCTGTCTGGCACAGAATGCAACAATAAATTTCTAAAAAGACAGCTCCCGAATTTTTAAGTGTCGCCTGGATGCTAAAATTGGTGACCTGCCAAAGAAGGTTGGTAATTTTGTAAATTATCAGAAACTACTGAAAAGGTGTCTGTGCACAGCAGGCAGCTGATTTGCCCATGAGCTTAAAAGGCTTCATAGCCACATGCATGCACTGGTCCTTCTGAACAACAGCCTTGAGTACTTTTGGTTGACATTACTTATTCTGGATTACAATGGTCACTCATTGTCTGCAGATTAAAAGCTGATTTGGTTTGTGCTGTACAAACTGAATATCTGATACTTTATGAAAGTTTCTCTTGACAGCCATTTTTAGCGTGCTGTGCGATTGCCTCATGTAGGTTTCCTTCTAAAGGAAATCTCCATTCATGTTCAATCATCTGCCAAAAATACCTGGGGCAAAAAAAAAAGGAAAGCATCTTTGAGCCCTTTAACAGCTGCAGCTTTTTAAAAGAGGTGCTACAGCCGATGTTATCCTAAGGCATGAGCCCACATATTTCATCGCTTTCACCCCCGCTTTGAACCAGCCTCTCCAGGATTAAACAGCTGGGCTGTTGAATATCCTGTATAAACCAAGATTTTCGTTATTATATATCTAAATAATACATTCTGTATTAAAGGCCTAACAGATCTAATTTCTTTCATGTTTCATGTGCAGGCAAATACTTTTCCAGTTGCCCAGAAAGCAGCTGTGAGGCACATGCAGACATTCTGCACGTCAGGCCTGAAGGACACCCACCACACAGGTGAACAGCACCTGTGTAGCAAGTGGATTTATCACCACCCTAACTCTGTGAGAACACGAGTCCAGCTCACTGCTCATGGAAGCTCTGTGGCCATGAGAATGTAAATATCCTGCACCAGACCAAAGTACAGAATCCTGAGAGAAGTCTGTGCTTCACCAGGGGATTCTAATGCCCAAGTGTGAGACATCTCATGTATAGCACTCACTGTGGCATAGGATCCTTCCCAAGGAAACAAAAGAAAGGCACTGCTGTTAGAGAGGAATTATTTAGGACTAGGCTCAGATAATGCTAAACTCTAATCCTACTACTACGATTTCTTTTTCTCTTCCAACATTTTCACATTCAGGAATTGGTTAACAGTAATCAGATACATGACTTTTTTTTCTTGTTTTGGTTTGTTGTCACTGTTTGTTTTTTTAATAAAATCTGATGATCTCCCAGAAGGCTTCCCCAGCTAAAGGTCATATTAAATATGTGAAGTGATGGAGTAACAAAAATAAAGTTACACGTGCATGTAAAAATAAAGTTATTACAGTAATTTTTCCTCTCCTAGGCTTCTATCTTATCACAACCCACTGCAAATTCAGACTGTCACTCTCACTTTTAACCTCTTTCATGCCCCTCCACACACTAAATTTGCAGTTTGGCTTCAGCTTTAAGGCCTTGTGTACTCACACCTTTCTCGCCCCTATCTGCTATTCCAGCTGCTCTTTCATCTCATTTTTGTGGTTTGCCTCTCACCTCTTTCTTTTTCCACCACAAGTGTGCAGTGCAATCACTTTCAAAAAGATTTCACCCATAGTTTCACCAACTTGTTTTTTTTTCCTTTTCAGTCAGATGTACTGGCTTAAGCATCTCACCCTTCCAGCCACAGCTTTCAGCTCAGTCCACTTCTACAAGAACTATCTGTATGGTGACATGGAGAACAGGATCAGGGAATCAAAGATTTACTGTAATAACTTTAACCAGGAAAGGCTCCAGTTCACACTAGTCCACAATCCTGCTGCAGTAACAGTTGTAGTGGCACGACTGAGAGCAGGCACGAGCAGTTCCAGGTAATTTAAACAATGACTACCACCACAAGAAGTTTCTGGGAAATTATGTGGTCAAACACTGCACCCACATTTTCATCACCTTTGTGTTATTAACTAGGTTTTCCTCCTGTCCAAATGACACTGTAGATCTGTCCTTGTCTCTTCAACCTTCTGAAAGGACAGGAATAAAAAAAGCCTTTGAAATAGAATCAGGTCCCTGAAAAGAAGTGACACATTTTCCAGCTGTGACCTTGCCTTCCAAAGCCAGGTGACAGCCTGGCCTGTAATCAGCACACTTCACTCACATTAGGTAACATTTGCATAAACTGTTGAATTCATTTTAGCACCTTTACAGATTGTTATTTTCCATGCACTGTTTCACTTAGAGCCGATGTTTACTAAGTTCCCCTTATCAGGTGACAATGAGGGCACTCCTGAGCTAATGCCACCATAAAGTTGTTTCCAACAGTTGTTTTACTTTGCTTGCTGTAAAGAAATCAACACTCGCATCAAAAAAAATGTAATTCTGAAAGAGCAGAACAAATCATGCTGTATTTATCCTACTTGCCATTAACAAAATCAAATCCAAGTGTTAAGTAAGTACACAAATTATTCTTTTGGACTGGTCACAGTTATTACATGAACTTCAATACTTCTTTTAAAGCCACAATATCCTCATATGAGATTAGAGTGGACAGATGTCACAGACAGGGGAATCAAAAGTGAGGCTCTGTGCAACATTTCAATCACACTAACAGCAACAGAACTAAAGTACAGGCAAATAAATAGATTTTCAGGTAATTAGTTCTTTGCATTCCTGTGAGCAAAACGAACCTTTCAGCACTTGACCTGTGAGAGTCTGTTAAAACCAAGCCAAAACCATAAAACACAAACCCTGCAGTATATCTGCAGCAAACACTTGGGTTTATTTACATGTGTATGCACTTGTATAGGAAAACGTGGTGGACAGAGAGCATAGAATACCACCAAATTTCAAATTACACCCAAAAAATTATCTTGATTTTTTCTGATGGAAAAAAAACGAACAAGGGGACTGTGCAACAATCAAATGCTGTGCAGTGACCTTGAGAACTGAGCAGCCCTAAGGCAGGGCTCTCAGTAGAAACTTGAAATGGAGATGTCTGTATAATTTAACATATAAAAAACTGGTCCTGTTTAACTCATGTACAATAATTAAAATTCTCTTTAACGTTGCTTCTATTTGCAAACATTTGTAAAGCAAACGCTGTAACAGACAATTTTTAAATAGCAATTCTTTGAAAGGTAAGGTTGTCATTCCTGCTTCTTCCTAGTTTGTTTTTTTAACTGAAAAAACTTCTCTGTACCCACTTTTACATTATTTTGTTCTTCATGTTAAAAGGTGATGAAAGTTTACATAATTGTCAAACATTTAAATATTTCTACTTTGTATAGTTTTTATAAGCACTTGAAAACAATGTAAATTATTTAAAAGAAAAACAAGTTCTAGTACAGAAGAACCAGCTTTGCTCTGTAATGAATTTCAAACCTGCAAGTTGGTCCATGTTTGTTGTCAAAGGGCAGTTTCTACAATTTGAGCCCTGGACTAAAGATCTCTGTAGCTTTTTTTATAGTGTATTTGAACTGTTCCTCACTTACTTCTGCGTGTAATCTATTGAACTGGGATCCTGATCTTGACTTGGATGTTTCTATATGATAGATATTTAAAAATAAAACTCTTTGCACCCACATAGTAAGAACATTAATACTTACATAATAAGGACGTTTTCCCCAGACATTTAGTAAAGAAGTTAAAAATTATCTATTTCTACTCACTTGAATATCTTCCAATAAAGTACCCTTACTGCATCAAATGACCAAAAGCTGCTTTCCCTACTCTTTCTGCACGGAAAGAAACGGTAATAATTCCACAAATGCGGTGGTTTTCTCCTCGCCAGGAGTCGGGAAATTGGGTAGGATTGTAGCACCCCGCAGCGGTCATTCGTGGGATATGACACTGCCCCCAAAAAGCCACTTTTTAGCGAGGTCACCATGGAGCATCTGTCCTAGGATTTGGTGGGGAAGAGGAGCTTGCTAGGGCATGATCCTCCTCCATCCACATCAAACACCTCCTGCGTAAATTTAATTCTGCAAAGAAACCAAGCAGATGCAAAGAGTTTGAAATCCTTGCTGAGTCTCAGTCCAGAGGGGGTTTTGCCATGTTAGTTAGTTAAACAAATCTTAGTCAACAGGGCTAAAAAGACACAGGCTGGAAGAAAACCAGTTCTTGTGTGGTGCAGCATCACCCAGAAAATCCTGAAGCAACTGGGACTCCTACTGGACTGCACAAGGCCCCAGGGACACTCACATAACCCCAAAAATTACACACTAAAAAGAGCTCAACATAGCCATGGCAACACTTTGAGAAAACACTCTGAGGAAAGGCCCTCAAAACACACCTCTAAATTCATGATAAATTATGACCAGATTTCTTCAGAACAACACCCAGTGACACTCAGAATGAATCATCTTGCACAAAGCACACGTGATTTTTTTTGAGCTTTGATACGTCAGGCTGAAACTCAGTTTGCTGTAAAGCTCACTAAAATCAGCCACATCTGACTGAGGCTTTAGAGTTACATTTTATTTACACTGAAAGTGAGCACGTATAACCAAAATGTCATTCATTCTGAGCTCAATATATTCCCTTATGCCTTAGAAAATGCCACCTCTGCAGGTCCCAAGCCCTTTGTCAGGCAGAGGGTGGGTGCCCATTCCCAACTCTTGCCTGGGGCTCCAGGTGTTTTCTCCCATCCAAGGCACAACCTGCAGCTTGCACTGGTATCTTGCACACCCAGCTACCTGAGCTGGGGGTATTTCTCAACATGGGCACAGGGAAAGGCTCTCCTTACATACACACACAATCCTAACAAAAAGGGGGGGTTATTAAGCATCCCAAACAAAGGTAACCTGCTAGGAATGCTAGGAACCAAACCACAGCCTATTTTAATGCAATTCCTGTCTGTGCTGGCAGGCAAACATTTGTAAAGCAAATGCTGTAACAGACAATTTTTAAATAGCAATTCTTTGAAAGGTAAGGTTGTCATTCCTGCTTCTTCCACAGGCACGAACCTGTAGTTGTTCGTGGCAGTGCGTGGTCATTCCCTGATGTTCTAGGGTTAGTTCCTGAAGGGAGCCTACAAGAGAGATGAGGAGAGACTATTTACAAGAGCATAAAGCGACAGGACAAGGGGGGATTGTTTTAAACTGAAAGAGAATAGGTTTAGATTATATATTAGGAAGAAAATGTTTACTGTGAGGGTAGTGAGGCACTGGCACAGGTTGTCCAGAGAAGCTGTGGCTGCTCCATTCCTGGAAGTGTCCAAGGCCAGGTTGGACAGGGCTTGGAGCAACCTGGGATAGTGGAAGGTGTCTCTGCCCGTGGCAAGGGGGTGGATCAAGAAGAGCTTTAATGTTAAAGCCAGGCTAAAAATTTCTGCAAGTGCTATAAACCTGTTCAAGTCAGGCAGAATCAGCAGTGCTATCAGTCACACACTGCTGGGAACTGCTCCAAAGCAGAGTTCTTAGTTTGTCAGCCAGCACTTCTTGATGAAAGTTTAGAAAATCTGTCACCCTAAAGAAACATAAAGGAAGCAAAAAAAAACCAAAAAAAAACCCACAAAAAACCAAAAACAATGTTCTGCAGAAAAACATGGAAAAAATAAAGTTAGTATATAAGCATATAGGCCAATCTAGTAGGCACAGGCAAGGTGAATGAGAATGTACAAGTCAGAAATACACCTCCCACTGGTCCCCCTTTTAGGGGAACAATAGGATGAGACTTGGACTTCTTGTGGGACAGAAAGAGAGACAGATAGTTTAAAGTAGCCTTTAGGGGTTGATTTTCCTGGAGGTTTGAATCCACATTTTGGACACACCTGTGCTTTGCCCGTTGTTTACTTAATGCAGGTGAGATGATCCACCTCCTGTAATATCAGTAGAGGAATCTCCACCTGTTAATATTAGTGCCTGCTGTGCCACCCGTGTGGTGGTACTCTGCTGTCTCCTCCTTTCCCTGGAACAGGGAACTCCAGGAGGCTCCAAGCAGACTGGATTGCAAGCAGGCTATCAGGGGTGAAAGACTGCTACGGTCCAGGCTGCTGCTAAACACTCAGAGGGGGCGAAGGTTTGATCCAACCTCAAAGCACTTCAATTCCAATGCTATTGGAACTTGCTTTCACTCACTTCTGCTTTGTAACAGTCATTCTCCCACAGTACCAATGAATGGGAAAATCCTTATTATAAAGATATTTCCTTGCCTCAGGAATTTTAAGGTAAAAGTTTTTACAACTGCATTTTGATTCAGTGAAAGCTGCAGCATATTCCTAGTTCCAGCTCCATTACAATCCTTTCCAGTAACTTTCATTGCAGTTTGCTGATACCAGCAAAGTTATCTTGCACTGCTGTGAAAACCTCAAATTCCCCTAAAGCTGCTTTACATTGGAGTTGAAGAAGCAACTTTTAATCCACACAGAGCTTTAATCTTTCTTCCATCTATCTGTCTTCCCATTTCCCCAGTCACGATTCCTGGGGTAGCACTAATTGAGCCTTACTGCAGTTGTTCTCTCAGCTTTATAATTTGGGCAGTTCTCCCACTTCCTCTTCCGTAGCCTCGGTCCCTTGACAACCAGCTACCAAGGATAATAACTTGGTGCCTTGTAGCTTTTAAAGGATAATGCCCCATCACACACAAATATGTGTTTATGCATCAGACTTTGTGTTACATACACAGACTTGGCAGTACACCTCAGCGAGATACTCTCCTAATCACCAGAAGAAACTTGGTTTCTCTTTGTTTGGAGATGGAAGCAGCTTCCTATTGGATCTATTTGATTTGATGACTTTAGTTTGATTATGTTTGTCTGGTGTCTTCAGCTCCAGCCACAACAATCTAAAAGCCAAGCAGGGTGTCTTTCTGTTTTAACAGGTTAAGATTACAAACAGAATCATCTGAAGGAAGGCCAAGCAAGATACAGGTAACAAGAGTGACACCTCATCTGTGTGTCCTTGTGTACTTTCAGAATGCAGGGATTTGTAATAGAAACATTAAGCATGACAGTAATGGATTACGTGTAGAAACATGTGTGAAAGCACCAGAGGAAATGACAAGAAAAGAAGGGAGAAAAGAACAGTGTGACTGGACAGCAACAGCAGGTCACTGAGATCATGGCCAGAGTCCTGAAACATAGACTGGGAAAACACAGGGCAACCTAAAATTAAAGACAGGAGACAAAGGGACAGGCTGTCAATCAACAACATTGCTTAATGACTCACAGACCTGGTCCCTGAAGGGTACAAAAGGCACTTCCAAAGTGAGCACATGGTCACCCAGCAAAAGGAACCCAGGAAACCCGATGACTCCAAAACTGGAATCCTTTGTCCTCTGTTGAACCACAAATAATCCTGTTGGACCAGCCAGACACACACCTTAGTCCTTGTTAAAACGTGGGTATGGAAAACAAGTACGAAAGACTGACTGAATAAAATCTGTAGGAGAATAAGTGTGAGTGACTGAAGTCAGTTTTGTTTAGAATAAAATCACCTTCCCCTTTTATACAGTCCCACATTCAGCTTTGCCACATTGGTTTTACATCAGTGGCTGCTCACAGCTGATTGTTTAAGAATTTCAATAAAACCTAATAGCATGTGCTTACAGAAGAATGCCAAAGGAGAGAGTTATTTAGGGAACTGAGAACACAGCAAGCTTGAAATGGCTCGTCTTTTTGAGGCAATACTTCTTCCCCCTTTTGCTCAAAGGAAGGGATGTGGCACACTTACAGTTTCTGCTGTTACACCAATAATTTATTTCACAGTTCACAAAGAAGAAATAACTGATAAAACAAGTTGATTTCTCAAAACCAGCCCCGAGTATGAAATTACAGGAAATGTCCTAAACGTTTTTGTGCAGTGACACACGCACAGCTGTGCTAACAGGAGCAACCCGAACAGAGGGAGAGCCAGGAAAAGGAGTATTTCTGTTTACCTGAATACACCAGGCTTAGAAACCCAATTTCAAATACAAAACACAAATTGCAGCACTTAAAGCCCTGCAGATTTCATGGCTTCTCAGAATGCCACTGAGTGTTTTACAATGAATGGAAAGCAAAAAGCCGGAATTATTTGCAATAGTCGATGTTGTTACTGTTATTACCAACAGCAGCAGTTTGAAGTTTGTGGGGATTTGGTACCAGTAACCTGTTCTTTCCCTGTGTAACCAATGGTTATACTGCCAAACACAAAGGATAAACTATTGCAGTATCATTTGTTAAGAAGTGATTTGCTAAAAATATTACAAAGAGAAACACTTTCTTTATAGGACAAAAGGTCTGACTGTGATGTAGCAGGATGAGACTTACAACAGCACATTACTTACAGTGTCAAGTCACAGCACCTACCTTACTGGTTTCCCCAGCTGTAAAATATGGATTCTACTCCCTACAGATACAAGCATTTAGGGGAAAGAAAGAAGAGTTCAAGATAAGCTGATAGAGATATGGATATTCTTGACATGAAATGTTTGACATGTTTTCAGGGACACAACATGGATGGTATCAAAGCCATAACGTGTCACCTACCCATGCCCTTTCCCCTCTTTCACAGTCAAAAGTGGCTTCAGACTTCCAAAAGTAAATCCTGCCCAAAATAGTAAGCTTTTGCTGTTGAATGTGTCTCATGGCTACAAATGACAGCTGCCACCATCCTCTTACAATAGGAAGCACTTGCCTTCTTGTTTGAGAAATGTCATTTGCCTCAAAGAAACAAACAGGGCAATGAGACTCACTTAACTCTCTAAAATGAAAATAAAGGCTGATTAATGCCTTGGAAACGATCCTCGGAAGGTCCCTTGGCTTGATTGTTGTGTTTCTTGCTCACCAATCTCTCCCCAAATCTTGTTTGCTCTCACTCCAGACTCACAGAATGAGTCTAGTTTGAGACCTAAGTGGATTGTACTTTATTTTAGCCATAGTCATGCATTCCACACCAACCAAATGCTTTAGTGCTGGAGGAACTCAAAACAAGCACAGCATGGCCTCAATGCTAAGTAAGATGTCACAGTGGTGGCCAGGAATGTCTTCAGCCTGATTTGCAATAAAGCAAAGTTGTGTGGCTGTGAGTAAAGATGAGCTACAGAGGCAGCACTGGGGTACAGTGCTGGGTTCTGCAGAACAGGTTTGGGTGCTTCAGGTTAATTCTATGCCAGTGACTGGGGAGAAAGCCTTCCCAAAACCATGACACAGTGTTTGCAGCCCAGTAGACCCGTTTCTTGGCACTCAGATATTCCAAAGAATTCTCTTTCAGAGTCAGCATCAAGCACAATTTTCCACTGTGGAATACACAATGAACTCTAACCTATCCAGTTACAGCCCTTCTAAACCTGTGAGTGCTTGTCTGGCAGTCTCTGCTGCAGGAGAACAGAATAAGGAAAGGGACAGAGGTGCAGGATAGAGCTGTGGGGAGTGCCCAGGAGGAAAGGGAACACTGGTGTAACAGAGGTGTGGATGGCAACCACTGCTTCAGAAAAAGGCATCCCCTTGGCAGCAGGAACAACTGTCGGGACTTTCCAGCGCTGTGACGCCAAAAAACAGGCGTCATTTTGCTGACTCTCCTTGGCAGCCTCCCCCCTCCTGCTTTGCAGAGTGCAGGCTCACCACTCCATTGCCAAAAGGTCTGGAGAATTGTGGAACATCACCTAAAACATCCTAGCTATGCACAGCCACAGCATGTGACAAGATTTTCTGCTAAAAGGAGAAAATGCCTACCTTTGAGTCAAAGGGCGTGTGGACAGAGATGGGAGCACTTGGTCCCAGGGGAAAAGTCCTGCTTTAAATTCTCAGCACAAATTCAGTGTTGTCAAAACACCAAAGCTGTTCTAGCAGTGCTGTTGCTGTAGCTGCAATGGTCCAAGGTCACACAACAAGCCAGGTTTGTAGGGATAAACAGCCACTTATTACACCAGCAGCTGCAACTGGAAAACAGGGAAGAGCTGTGGACATGTGTGATTTCTTCCACAAGCCCTTGATAGCTCTGTTTCAGAGAGCACCTTGGATTTCAGTACAGTCACTGAAATTCAGTATTTATATATATGCTGATTGTGTACTTTTTTACTATCTTCTCACTTTTCTTCCTTGATTTAGGCTTTGATTCTTTTAAAGCTTCTACTGCTTTGTCCCAGATCCTTTTTCTCTCTCTCTTACTCATATCCCTGCCAACTATCCCAGGTTAGGGATTCCCCCAGTACCTCCTCCTGATGACATTTCCTCAAACTTCATTCTTCTCTTCTTCAGTTTTACTCTTCTTCCAGTCTAATAAACACCAAACCACCATTCTGGTTCAGTTTTCTCCATCTTTGACTCACTCAATTTCCTTCAGTTCTGTGATAAGTTTCTCCTGCGTGGAGTATTTCTTCCATGAAAAAAATATCTGAATGTGTGGTTTTCTTCTGCCCCTTAACTGTACTCCTGCCTAACTTTCCATCTTTATTTTCTCTATTTTTCTTTTGTCTCAAATCCATCAATTTTTCATCTTCCTCTCCACTTCCTGCTGTGCCCTATCCCAATTCCTGATCTCCTTAATTCTGCTCCTTAGTCTTTCAAAATTGTTTGGCTTCTCTCTAATAACATTATTTTCTTCCCTCTCAAACAATTCATTCCCTTGCCTTTCCAGCTATTGCAGCATTTTCCTTGCTCCCTGAGCACACTATTTACAAATCCTGTGCCAGTTCATTTCATACACTCCAATCCTCTCCTTTTGCATTATGGATTTCACACATCAGCTTGTTGTGCAGCCTCTCTTCACACAATTTCCAGTACCCCTCTTTTTATCCATCCACACAATTAAACATCTTGTCCAGGGTCTTGTTGTTTTGAATCTTATTATGACACCATTACTTTGTATGGGATGAACAAATACAATATTTTGGGCTGAGCTTAGCAAATGCTGAACTTACAAATATAAACAAAAATGCCATTAATAAAAAAATAGATCGGGAAACACTAAAAATCATTGTCACCAATTGATTAATAGTGTCTTTTTCCTGCAGAATCATATTCAATTCTTTTTCCTTTATATCAAAAAGCATATAGAAGAAACTGAACAAGTTTCAGAAATTCATGACATATTCAAACTGTGGTATCAGCACGACAAGAGACTGAAAAATCTGATGTTAGGTCATTCGGAGGATTATAATATCATAAGACATGATATTAGAGAGAAATACAAAGCACTGAATAATAAATAAATAAAGTGAAGCAAAGCCTTGGGTACCTATTAACCCTGACAGTGTAAGAACAAGTGGATCTTAAAGGAAGAAAGGGAATGTTTAGAACATTATTTACACAACTCATAATTACCATGTGAAACACATTGCTCTAAGGTACAGAAAAACCAATGAACTTAAATGGATTCTGAAGCAGAGGCGGATTTTCTCTGCACACCAAAAAGATGGGGCTGTTTTCAGGTCACTTCTGTAAATTCCCTCTTTCAGGGGACAAGTGACTGAAGGTGGGACAAACTTTCCCTTCACAAGACAATCGAGAAAGGCTCTTATGGGGCTTCCAGGTGATGTTTGGAAGGGGCTTACACTGGCAGAAACAGGAATCTCAATGGATGCAACACTGGCCAGACACAGTGCTAACCTTCCCCTGTTTTTACACGGAACATTTGACTCCTTTGAAATGAGCAGCTCTTAACCTGGATGTGACACGCAAAAAGTCTGCAGGCTCTGGGTCACATCAGTGAGGAACTGGGTAACCCTTCACCACAGGACACAACGTGAAGTTGATTCACTGTGGGCAGGTCAGTCACAGCAGTAAAGCAAAAGCAAAGCAAATGAGGCTGAATCAAGAGTGGAGGCTGAAGCTCCATCTCCCCACTGAGGCGCTCCCGACACCATGTGGTTCAAGAATAAGCAACAGGGGGGAAAAGTGTCACTGTCACAGCTCTGACATCAAAATAAATGCCCCAAGGGCAGCTCTACTGCACACGTATATTATCCCTGACAAATGTGTGTTCAGTCTATTCTTAATCTCCATGGAAAAAAGTTAACGTTTTTACAACCTGCCCAGAGGGTCCAGCTAAACACTTTCCTTCCCTGGCAACATTTTTATTTTATGTTTCACTTCAGTGTCTTTTGTTAAAGAATAAAAGTTTTTAAGACCATGACTCCTCAACTGGCCTCCTCTTTTCTATAACCACTTTTCATCTTTTTAAAAAATCATCATCACATCTCTGCAGTTGCCTCTGTTTTAGACTGATCCAAACTTGATATCCTTCTAATTTTTTTTAGCTCTCCATTCTCTGTATTCTTGATATTATCCAGCTGAGGTTAGCCCTGGGCTAGCATAATGCTTCAGCTGAACAACACTAATAACAAAGAGCATAGTTAAAATGTCACAGCTCCAAGGCAGCTTTTAGTGGCACTTCAGCCACTATGCCCTTCCAGTCTGATGGTAAACCATTGAAACAGCAGCATTTGTTTTTTTAACAACAAGTTATGCAGTTAACTAAGAGAAATCTTGTGTAATCAGTGTT
Source organism: Corapipo altera (assembly GCF_003945725.1). Taxonomy (NCBI): domain Eukaryota; kingdom Metazoa; phylum Chordata; class Aves; order Passeriformes; family Pipridae; genus Corapipo; species Corapipo altera. The sequence goes on along the minus strand of NW_020884893.1, from coordinate 10,724,678 downwards.
TCCAAAGTCTGCTTATGAAAATACCCTGTGGTATCTTGTTGCAAATCAAAGTCGGCATGTGGTGATAGATGACAATTCTTACTTCTCTGGTGTAGTGATGGGCTTGGTTGACTTCTTGGCAACTCTGTTCTAGCTGTTAATCATCTAGAGGCTAAGAAGTTTATTTATTTCAGTGTTTTCCAGGAATTTTCATCCAACTAGTTGATGTCAACTGTAATTTCTCAGCTCTTTCTCGTGCCTCTTGCCCCATTTCATGCACAGACTGTGCTTGCCCATTTCTGATCTTATGAAATTTCCGCCCTTCAAGTTCTTCCAGGTAAGCACTAACATTCCTGGGATTGCCTCAGTCTCTTCTCATCACTGCAGATAAGTGAGATGAAGTAATAATAGAGAGACAAAATACCTTATTCAAATCTGTGTAAGCGTAAGGAAATGGAAGTTCCTGTATGTGGAGGGAGGAAAAGAGAGAGAGAGAGAGATCCATGATCAATTTGCTACAGGACTTATATGAAAAATGAAAAATTAGCCTGAAAAAGAGAATTATTGTGAGGCCATAAATTCATTTTCTTTGTATCTGTAAAATGCCCCATATGTACCAGTGAAAATATTTTAACATTTATTGTTCTCTCTCTATAGTCAGAAACTAGATGAGTAACCACCATCGAAGCACAAATTACAGTCATAATTTGTACTTGCTACAAAATGAGTGTTTTATTTTATGAGGATGAAGTTTCTCTCTGTGCAGGGAGAGTTTCCACTTGAGATCCACTCATCAAGGTTATTCAGTGTTTAGTGGTTTGTCAGGTTACTGGTAGCTTACATTACATTAACAGCATTCATACCATTAGTATAATTCACAAAGGCTCTAAGGAGGGGCTGACACAAAGGCATTGCTGTGGTGATCCCAAAAAAAGGACTGACAAGGCAAATGAAAAGTTCAGGGGTTTTTTTCCAGACTTATAAGTATACACTCATAGGGAGGGAACCATATGAATTTTATTATGAATGTATACTTTTATTGCATGAATACTCAACTTTGGATCATACTGGGAAGAGATTTTAATTTATACTGACTCAAAAAACATCCCTTCCTGAGTGATGCATCGTTGCATGCGAAATCCTGGATTCCAGGTATGCAATTAAATGCTCTGCTTTTCTAAGCATCTCCTCAACCTTCTGGATAAATGGCCTGAATTGCATAAGTGCAATGTCTTAAAACCTGTGAGCTAATATATGGTTACTAGGAAGTTTACATGACCACTGGTATGACTTACCTGCCTCACTCACCTAATGTGAATTCTAATTGGTTTGAACATAAGGAGAGGCCTAAAGTTTTCCCTATAAATGCTGCCACGCAGCCAGAGCTTGAAGTCTTATCATATAGGTCTACAGTTGCTCACAGAAATACAAAGTCCAAGGCACAGAGGAGCAAAGAAGCATGGCTGGTAAGTTAAGAAAAAAAAAAAGTCTCTTTGTTCGTATGGAATGGGAAAGTGAATAATGTACCATGTGTTAGCTTTCTCTGTGGGGATCTGTTTTGTAAAGGGCTCTGAATTGTTGGAGTACACTACATTTTGAGATTATGCATAGGTTGTTTCAGCATTTTTCTTTCCTGGATTTTCCATAATACACAAACAAGCAAAAGAAGATGATACATCAATTACCATACTGGAGTTAAATATTATAAATACTATAAAACTGCAAACAGAACAGAAGAGGTTATGACAACTGCAAACTCTCTTCTAGCATGGAATTTCATGAATTGGAGTATAGGTCAGGTAGGAATGAATTTTGTACTAGTAGGAATACTTATGCAAAGAACAGACTATGGGCTAGATTTCTTCCTGTAGATCCAGAGTCAGCAATGCCCTTTTAACTATTTGTTATAATTACTGTGAAAGGCAAAGGCACTTTAAAATACAAACAAAGCAAGCAGAAGTCCAACAGTGAAGTCTTAAGAGACAAGGTCTTACATCAATATCCTTTAGTAGGGTTGGACATGTGCTCACTTAGGCCTGACTTATTGTAAAAATGGATGGAATCATAGAATAGTTTGAGTTGGAAGGGACCTTTTAAAGGCCATTTATTCCACCCCTCCTGCAATGAGCAGGGACATCTGCAACTAGACCAGGTTGCTGTGCTGGCTTTATGTGACACAGGTTTGTAAAGCTCAGGAAATTAATGGAAAGCAACCATGGCCAGAGCAGATTCTGAGTGCAGAATTGGCACACTTTGCTTTCCCTCCTGCAGCTTAAGAAAGGCACAGTTACCTCGTTCTCACAGTTTTGGGACAACTGATTCCACAAACTCTTAGGACACGAGTGTTTGTCCATATATTAGTATTTTAAATAATTCATGTTATTGTCCTGACCTTGTGCCAGCATCCCTTCACAGCATGATGGTGCTCAGTTAATGACTATCTCAATGCAGCTGCTGGGTGTGATACCATCTACATGTGTACCTGTTTTAAGAGCAGAACTTAGGCTGGGAGGGAACTGGGTCCATACAATGGGCATAAGGCTATTAATGCCCTCATAAATCTCCTCCATTGAGCAGAGCTTAAATAAATAGTGAAACAAAATTTGATAGGTGAAGCTGAAATATTTGAGGAGAAAAATTCTTTTTTAACCAAAGAACTATGCAGTAAAGTGGACAGTTAAAATCTTTGCCTACAGCAATGGGGAAAAAAACCCAACAAACATTTGTTTCTGCATTGTAACACTTCCTTTTAAGCAATGATTTGCCAATAGCTTAGCCAGAACATTTTAGCAAGGTGATCTCTAAAAGCTTCCTCTTTGAATTTCAGACAGCAGCCTATCCTTCTTAACAACAATTTTCCTGTCACACAAAATGCAAGAAGCAACAGCAGCATTTAACTGGTATTTGCTGATCATGATCAGCACTTGCTTGTGCAATGCCCAGGGTCCAAGAAACACCCAAGTTCAGCTGGAGATACCAAAATTTCACGGGGATGCTCCTCATATTGCCAGGCACAATTTTGATATAAAAAGCCGTGAGGTTTTTTGTGCAGGTGTGTGTGCACAGAGCTGTTTTCACTCCTTCTCTCTTTCTCCCTACTCCTCCCACTCCCTGACACACATCCTGCAGACAGACACACTTTTTTTTCCCAAAAAAATTTTTATGCTTCTCTGGGCCAATCTCCAATAGACTTGCTTTAACAGAACCCAGAAGGCTGTGCACAAAGAAAAGGGAAAAGCACCTAAAAAGATCCTAAAAGTTTGATAGCATGATTTTTTTAAGGGTTTTGATAGTCTGCAGCACCACTACTGCCACTAAGGATTTGCTTCACAGCCTCACACTCAAAATAATTATCTCAGCTTCTGTCTGTCACTTTTAAGCTTCAGTGTCATTACAATTAAGGAATGAGTTACACCTGCAAGCATCTTGTTTGTGCATTAGCATTAAGAGTGGCTGTGCACAGAATGGGACAACCTGCTGGATTCTTGGAAGAAATGACCAGAGCAGGGTAGTGATGGGAGCCTGAAAAAGAGTGTTCTTTGATGATGAGTGTGCAGCAGTAGCTGGAAGTTAAAACTTACAAATAATATCTTTACTCAATTCCCATGGAAGGAATGTATGCATAAGTGGGAGAGGTAGGGAAATAAATTTAAATATAATGGGCTATAAATAACAGGTGGTGTGTGACTGGGAGCTGTCTGGGGAGCCCAGCAGAGGTTCATCCCAGTCTGTGCACTGCCAGTTTGGTTTATTCCTGTGTCCTGGTCCCGTGGGAGTTTTCGAAGTTCAGGTATTAGTGCATGTCACTACTATGCCACTGCCAGTCTCCCACCTGAAATGAGAACTTCAGGAACAATCAGGACCTTCAGGAAGGCTTCAGGCTGCAGAAGGCTGAAGGCTTTCCTTCAAAATGCCCCTGCTATTTAGGGCCTTGTGAACAAAAGACAAAGTTAGAAAGTAAGAAGTATGTCTTGAACAACATGTAAGGCCCAGAAGAGATCTCCACCAAATACTCTTCCATGGGGACTTGACCAAGTCCACATAAGGGGCCTCTAGTCCTGGGGAGTGCTGATGTGAGTCAGCCCACAGCACTGTTCCAGGGGCCCAGGTCTCTCCCTAAGTGTGGGTTACAAAGACAGCAGAGCTGTAGAAAACCACTTGCCTTGCTGGATCTCGGGTAGCAGGAGTGAGCTTTGCTGAGCAAGTTCCTTGCCTAATTTTTCAACGAGGGAATGGGACAAGATACAGAAGAGCCCAGACTTCTCAGGGTACTGAATCACAGAATCATGGAATCATTCAGGTTGGGAAAGACCTGGAAGATCATTGGGTCCACTGAGGCGGTCCCAGGGAGTCACAGTCATGTGGTTGTAGTGTGGTGCTTTGGTGATATGTTAAGGAAGATCAGAAAGAAATAAAGGAGCAGATTGACTATTCTAGGGACTAATTTCCCATCCTGAACAAAGATACAGTTAATAACAGGTGACATTTAATAGAATTCAAGTGTCACTGCAGATTCATAAAGAGTTGGTGTGAAAGACAACAGCAATACAAAGAAGGAGAGAAAGTAATACTGAAGGGAATAAATCTGTTACAAAATATATCCTTCACTGTTCAGTGCTGAAACTCTTAGTCCTATATACTCATTTCTTTAACATTTACTGGAGTGAGGGAAGAAACCTGGGTATTACTGTTACAGGATGTTATGAATTATACGACTGAACTGGTTTGCAGAACATAATTCTGATATAACTCATTCTGGGTACATGAAACAAAATACAAAGGTGGCTTGCAGCTTCAATTTTCTGAGGTCCAAAAGAATCTTCCCTTGCTATCCACAGAGTTTCAAGCTCCTGCCTGTGCAATCCTTACATTCACAGCCACTATACAAGCTCTGCAAGCATTACTTGGTGTACAGGAACCTGCCTGGGTCAGATCCATTCTGCTTGACGAGTGTTCTGACTACTGTTAATATTTCTCATTAATTTAGCCCTCGTTCTCAACCTTTGCCCATAATCTTTAATCCAAAGGTCTGGTATGCATCATTCACCTGTTTTACAAACAAAGCCCAACATAGGCCTGCAAGGCAGCTTAGCCAGAGCTGGGAATAAACACCAGGAGCTGACACAACAGCCACAACTTGTTCTTCCTGACATACTGTCTGCCAGCATAAACGGACTGCTGGGGTTTTTCTTTCAACATAACTAACCTTTCTATCAAAGAAAAACAATTTGCTGAGTATCCAAGGAAAGGTTGAAACCCTAAATAATAATAATTATTATTATTATTACTGTTAGGAGTTATGCTATTCCTATAATTTTATCATTATAACAGAAAGCGACTAAATGTTGAATTTCTTCTAGCTTTAAATACATTAAGAAACTCTTAACAAGTGGCCAGACTGTGAGGAATAAATACTGTCCAAGCTTCAGATATCAAGTTCCAAGGAAACAAGGTCAGGCTGTGAGGGCTGAGAGAGTGAAAAATGAATGGAAAATGAATCCTCGAGCCCCGCTGGTCAGACCAGGGCTGGGGGCAAAGGCTCCACCCCCACAGGAAATATTGAAATATTGCAAACAAACCTTAAAGGAGTGAAAGGCACCAGCCATTCCTTGAGCCACCAGAAGTAGAGGAGGCCACTCAGGAGCTGCTCACAGAGGACGTGCTGCTCAGATATGGGCCAAGGTGAGCGAGGGCAAAGCCCCTTCTGTGGTGCTGCTTGTTCTTTCCTTACACCACAGTCGTGTTCAGCCCTGTCATGGGCACTGAAAGATCTCTGCTGCTCTAGGGAGCTTTGACCCGAGAAAGAAAAGGAGGAGAAAATTGTTCCACTGAGAGTTAGGAGGAGGATTTTCACAGGAATTGCGTTTTTTCCCTGCAATTCTCCCAGTGAGAGCTGGGAAAACAGGTATATTAACGGATATTACAACGTTCCATTCTGCAAATAGGAAGGAGGGGAAAGTCTGCAGCTATTTGAAGTTGTCAGACACGTGCAAATGAAGCAGAACTTCAAGAAGGTATCATTGCAAAGGCTGAGGAAGGCTACAGTGAGAAGGCTGAAGAGTGTAGTTAAGACAGACAGGATACAAAAATGTAGGGGATTTTTGCTTTTGTTTTGTGGTTGGATTGTTGCAGTGGTGGGGTATTTTTTGCTCACATGCTAATATTTCTACTTATGCAAACTGACCAGTTTATTATAAATGGCCCCATGTTGCTTTTCCAACTCCTGCCTTTCTAAAGGCAAATCTCTCTGAGCCCTCAGCTGGTTCTACAATAGATGTGCTTCATTGCTAAGTTTCTGAAGATTTATTTTTTTTTTTTAAGTAGGTATGTTCCTGGAAAAATTGAAGTATGTACTGCTTGTGTCAATATTGTAAAAAAATGTGTTCTTCCCCATTTGAACTGTGACTACATTGCTAAGACAACTAATGGAATTATTTCAAGGCTTGTCTAAACTTGATAAACTTATGATCCTGCTGTAAAAAATTCCTTACACTAATAAATCTGGTTGAACACAGGATAATGATTTTTTTTACTCAATAATGGCACAGGACAACTATGTTTCACTACTAAGGACCACACTCTTTCCTATTCTCCCTCTTTGCAGGGGGAGAGGAAATGAAGAATAATAAAAACAATGAAGAGTAAGAAAAAAAATTTTTAAAAAGCATACAATGCCTCTAGGGAAAAAAAAAATCAATTTTTTTTTCTGTACTTCTGCACTTCAATGAAACCATCAGCCTACTAAAGAACCCTCCATGGGCTCTGATGATGCCAGAGCCAAAGCAATCTCAGATGTTTATTCTTTGGCCTCTAAAGCCATAGTTCACATGCAAGAGCTTTCTATAACATTATTAGCAGTGTTCTTTCTCCAATTCTGCCAAACAGTGACAGCCCAGTGTCCACCAACATATTCTTATTAGGGGCTTCCAACAGTAGCAACTGTGTGAGACTCAAATGGAGCTGGAGATCATGTCATGGCTGAAAATACACAAGAAGTGTTTCTCAGCTCAGTCAGGTTTCCCTGTTTCTCATTCAGAGTCAGCAAGGCTGTGCCTCTGTCAGGATAACACCATGTCAGAATGAATGACATCTTGAGAGAGTTCAGCCAGAATGTTATCCAAGTAACTCACACATATTCAACTCTCTCTGGTTCCTCTACTCTTAGATGCCTTTCTGATTTTTCTTTAGTACCAGATAATCTCTAGCAACCTAAGCAAAATGGAGTCTCTTCCAAACAAACAAACAAACAAAAGCTCACATATAAATTATTTCTGGATTTGGTGGAAACCTCACACAGGCACCAATTACCTGTAGAAAGTAATAAGCAATTCTTCAGAGTGTGTTTGTGCTTCTCCCTCTTTGGATGGACCCTCAAGTTTTCTTGCTCTTCTCACTTTTCCACAGCTGCAACGCAGCCAAGCACCAACTGGCACCTGAAAGAAAATGCAAGAGAACACCACACAAGTAAATTTTCTGGTGACGAACTGGTTGTGAGGAGAGGACAGGCCTTCACTGTCACCTTCAATGGAACAGAGCAGCCTGAGCAAAACTTAATATTCATTGCAGAAACAGGTATGGCTCCCAGCTTCCTTCACAGAGAGATTAATTCTGCCTCAGGACATTCTTTTGGCCTGATACACACTGCAGAGCAGCAAGATTATCCCTCAGAGACAATGTGCCAGTTCACACAGTCATGGAACTGTTTGAGGTGTTTCTTGTGTTACCTCTCTCTCAGTGAGCAGTCACAGCTTCCTTCACTTTCGAATATACGGCACAAATTCACCTGAGGGGAGGGTTACATCCCTGCTGAGTTTGGTGATGACTAAATCTCTATTTCAGTAAAGTGGGGGGGAAAAAAATGTTGGTTTTTTTTTTTCCCTTAAAAGGTCCAAAACCCTCGAAGGCAACTAAGACTCTGGCCACATTTGGTATCTCCAGCACAGCAAGCACAGAGGGCTGGAGTGCAGTTCTACAGTCCAGCAGTTCCAACTCTGTGAGCATCTCCATTTCCAGCCCCCATAACGCTGTCATTGGACGTTACAGGCTGAGTGTTCAAAGTACTGCAAGTGACAGCCCCTCAACAGCAAGACTTGGCACTTTTGTTCTGCTTTTTAACCCATGGTCTTCAGGTATGAACGTGTCAAATTTCCCCTGAAAGAATTAAGTTTCCTGTAGCTTCATTAACATTTGCAGCATTTGATCTATAGTTTAATACAGGGGCTGAACATTGACCACATAGAGTATTAATGACAAAAAAAAAGGGTTTAACAGTTTCCTAGAACCTTCTGGTGCATAAAATCATTTCCATTCACGTACTTACTGGACAGCTCCTTGCCCTAAAAGATTAAGTTCTGCTTTTGACAGAGCTTCCCTACTTCTGCACAAGTTTAGAATAGTGTGTCTGGCCTCTGTAAATACAAATATTTACCATCTTGTCACAGATTTGACAGTGTCATACCTCTGTCTTCCCTCCAACACCACCCACCTTTCTCTCTAGCTGTAGAAAATCATGAGTTTCATGATCTCTTTATAACACCCAGAATATCAAAGGGTAGATATCTGCAAGCATTCTTACAGATGGAGGCCAAGACTCCTGAAGTTTTGTTTTATTCTGCCTGCTGTGGTTGTACACACACCTCTGTGTTGGTTTTTCAGGTGACGATGTGTTCCTGCCCAGCCAGGCTGAGTGTGAGGAATACGTGCTAGAAGAATTTGGCATCATTTTTGCAGGCAATAAAAATCACATCAGCGGCTTTGGATGGAACTTTGGGCAGGTAAGTGCAGTGCTGGAACACCAGGCATTGGTTTGTGCTCTGGTTTTTGCATGAACTGGGTCATTTGCCTTTTCCAGATCGTCGCACACCTCTCTGAAGAGCAGGAGCCTGGTGTTGAAATCAGAAGTTGTTAACACTGATTAATGAGGATCTGTGATTGATTCATCAGTGTTCTGCCTTGGAGGTGCAGCCAGCAGAAACCCTTGTGTCTTCATTAAGACACTAAGTAGCATTACAGCAGTAAAATACTGTAGGAGAGGCAAAGCCCACAGATTCCAAGCTCTGTGAGTTCTGACCTTCAGAGTTGTGGCCACGTTTTTATACAGTAATTCCTGGCTGAGCTACAGCACTTCATGTGGTGATTAAAAAAAACCCCCAACATTCAATGCTTATGTGGCTCTCTGCATCCTGACTTTTAGTATCTGTGCTTCCAAACCACTAATTTTTTTCTGTAACACAGTTTCAAGGGGACATCCTCGACATTTGCCTTTCCATAATGGATCGAAGCCTGTACTACCGTCAGGATCCTGTCACTGATGTGTCTCACCGACATGACCCCAGATATCTGGGCCGTGTCCTCAGTGCAATGGTAAGGAACATGTTCCAAAAGTCCAAACCACCAACTGCCCTTTTGAAGTAGTTAGTGAAAGTAAATATAAAGACATTTCTCAGAGAATTTTAGGCCACTGTCTGTATGCACCAGACAGTGTGGGTGGTGAAATCTGGGTCAGAGAAACACCAAGGTGGTCATCTGATGTGAGCCTGATGGATTTATCTCACCTGGGGTATTTCTGTTACGTGTGACTTTGATGTCCAGTGGTCAAACCTAAAATACAAGACATGGGGTGGTGTGTTGAGGGACCCTGAAGATCTTTAGTCCGGTTGCCCATTTGAAGTGGAACTACAGTGGTCCTAGGCCAGCTCAGCCATGGACTTGTGAGGCTGCCTTGAAAATCTCTGAGGAAGGAGGTTTCCTGGCCTCTCTGGATGACCAGTCCAGAGCTGCACTACCCTCTTAGTGAGGAGTTTCTCTTATGTCAAATATGATTTTCCCAAGCCACAACCTTCTGCTGTTGCCTCTGTTATATAACAGAGAAAGATTAGTAAGAACACACATTTAAGTGTGTTCCATTCAAGTAGCTGCAAGCTGTTTTTACATTCCCCCTATCCTCTTAACCAGACTGAACCAGCCTAGTGCTCTCAACTTCTCCCTGTAGATTTTGTGTTCCAGGTCCCCTGACCACCTTGGTAACCCTCCCTCCTGGGCCCTTTTCAGTGTCTCAACATCTCATTGAACTCAGAGACCTGAAACTAGAGACAGGATTCCTGGCACAGCCTCACCAGGGGTAATTAAAGGGTGTTAACAGCTTCCCTCTCCCTCCTGGTGACACTTTTCCCAGTGCAGCCCAGAATGGGCTTTCCCTTTACGATGAGGGAGCACTGTTGGCTCAAATCCAACGTGGCATTTGCTGTAACTCCCAGGCCCCTTTCAAACAGGCTGTAAGCTCTTAATTTACCTCACCATAAATACAGTGAATATCTTTTCAGGTCAACGCCAATGATGACCAAGGGGTGGTGCTGGGAAACTGGAGTGGAACTTATGAGGGTGGGAAAAATCCAACCAGCTGGACTGGAAGTGGTGAAATCCTGCAAAGCTGGAAGAAATCAGGATTCAAACCTGTTAGATATGGACAGTGTTGGGTTTTTGCAGCAGTACTGACTACAGGTATGTTTTACGTCACACACTTAACTGGCATCCCACAGATTCCATCGAAATTATTTCAAAGCATTACTGTGTTATATGAAATTTCCAGAAATACTGACTTCTGACTGAGGTTTCCTATTCACTCCTCAGTGCTCAGGTGTCTGGGGATTCCCACTCGGACAATCACAAACTTCAGCTCTGCCCACGATGCAGATGGAAACCTGCGTGTGGATGAGTTTTATGATGCAGAGGGGAATCATTTGGAGAGGGGAGCTGACAGCATATGGTAAGGCTCAAGATTTAATACCAGGACTTATCCAATGCCTATAATGTCTTCAGGTGCAGAGTAGAGATTCTAATGGTCAGTGCTTTATCTTTTTCTTAAAAATTGCCTTAAAAACAATTACACACACACAGAGGATCAACTAAAAAAAAATACTACAAAATAGTACTACAAAACTTGGGGTTTTCACTCTTTCTCAGTTAAACAGAGAATTGTGACATGAATTGCAACAGCTAATTGAAGCCAGAGCAGGCAAAGTTACAGTTATGATGCCACAGATGACTGCAATATTGCACTGGAAATATCAAACAGTGGGAACTTGACTTAGTTTGAAATGATTCTTCAAAACCAGTTCATGTTAAACTGTAAAAGCTCAACAGAACCAGCTTTGCTGCCTTTTTTTTTCTTCCACTGACATAATTTCATGTGAAAAATGATTTATCTGCTGCTGCTATTAAGCATCAAATGCAGTTCAAACAGGCCTGCATTCAGCAAAGAGCAGAAGTTATCTGGTTAATATAGGCAGGGTCAGAGTGGAAGTGCTGAGCCTCAGATAAGAACCTGTGCAAATTGAGGCATTTAATCCATTTAACTAAGATGGCTGATTAAAGGATGTGAAGAGGAATTCATAAACACATACTAGCAGCTTACTTTGTTCATTCTTGCTCGTAGGAATTTCCATGTCTGGAATGAAAGCTGGTTTACACGCAATGACTTGGGCCCCTCATACAGTGGATGGCAAATTCTGGATGCAACTCCCCAAGAAGAAAGTGGAGGTACACAAATTTTATTTCAGGAATAATGCTGAAAAATTACAAAGTCACTTTCAGTGAAAAGAAAAAAAAATAAGTAAAATAATTGTAAAAGTAGTTTCTCATCCTGCTCAAAAATAGTTGCAGAAGAGAATCCTTTATCTATTGCATTAGAAAAGCTTCAGATCACCTGTGGTTGCCAAGAAAGAAACCAGGCTTCTAAAAGCAGTTTTTCCACATCAATTCCCATATTTCCAATATAGGTATCAAGAGCTATTGAAAACTAAGGGGTAATATAACATAAATCAAGTGTACATTCAGGATAAACACAAGATACATGGATGGCATGAGGGCCTGTGTGGATAAAAGGACTTGAATGGGACAGCAGCACTGGCAATTCAGGAATCATTGATAAACACCTGCCTAGTAATCTGCTTACTGCCAAAGGCTTGATTGTGCCTCAGTGATTTTTTTCTTGATGCTGTAGGAATTTATCAGTGTGGTCCTGCCTCACGGAACGCCGTCAAAGAAGGAGAAGTAGACCTGGACTATGACTGCCCCTTCGTGTTTGCAGAAGTGAATGCAGACTGCATGTACTGGAACTATGACTCAGCAACTGGAAAGAAAACATTGATATTGTCTAAGTCTACTGAAATTGGTGAATCCATCAGCACGAAGGCAGTGGGTAGGGATGACCGTGTAGATGTCACCAGGGATTATAAATATGAAGAAGGTAAATAAAAACACTGGTTCTTCTGTTTACGCAGCTGCTTCATCCCCCAAAGTGTATAAACTTTGGGTTAGGAGCCTCTTAGTGGGCATTTTTGTGTATCATAAGGTGGGAGCAAAATTTACACTCTATTTATTCAGTTCTAACAGAAAAGGGAAGTGAAGGTAAAGAGCAAAAAATACTGCCTTGGCTGTTCTGATGTGGAGCTGCTTTATGGGGCTTCAATAAGGCAAGTCCAAGCATCTCCAAATAAAACATTCACTGCTCAATCTGCCTGCCTCTGATTGATGAGAATTAGGCTACAACCCAGTTATTTGTCTGCAGGATGAAAGGCCTGTTACAGAAACCCAAGCTAAAACAGTTCTTTGGCCCACAAAAAGCAACTCTTTCAAAAGATCAAACAGCTTGACAACTTGCCAGACCTTTGGGTGCTGATGTGGGGTCATGAATGTATCCCTCTTTTCCTTTGTTCATGCACAGTTTTTCTTTCCCTGTTAAACTGTCACTATCTCAATCCCTGAGTCTTCTCACCTCCCTTCTGTTTTCTCCCCTCCTGTGGAAATGGGGAGTGAGGTGCTGGGGGGATGTTTGGCTGCCAGCCAGAGACAACCCACCACACGGTACCATCAGCCTTCCCTTACTTTAGGGACCTTTTCTGTATCAGCAAATGAGAATTCACATTTCTAAACGTCACAGCCATAAAAAGGGATTGAAAAGGGGAGAGTGAGAAATTTTGGACTCAAGATTTTGTGTTCCAAAAAACCACTATTATAGAGACAGTGACACTACTGAGTGCAGATCCAGGAAATGAGGTAGGGCTGTGGAAAACAGAAGGCCTGTTTCTAAGTAGAGACACCGTGTTCTTCTAGCTTGTCTCTAGCAGGCATAAGAGATGAGTGTTAAGGATAATTTTTGTGGTTCTCTCTGACAGGCTCTACAAAAGAAAGAGATATTTTTAAAAAAGCCCGTAAGAAGCTGGGACTGGAGGATAAATTTGATCCTACAGCACCAACACCAGAGGAGATCGAGCAGAAGCCTGACATCTCAGGGAAATTCAAGGTGGCTGGCTCTCTGGAAGTTGGCAAAGATCTCAACCTGCTTCTGGTTCTTGCAAATTTACAGCCTTATCCTAAGACTGTTGATGTAAAAATGACTGCCTGGAGCACTCTGTACACCAGAAGACCAGTTCGTGAGATCTGGAAGGACTCCATGTCTGTCACTCTGTCTCCTAAGGAAGGTAATTTTTCAAACAACTTTCAATCATAATTGTTTTACCAGTAAATGGGCATTGGAAGCTGGTCAACCTGGGGGAAAGAGCTCTAAGAAACTGCAGTCTTAGATCTGTATGTAGAAAAGGCTGAAAAAATATTACATTGCACTTACATTAACAAGGCATGTCATGTCCCCAAGTACTTTTCATATTTTGGAAAATGTATCTTAAGAGTGAAAAGAAGACAGTGAGTAATCATGAAATTCCATCTAACAAAATCTGCATTTTGAAAAAAAAGGTTATGGACAACAAAATTAAAATAAACTCCAACTAAATGTGTTCTGATCAATCATGGGGACTTTACTGAAAGGTAACAGGACATGGCTAACAGCAGAAACAAGGAACACAGTCCATTAGCACATTGGAATTGAAGTGTGAGGACTAGAAACAGCTGAAATAGCCCACTAAGCTCTACAGAAAAGAAAGTTTCTATTGAAGAACTGTTGTGGAGTAAAAGACCTCTCCACAGTTTTTCTGAACTTGGTGTTTATTGTACAAATGGCCAAAAATGTGGAATTGCCTGGATTCAGCAACAGAGGAGATCCCTTACCACCCAGCATTCTTTGGTTTGAGTTACAGGATGGAAAATGCTGTAAAAACACATGATAATAAAAAGCAGAAAAGGCCAGGAAAGATAAAAGCAATGTAAAGATGTCATTCAGCTCATCTCAGGATATCATGAGCAAATAGGACTGATGAGGCCTATCCCGGCATGTCCCATAACAAATGGAGAAGCACTGGTAAAACTCCTTAAACTCCAGCTCTTGCATCTTCCAGAGCAATCGGGAAGAAAACAAGCCAAGCAATACAAGAATAGTGAATGGAGAAGGGATAACATTGAATAAATCACTACTTCTCTAGAGCAAACTGATAGATTTGCAGGAATTGAGTTTGGCAGTGATGGCTGAAGGCCCTCCTAGTTCCAGACACAGCACAAAAGGGAAATACTGATGTTAGCTATGAGATTCCATGGGCTTATAAAAGTATGTATCACTTCCTTTTTTTTTCTTTTTTTTTTTTTCTCCTCCCAGAAAAACAATTTCCCATTAGGATAAAATATAACGAATACCAGCAGCAGTTAACTACAGACAAATCAATCCAGGTCACAGCCATATGTCATGTAGAAGATGGGATTCAAGTGCTCGTGCAAAGAAACATCGCCCTGGACAATCCTGCCATCGATGTACAGGTGAATTCCTGTCCCTTTGCTCCAACTGCAGTGGCACAGTGAAGGGAAAATGAGCTCTTAGGAGCACCTTCTTCCCTGAAAGAGATGTTCTGCTCACGTTCTGCCATGGTTCATCACAGCATCTCCTAGCATCTCCTCTTCTGATGCCTGAGGAGGCTTTGGATGGAAAAGAACACAGGGAACCTGGCCTGACAAGCATTTTCTTTGCACAGGTGCTCGGTGAAGCAAAAGTGAATAAAGAAGTGGATGTGGAAGTGGTATTTACCAATCCTATTGATACAGAGGTGATGGACTGTGTGCTGCAGGTCGAAGGCAGTGACCTGCTCACAGGAATCCTGGAGTTACGGTGAGTACAAGAAATGCCTCCTTCCTGCCATTAAAGACACATGAGCAAGAATTTAGGCATGGATGACTTGGAACCAAACAGTGGGATGAGACATCCTCTTCTTCTTGCTGCAACCTGGGAGGCCAGACAGTGTAACATCTCATAATGAAGCACACAGGGATGAACCAGCTCTTCATCTAAGCCGGGCTTTGGCTCCATAGTTTGGGAAGTCAAATAATTACTGCCATAATTGGACAGAACTTGTTTTCCTGCCTATCTAGCAGTCAACACAGTTCCAGAAAAAAAAAAAAAAAAAAACAACACCAAAACAAATAGGCTTATCCAAGCTGTAAATTTTGCTGAGGCTGTCTATGCTGCTATAGGCCAGACAGCTCGAACCTTCTTGTTCTGATCCAAGGGAAACTATTTGATGATGTTGAGATAGTGTTGAGAAGACTGGAATAAAATAGGTTCCTTTTACTGTAAACCCCAGGTTCCTATTTTTATGCTTTGGTGACTTTGCATCTTGCCCTGCACTTTTTTCTTCAGTATTTCACAACTTAAACAGAAAGGTTAAATTTTCAGACTGTTCCTCATTTTGTACAAACACAAAATTCCACACAAATTTTAACATATCCTCACAAATGCAGTTATTTCTGAAAAAATACCTGGGATGTGGGAGTGTGCTGTTTAAATGAATACACAGACAAACAAACAAACAAACACAGCAACCTAACATTGCCATTGGCACATGACCAATTAGGAATGGTCCATCCCATAATTTATGTTCTCCTGAGGGAATTCAGTAACCTCGTGTTGTCTATCCCATCCAACTTCATCCTCAGGCAAAACAGGGCAATATGAGAGGGTAAGGGAAAAACATAAACAAGATCTTCCAAGAATTACAAATTACACCAGTGTAAAACACTTTAACTTCCATTCAGAATTTCCTGCTCTGTAAACACTGAGGTTTTCCTGGTGCTCTAATCTATTCTAATTCAGGAGTTGGTATTAACATTCTTCAGTCTCAGATTATTCTGTTTCAATAATTCAGTGATGTGTGTTACACCCTCTGTTCTGCATGGAGTCTTATCTCATAGGATATTATTATGTCCCCCTTTGTGGGCTTATCCGGGTTGCTGCATAATGAATTTATGAAGGACCTTAATGCCTGGATTTGAGGATTTAAATACTCATCAGATAGCTGAGTCCTGTGTGGTCTCTCCATGGCCATCTTTCATTGAGCTGACAGGAATTCTTACTTAAGGTGAAAGATGGTTAGTCATCAGAAGATGACTAACTTCTGATGAAGTTAGTCCTTGTTCCAGGAAGAACAAGGAAGAAACTCAAGCATCATGCACAAGCTTGTTTTCAGCTTATATTTTTCCCTTTTTTTTAGCATACCACCACTGAAAGCCAGCGAGAAATCCAGCACCAAGTTTAAACTCCTCCCTTCTGAGGTGGGTTCCAAACATCTACTTGTTAATTTCTCCTGTGACAAATTTGCAGATATCAAGACCTTTAAGATGGTAAATGTGACTAATTAATGTGAAGATATTCAAGGAATGGTCTGTGTGTGTATAAATTGAACAAAATGTGATAAGAAATCTTGGATAGATAACAACGAGATAATCAGCAAAACAGATCCTCACTTCCTGTGATAAGGGGGTTGCCAAGATCATATCATTGCAATTTTACACTGTAATTTCAAATAAACTGAGGAATGGTTGATTCTTCATTTACTGTTGTGTGTCCATGTTATTAAAAACAACATTTTACCTTCTATTTGGAGACTGTTTGACTTTTGTCTGGCTTTCTTTGTAAATAATTCCTCCTGGCTCCAGATGTCTCTGCACAAACATTCATAAACTCATTTTTACACATTGAAAGCCTCATACAGTGGAGTTCCAAGGTAGTGTTTCTCCTTACTGCAACTGTGATACCAGAACATAGTGAGGATGAGCTGCCCAATTTATGTCATTTAGCTTTGTCTTCTTTGCTACGGAGTCTGTCCTGACATTTTCCCCTTTTTTTGTAAATCACAGTGACTAAATGAAGCATAGGAAATGTTCAACAAGAATTTGGGTGTTGTCCAATTTGACAAACATTGGGATAATTGCCCAGCTCAACATACATATTTTAGCATGTTGATATTTTGCACTTGCTGAAAGTCTTTTTTGGGAATCAAAGGGAGGGTAATCCTAGGTCTAAGGGTATTTTAACTTAAAAAGAGTTAGGAATTCTTCACTATAGATTATGTGCCAGGAATTTATCTTTTAGAGTTCAAGTTTAGTAAAGCTAACTTAAGCCCTCTATGGAAGGATTGGTACAGGCCAAAAGACAGGTTCCAGGAGCAAGTGAACCAGGTGTAGCCCAGTGAAAGACCTGGTTTTTGGCCAATAATTGTACAGCAGTAAATCAATCTCTGACTGAAAATAATCTGTGTGGATGAAGGGGATGGGAAGTTAAGCCACTGCTCTACTGCACTTTGGGGCCAGGAAGCAGCAAAACCTTCACAAGTGCCCTGAGCCAGCTCTGTGCCCCAACTTCCACCACACAACACAGGGACCCCTCACTGCTGAGGAGCCCAAGCTCAGACTGGCTGTAAAGTTCTCTTGCCCTTGCAGCCTGAAAAATTGCTCTGGAAGGGCACCTGCAGCCCCCCAGGCTTCCTGCTGCCCATCACACGAGGTCAGTGTGAGCCCACACTGGGCATGGGATGAGCTACAGACAGGCTGTGCAAGGAGCCCACAGTAGTGCCCCCTCTCTTCTCCTGGTGCTGCTCAAGGCTCATCAGAGCCAAGAGCTCTCATCGTGTAAACCGCAGATTCACAGAATGGTTTGGGTTGGAAGGGGCCTCAAAGACAATCCAGTTCCACCCCCCTGCCATGGGCAGGGACACCTTCCACTATCCCAGGTTGCTCAGAGCCCCATCCAACCTGGCCTTCAACACTTCCAGGGGTGGGGCATCCTCAGCTTTCTCTGGGCAACCTGTGCCACTGCATCACCACCCTCACAGTAAAGAATTTCTTCTTAATATCTAATCTAAACCTACTCTCTTTCAGTTTGAAGCCATTCCCCCTAGTCCTGTCACTCCAGGCCCTTGTAAATAGTCTCTCTCCATCTTTCTTGTTACCCTTCAGGTACTGGAAGGATGCAATTGGGCCACCCCAAAGCCTCTGCTTTTTGAGGCTGAACAATCCCAGTTCTCTCAGCCTTTTCTCACAGGAGAGGTGTTCCATCCCTCTAATCACCTTGGTGGCCTCCTCTTGGCTACTGTAAACCACCTTAGAAGTTCAAGCTGCAGCACAATCTCGGATTTAGAATGTGAATATACACTTAATGACTTCTTTTTACATCTCAGGCATGAGAAAACACCCAGGCTGTGCTAAAGTCAGATGAATTGCACCAACAGAAACAACAGAAGCCTTTAAATCAAACCTCTGGGGGAGTTAAAAGGAAGGCAACACCCTTTCCCTGCAACACTCCAGGTGCACATAAATTAATGTGTCAAATTAAAAGTGGGACAACTTGGACACAGACTCACAGAGCACAGTCTGCAACTTTGTGGAAGTTATACTGCTCCCCCCTTTCTAGAATAAGGTAGCAATAACACAAGGGTAAGGTGCAATTTGGTTACCCTGGGGGTATGAAGAGTAGACAAAATTATTCAGGAGATGACTGAAATCAAAGAATTCGTTTTCCCCCTGAAAGTTAGCAAACTGCACTGCAATTTCAAGACTCTGATACGGGGGGAAAAGGAGAAACAAAGTACTTTGAACCATTTTGAGGGGGAACAAAGTATTTTGAACCATTTCGGATGATGGGCGGGGGGAACTGAGGTAGGAAAACACCTGTGGCAACATCCAGTCATTAGTCACTCAGGAACCATGACTGCAGCATTCCAAAGGGATTAGAACAGCAGCTTTGCTGTGGTGAAGGCACCGCTCAGCAGGTGCCAGTTTGGGATGTAGGCCAGTCTGAGAGAGGTTCTGGTGGCTTGGTGAACGCGGCTGTGGGCGTGCCTTGCAGAGGTAAAGGAGGTGGTTGCAGCCGAGACAGAAAAAGTGTTCTGAGATTTAATTACGCATGTGAGTAGCAAGGAAGAAGAAAGGAAACAGCCAAGTGCCAGTGGGAGCAATGTGTAACATCTGAGGCAATCCCTGTAAGTACTGAGCCCTGGACTTAAGAACTGGTCGATGCGGTTTGTCACTAGGGCTGCGTGTGGAGACCGGGGAACATCAGAGGCTTGTGGCTCTTATGGTTTCCAAGGAATATGAATTAAGGAAAAGAGAAAAAAGACCAACTAAAGAAGCTTTGAAGAGCAATCAAACCCATTTGAGGTGATTCCTGGAACAAGTCCTGACTGCTCAAACATCCCGGAAACTTCCAAGAGGAGGAAGCGCCGCTGAATTATAATGTAAGTGGAGGCACTCTGTGCCAGGTACACTGATGCCTAGTGGGGAAATTTCAGTGTTTTTCTTTTGGGGTAAGGCTAGCATGACTGGTCATATTAGTAAGTACTCTCTTAGTCTTTGGTATGAAAACAAAGTTTCTCAAAAAGGTGCAAGAACGCAACTTTCTTGTAAAATCAGCCTTAGAAACAGCTTAACTTCTGCTTTCTCAGCTTGTTTTTCTTTCTTTGTAATTTGAATTTCAGACTCATTCATTTTTAAGTCTTTGCTGAGTGCTAGAACATGATCAGTGGAGCTGCAGAATCTTAAGCAGATAATCCTCCTCTAAACAATGTCACTTTATTACCTGTACTCTTTCAAGTGATGGTACAAAACCAAAAAGAAATATATTCATTGTTGTTAAAATAGACAGGCTTAGAGTTTGTGCTGATAAAAACTACTCATATTTAATATCTTGGGAGTTCTGTTTGAAATAAAACTTCTGGGCAATAGTAGTATGGAGCTAACATAACAGCTAAACAGACATTTGTTTCTGGTGGAGTTCATAATTTCATATAAGTCAGAGGGTATTGGAGATAATGTGAGACTGAAAAAAAAAACAAACAAACCTCTAAAACCAACTCACAGCTATAGGGCACAAACAGAAGTGATATTAACCAACATGGAAGTTAAGTCATCAGGAAATGCTCCTTTTTCCTTCAGATGGCTTTTATGTCCCACCACGCTCCCCATTTCCTCACCCTTAAAGATAACTCATTCATGGCACACCTATTATCTTTGTAGGAAGTTCTTTCTGTCTTGGGATTCAGGAGCATGCATTTCCTCTGAGTAAATAATTTTGGTATCTCCTCCCATAATTACACCCACATTGAGTAGGACCTTTGGCATTAGACATCTACATATTATAGGAACCAGTTAATTCATTTGACAAGACTACAGGTATTAATAACAACGGCTAAGTACCTCTCCCATCTCTCAAATTTCAGCTGACAGCACAAAAAGATTGCTGGGCTTTCTTCTTTTTATGATTGGTGTGACTTGGACAACCTTGAAGGCCAAAGCAGAAGCTGTATGCAATTCTCATAAGCTGAGGGAATGGCAGGTGAGTTCTGCGAGTCATTTGCTTCTCTTCAGCAGGTACTTTCTTCAGAACTGTTTCCTCAGTATACATGCCCTGTAGGTATCTGCTCAGATTTCTTATCTGAAGGAAATTCTAGATTGTAATTTGTTCTTGCACTTCATTTTCGAAAGTTTTATTGTTATTATTGTTAAGACCTGTTTGAGAATTGTTTTTAAGCTAAACAGAGAATACTAGGGGCAAGGAGGAGAAAAGAAATTTCCATTACTTCAAAAGGCACCATTTTTTAAATGCTGTGTCAGAAATGTGTCATGCTTTGTATTAACAAAATCTGTGTAATCCATCCTAATGGAGCTGTGAGCATGGAGCCTGTAGATGGGAATTCAAATATGCATTAAAACTCTACCAAAGGAAAACAACAATGACAGTATCTCTGCTTTTTAAAGTTGAAGATGACTGTTGAACTGGGAAATTGCAAAGCAAGGTTCTCTCTCATTTAATGATGGAACAAACATTTACAAATCAGTTTATAAGATGTTGCTTTGCATGGAAAGCAGCACTAACTGCAGTTCGCTGTTTTTCCAGATACTCATGCTAAAGATTCTCCTTTTCAGCCCATCAGTGCTTACTCACTTAACTTCTTCATGGTCTTAGGCCAGAAAAAAAAAAATCCTTGAATTTAACTATGGTACTTTTTTTGCATAAGTTAGTTTTTACTTTTACTTCTTCTTCAAAGATTAGATATAAATTGTAGTTTAATTTGCAGCTATATTGTTTCAGATCTGACTTGGTATTTCATTGCTAAGCTATATGGTATGAGATAGACCTGGAAGCTTGTTTGAAGATTCCTGCAATACCAGCATAGGCCTTAATCCGTCCTTTCCATCCTATTCTTTTTGTTATTACTTTTTTCTTTTGATTTCTCTTTAAAATGGTGGTGGTTGTGCCCCCCCCATTCTGTCCCTCCACCTCCAACCTCATTGCTTTTATGACACTGATATTAATAAGAATGACTTGGAAGAATCTTCACTGAGATGCTTGCTCTGAGCATTTGCCAAAACTTTCTACACAATGCTCCAGGTGTACTTTGTGGAGTCTCCTAGGGCAGACAGAAACACAGAAAGTGCTTCTCAGCGCTCCCAAAGACAGTAAAACTGTTCAGGTTTGAGCATGGCAACAAAGCATGAGCTATAGGAGGGAAAACAATCATTCAAGGAAGATCATATAAATACCTGCTTGACAAAAAGGTAGTTTAGCATTTGAGGTGGCAAGAACCACTTGATGGGTTTTAAACCACAGACCATAATAACAGCAAATGTGCAGGAGGACGTGATATTGGAGAACTCCAGGCAAACTGCTGCAAGTCATCAGAATTCCTCTAGGACATGAAGCTAGTGCCTACTAGAACAGGAATTCCAATGGTTCAGGTGTCACTTTGAACAGAGCTAGATTCAGACAGAGTGATTTCTTTGTCAAAAGCTCCAATATGGAAATACCTCATTTTCCTCCATCTCTCACTATGCATTTTTCCTTTGCACCTAGGCCAAATGACACCAGGATTTAAGCAGGAAAAGTAAGACGTCCTAAGTGCCATTCCCAGGATCCTAAAAATATGTATGTTTAAAATATAGAGGGGTTACAGGCCACTTTATTTGGTGTTGGTAATGAAATTACACCAATTTGCCCCTGTAAATTTTTTTTCTAAGTCCAGTAGTAAACCAGCATCCAGCAGTGTACAGGAAGTATGTAAGTCCCAGTGTATGACAGCCCTGTAACAAAACCCAAGTAAAACTTTCTGTTATTGACCACTAAACTTAATTTAATGGCTCATATGCTTTTCAGCTGTACTTCCTCCCGCAGAAGCTAATTGCTCTTAGCAGCCTCATCATACCACTAAACAGCTTCTTTCCCTGCTGGCTGCTTCTTCATGACTTTTGTTTTACAGACCTGACCCCCACACACATCAGCTGGCAGCCATCAGTGAACTCAGCCAACCACCACACTGACAGATATGCCAACACCGAGCTGACCGTGAGGCGAGGACAAGCCTTCACCATCACCCTGTACTTCAACAGGCCGAGGCAGAGTGGGGAGAGCCTGGCATTTGTCACTGAGATAGGTAACACTCCCTTAGCTCAACCCATGTTCTCAGAGAATTGTCATCTCTTCTCCTTGTACTTCTCTCCTTATTCTATTTAGAGATGCAATTTGTCTTCGCATGTTTCTAACGCTTTTCCCCCTGCAATATGCTCAGTTTCAAG
The DNA here is from genome assembly GCF_003945725.1 of Corapipo altera. Taxonomy (NCBI): domain Eukaryota; kingdom Metazoa; phylum Chordata; class Aves; order Passeriformes; family Pipridae; genus Corapipo; species Corapipo altera. Next base: position 10,701,917 of record NW_020884893.1, on the reverse strand, counting down.
TGGGAGGTTAATACTGAAATCCCACTCTGGTATGGAAACCAATCCACCCTTCTTTCTGGTAGGGCCATACCCCTCGGAATCCCATCGCACCAGGGCTGTGTTTAACCTCTCTGAGGCCGGGCCCAGTGGCTGGAGTGCTGCCCAAGGACCCAGCGAGGCCACAGCCACCAACTTTGTGATATCCAGCCCAGCCAACGCTGTCATCGGGCGATACAACCTCACCCTCCTGGTAACCTCAGGGAACAAGATCTCCTCCAGATACCTGGGGCAGTTTGTGTTACTCTTCAACCCTTGGTGCACAGGTAGGTGCCAACACCTTTGTTCTTGAACGTTGTTTCGTATCTGCACAGAGAGCTGCCCCCTGAAGCTGTCTCTCTTTGGGTCATTCTCAGTGCTCAGAGATCTGGTTTTACTACATTTATCCTAGCAAAGTGTGCTATATGGAGTTATATCACAGACTCTTTAGAACTGAGCAGATCACTTTTTCTGTAGACAAAGGCTGACAGGCTTTTGTAAATCTATGTACTTCTCAGAACTTGGAACAAGGATACAGTAACATCCTTGACTTGCACCTAAATCAGAGCAAGACTGCCCTTGTAGATGTTAACTGCAAGGACAACAGCCCAACTAACTTCATAAAAACTGGGAGGGCTAAATGTGAAGAAGACTGGCAATTCACAGAATGGTTTGGGTTGGAAGGGTCCTTAAAAACCATCTCACTTCAACCTCCCCGCCATGGGTGCAGATGACACCCACCAGGTCAGGCTGTGCAGGGCCCCACCCAACCTGGCCTCGGACACTTCCAGGGATGGGGCAGCCACAGCTGCTCTGGACAGCCTGTGTCAGTGCCCCACCACCCTCACAGTAAAGAATTGCTTCCTAATCTCTAATCTGAGTCTCTCCTTTTTTAGTTTATAACCATTCCCCCTTGTCCTATGACTCTCTGCCTGTGTAAAAGGTCACTCTGCCTCCTTTCTAAAAGCCTCCTCGAAGTACTGGAAGGTCACAAGGAGGTTTCCCCAGAGCCTTCTCTTCTCCAGGCTGAACCCTCCCCAGATGGCTCAGCCTAACTCCACAGCAGATTTTGCAAGTATGCAATAGTCTAGAAACCTAGATTAGCTCTAAAACACTACAATCTAAAGTTAAGAGAGCTCTTAGCCATCCCAGTGAGTAAACAGCTTATAAAAGAAAAGTAACCACAATCATCCACTATTTTCTTCTGTGACCAAATATTAGTCAAGGGCCACTAAGAAATATGTTAAGAGCCAAGATGAAAAAAAAATGCTAATTAGCTCAGCAAGTCTTGGAAGTCAGAAATAATTACAGAAGTATGTTCAGGAAACTCAAGACTGTCTCTGCACAGACAGTCCTGAGAGAAAAACCTACCCAGAACCCCCTGAAAGATCATTTGTGTGTAACTTGTAATTAATGGAAACCACACTGCTGGGACAGCAATATTTGACAGCTCCTGAACTGGAACACCAGAGGTACTCCTGAGACCAGACAAACTCCTCTGAGATGAAAACAGGAAAATTAAGCTGCACCATTACAATTTAAAACTAGTTATTCTGCAGAAGAGCCCTTCAGATCTACCAGATGATGCAATGGCTACTGACAGATAAAAGGGAGTATCCTTGAAGGTGGATGCTGGTGAAGTTCTATGGAGTGGAAAAGCTCCCTGATCCTGAAAAACAGGAACAAATTCAGTTTGATTGTATGTTACCACTATGGTGTCACAGCAGAAAGGAAATAGAACATTTATTTTCTCAGCTAAGAATAAATGGCAGATCTGGCCTGTAGATATGGTTCCAGATGTGAGATTATTCTTTAAACAGGAATTAATTCATCAACTGGAATATCAGTAAAGAACCACTTAGAAGAAAACAGTCAGGACTAGAGACAAAAGGAAAAGCACTGGGTTGGAGAAAAGCTACTAATGGATCCTTAAGTGCCATCTGAAAAAACACTCTGATCAAGTAGTTCATCACTGACTTTGACATGCTGACATTAAGCAGCATTGTCCATGCACAGGTGGCTGGGACAACACATAGAAACAACTGGCTGACCCTAGAGACTGGGGTAGGTAAGAAGGAATAAGATACAATAACACAAAATAAAAGATTGCACGTTTAAGGAGAAATAACAATAATTTCAATGGCAGACTTATCACCAGCAAGTCATGAGGAATGTGGAAACACTTGTTAATCAAAGAACAATAACCAAAGTGAAGTGGCCCTGAAAAAGGCAAATCAATCTTAAACTGTATAACAAAAAACAGTCAGATTTAAATATTAATGCCATTGTATGAGGTGATAAAATCCCATCTGGAATTTTCTTTCAATTGATCTTTCCTAAACAGGAATTATTAATTAGAGCATGCTCACGGAAAAAAAATCTGGTTTAGCAAGCCATAAAAATTTATCCCCTTTGGAAGAAGGGGCAGAGAACTAGCTCACAGGGCTAGAAGGATCCTAGAAAGTTGTCTAGTCCCACACCATCCTCAAGGCAGGTCCTGTTCAGCACTTAGGTCATTCCTGACAGGTTTTGAATTCCTTCCTAATGATCATTCATTAGGGAAGCTCCAGTACCTCCCCTGGAAATTCCCTCCAATAAAACACCAGTCTTTCTAATAGAAGTTCTTCCTATTAACAAACAAATCTTTCTTGTTTCCATTTCAGCATATAATTTCTCATTCTACATATGATAGACACCAAGAATAGATTTCCTTCCCCTTGCGCCATCCTGTTCACAAGAATTTCTGGAATTGACTGCCATGCTTGGCCCATTCCTCACCCCCATTTTTTTCCTACCTTAAATAATTCTGAGTTAATTCATAACTTAGGTTTTCAGGATTGCTCAGCATTCCCATTGCTCCTCCCACTCTTTCCAACTGGTCCACAGCTGGAACTGCACACAGGCTAATGCCACTCCAAAAACTTAGGGATCAACAGTAATGATATTATTTTTAAAAAAACATGGACAGCAACCACAAAAATAGATTTATATCACATGACATAATTTTTAAAATAAATTGCAATCTTTTTATTTGCAGGAAGGGAAGGATGGGAAGTTCCTATAGGAAGGTAAAGAAGTTGACTCAATAAAATAGACAAGCTGATTTTTATTTTTTTTTTTGTATGTATTTCCTGAAATCCTGGAGCTTTCAGAAAATATTTTTAAACATTATGGAATTAAACACAGAGCTAAGCAGATATTGCTACTTAAAGAATGATGAAAACAACCTAAACCTCTGTGGGAAGCCAATGCTTTCATAGCAGCTACATACTGTGCCTTAGACTTGGAAAACCAATGAGGAACAATGAAACCTAAGTGACTGGTTCAGCAGGCTTTCTAATAACTGGAAAACATAAAAATGTTATCTGTGTGTTTCTTTTCAAATGTCTGTTCTACTTCTTAACTACCCTGAGAAGACAGAAAAAATCTGTGAACTTGGACTTTTCTCACAAAAACACAATGTTTAGGGGATATTTAAATCATACACAGGGGCTACACTAAAAGTAGGGGATAAAAGTTAAGTAATATAATAAGGATCTTTTGGCTCCCTGTCCCCCCAGGACACTTACAATAACAGACATTGTCACTGAACTGTACATGTTCACGGAGCTGTAATGATGTGTTTTGCAAATAGTAGTTTTCCCCTTGCTAAATCAAGACAACAATGTTTTTGAAAGGTTGCTAGTGTTGCAGCTTTAAGCCTGCCCAACTTGGTTTTCAGGTGATGATGTCTTCATAGCCAATGAAAACGAGAGGCAAGAATATGTTCTGAATGAAAATGGAATAATCTTTGTGGGCAATGCAAGGTACATTGAAGCAAGAGCATGGTATTATGGACAGGTAAGCCACAAGGAATTTATTTTGACTCTCATTCTGTCCCAAATAGCATTTCTCTTATCATTATTTGCCTCTCCAATAGGCCTGTTTGTATGAAAACTGCACAACCCTGGGTAGCCTTACTTTGCTCACAGTGTGTCTAACAGTGCTCCTCACTGTCCCTGTCACCTCTGGTCTAGAATACCTCAGAAAAGAGGAACTGCAGTAGAATCTCCTTTAATTCTGTTTGGAAACCATCTATTTTCTTAAAAATGTATCTTATCTGCTCACAGTTTCAAGACCTTCTAAACATCTGCCTCACCATGCTGGATCTGAGCCTGTACTACCGCCAGGACCCAGGCATGGACGTGTCACGAAGGGGAGATCCCAAATACGTGGGCCGAGTTATCAGTTCTATGGTAAGAAACGGGCAACTTCGCCCAAATCCCACAAAACCTGAGCAGAAAGCATCAGTTACACCAGGGGGACTCAGCCACCTGCACCTTATGCAACACAATTAACTGGACGGGGTGCATGATGCACAACTCATTTCGTGCATTCTGTCCACTGGCCTGTTTTCAGATCAATGGAAATGATAACGACAATGGAGTTCTCCTGGGAAAGTGGCAAGGGAGCTTCCATTCTCATGAGAATCCATCCAGGTGGGATGGCAGCGTGGTCATCCTCAAGAAGTGGCGCCAGGACAACTACAGGCCCGTTCAGTACGGCCAGTGCTGGGTGTTTGCAGGAGTGATGTGCACAGGTAAGCCCTGGGAACAGAGGACTCTGCTGAGATGGAGGCACTTGTGACCTCTGGATTAATCAAAAAACTACAAAGCAATAAACTCCACAAGAGGAACAGTGCTGTAAAGAACCCAAATGCTGAAGAATCACAAAATATTTAGCCCCCTAACTTTGTTTCTCAGATGTTTGTATAATCATTGAGCTGCGTGGGTTTTGTTGTATTTGTTGCTCGTTTGTTTTGGTTTCTTTTAAAATATATTTCAGTTCTGAGGTGCTTGGGGATTCCAACACGTTTGGTTTCCAATTTTAACTCTGCTCATGACGTGGATAGAAACCTGAGTATCGACAAGTACTATGACAGCTCTGGAAGGAGTCTTAATATCAGCAAGGATTCCACATGGTAAATATAATTTCTTGCATCTCACTAATAACTAGGGAGGGGATTTAGGAGACTTAAAAACACGAACACCAGTGGTACAAAAGCAACTGAGTGGACAAAATGTAATACAACTATCTAAATTAATACTGTAGACATCCATTTGGAAAAAAAAAAAAAGAAGAGAAGAAAAAAACCCAAACAACATACTTCGTGGTTGTCTCCCTCCCTGCCCTGAGGTCTAGACCTCAAAAACAGGCATTAAATCTGTCCTTTGAAAGAGCCAGTGAGTTAGTGTAATAAGACAGCCTGTATCTCAGTTTGGAGAATCTTTAAAAGCCAAAATTCACTACTCCTTTCAAACTGGAAGCCTGTATGACTCTATATTACTGTGCTTTCTAGACATTGTTCTTTGTCTCCAGGGATTATCACGTCTGGAATGAAAGCTGGTTCGTTCGCCCAGACCTGGGAAGGTCGTACAACGGGTGGCAGGTTTTAGATGCAACCCCGCAAGAACAAAGCAAAGGTAACAGTATAAACTATCAGTGTTTAACAGTGGCTTCTCCAAACTGAGCACAGCTAATAGAGTTCGACCTTCTTTCTCACATTTTAGGTATTTTTCAGTGTGGCCCTGCCTCTGTCGTAGCCATCAAAGAGGGTGATGTGGACTTGGATTACGACACCTTGTTCGTGTACTCGGAGGTGAACGCTGATTGCAACAGGTGGATCGTGTACAACAATGGCACCAAGAAAAGGGTTTATTGTGATACTGAAATCATTGGCAGGTTCATCAGCACCAAAGCCCTGGGCAGCAATGCCCGGGTGGATGTCACCGCTAACTACAAATATCCGGAAGGTAAAAGGATTGTCACGTTATCTCCTTGTTATCACGACTGTTTTCTGCTGAGTTCTTGGTGCTGGGAGGCAGGGTGAGCAACCTGCTTTATTTGAGCATCTCTCTGCTTTCCTTCAGAAAATATTTCCACCAGTGTTCTCAGATTACTTCCTAAATACAACGGGTATTACCTTTCTGGCTTTGTGTATTTAACAGTTTCCTTTTCCTTATTAAAGGCACAATACAAAGTACACTTCAGTCCCTTACACAGAAGTATAAAATTTAATACATACAGAAAACAGGGCTATAAAATACGCTTTACTACCCAAGGCAGACAAAAACCCTGAGGGTGTCATACAAAAGCATCTTGAAATTGGGTCCATTGTGTATCATGAACTGTGCACATCTGTAGCATGGGAAGCTACAGGTCACTAAGTACTAGTTTTCCAACATATCTTGCAGAGGGAGTGGGGCAACAATCAAACCACTAACCCAAAACCTTAAGCTCCAGTCCTCTGCATTATCTCCCACATGGCAATCACCTACCCAGCCATTCAGTGTTTGCACTGTCAGTGGACTCTTTCTCTACATCATTGGATTCTGGAATCAAAACTACTAGGAAAGAGTAAAGGGACTAAGTGTCATTCAACTGTATTTAGGAAAACAAAGCAGCAAAGGGTTAAGAGCTGCAGAGCCATTTGCTTGCAGGAATATTTTTTTTATCTTCCCTCAGAAACTTGGTACCCAGATCTTTCCATTTTGTTATTTTTTTTGGAGGTTTGTGGGGTTTTTTGTTTTGTTTTGTTTTAATTTAGGGTTACAGATTTTTCTTAATAGTTTGCTTAATATTTGTGGCTCAAAATCTTAAAAAAAAAAATAAATGTATTCACTTGTTTTAAAATTTGCCATTTGGAATCAGTGGCCATATTTCAGTACTTCACTCCTCAATGTTTTAGTGTAACTGTATTTAATACAGAGGCTGTCTGTCACCAGATCAGCAAAGTAAGACTTATCACACTGCTGCAAGTTCTGACCAGAGAAAATCTTGCTTCTTTAAAAAATACATTATATTTCATTTTAGTGATTTATTCACCTTATAACAGTGCATTTATCACTTTCCTATGAAAAACCTGAACAGAGGCTTAATGGAGATATGGGGAACTTTCAGGTGTTGCACATGCAGAGCTGATACCCTGCACCACTCTGAAAGCCTTTACCCAGGGGAGGTGCATTTGCAACAGAAGCAGAATTTTACTTGGTTGTCTCCTTCCCCCAGGCTCTTCCGAGGAAAGACGTGTTTACAAAAAGGCCTTGGCCAAGATACTGGGAACGAGCGTCACAGAAGGACGCACAGAATCTGCGGATGGGAGACCCTCAGAGACAGTCAGAAACCCTGGCATTGCTGGGAAGTTCAAGCTGGCTGAGCCTCCAGTTTTTGGCAAAGACATTAATCTAATCTTAGTTCTCAACAACCTCTCCTCTGACCGCAAGACCGTGCGGGTGGACATGAGTGCATCCACCATCCTGTACACCAGGAGAACAGTGGCAGAGATCCTGAAGGCAACCACTTCTGCAGAGCTTGGTCCTAAACAAGGTAACTTTTAATGGTCCCAAGGAGCCAATCTAGCCCTCTTCCTAGCCACAGCAAGGCAACTGGGAGGAAGAAACATCAGTATCATACCTAGATCAGCCTCATAGTGCATCCATTCCTTCCACCTCTTAATAGCATTGTGATTAAATTTTACATGATTTTTTTGCCCCCTCTGAAAACTTTCACTACCTCAAGAATGAATTGAAGGTCTTATCAAACGTTACATGGAAGGCTACATTTATGTCACACCTCCAGAAGCAACACTATACATATGTGTGTGTGGCAAGATCTATCTATCTATCTATATATATGTGTGTGTCTGTGTGGTAATTACTACAGGTACATAGGAACATACCTTACTCTAAACAAATAAAAGAATGATGTTGTGTGCTTTCTGGCACTCAACAGGCAACACTTTAAAAGAAATCAACTAGGACAAAGTTTAAAAGTTACAGTGAAACTCTGTTTTGAAGAGTCACAGCTACTGAAATTATTATAGAGATCTTTTTCATCTCCAGGGGCTACAAATATATACATTTTTCCTCATACACAGCAGAAAAGTTGTAGGACTACAGTGAGCAGCTGACCAGGTCACTTGAAAAGGATCTCTGTGAAACTTGACCCAAACTTTCTTCTTGACTGAGGTAAAACAAAGAGGATATAAGGAGGGAATAGATAAAAATAGTTATACCTCTAATTGTAAGAAATACAAAGGGCCAGGAATCCAGTGAAATGCAGATGAGAAGACTCCCTCAGTTTCAAACCAAAATCCTCCACTCAAAACTGCAAGGGTCAAATGAGTTAAAGTAGAAAATGATTACCAGAAGAGGGAAATACACAACCAGTCTCACAAGAAGGAAATATAAACAGACTCCAGCTGTCTTATCTTTTTTCTCTTCAATAATTTAAAAAAAAAAAAAACCCTCGCTGTAACTCTCTTTTCTTTAGCTTTCTTTGAAAATCTAATGGTTCCTAAACATATGTCTGTATTCCAGGGAAGCATATCCAGGTAAAGATCCCTTATGCTCATTATGGAAAATATCTGACTACTGACAAAAGGATCCAAGTCACTGCTCTGTGTGAAGTCATGCGCTCACACGGGCTGAAGCTGCTGGTGGAGAAGACAATCATTTTAGAGGACACAAACATCATCATTAAGGTAAACAATTCTCTCCCTGATGTCTCAAACAGACACTAAAGGGTCTTTCTGGAGGTCAGATCTTAAGATGAGAATTTGGGGATAAATGAATTCATTTAGGCTGCCATTTCAGACCTTGCTCCAAAATCTTGCTGCTTAAACTGAGAAGGCAAGGATGGGAGAGGCCAGTTCTGAACCTTGGCCTGAATCTGACCCTGTTCTTCAGAACAGCTCTGTTTCTTTCTATCCCAGTCACATGCCACAGCTTTATGTTCACAGCACTCGTTCTCATTTCAGGTGTTTTAGTTACTGGCAAGTGCTTGTGTTGCCTTTAAACAACTTTGCCTGCTCCCAAAATAGAGATTTAAACCCTTAATTCCAGCCATTGGTAGGGCCAGTTCTTATTGTTTCGACACTTCAGTTCCAATCAGCGATGTGCCAAAAAAGAAAAAAAAAGCCACTGAGCACCCCAAAGATCAGACAGGTGTCAGGGACGTGTCTGTGTAGTCAGGGCTCTGTTTCACTGAAATTACACACAAAATATTGCAGACAGCTCCACGGCACTGCTGAGCTAAGCCAAGTCCAGCTTCAAACACCAGGAAAGCTGTCAGCTAAATGCCACAGCTGAATGCCACAGCTGAGTTCTGACTCCAGAAGAGAGTAAACCGGTGACTGATCAGAAATGTGCCTTTGTCCTGTAGCTCCCCCGGAGGATTGTGGTGAACAGAGCTGCGACTCTGGAGATCTCCTACGCCAACCCCCTCCCCGAGCCCGTGAGCCGCTGCGTCCTCCTGGTGACTCTGATGAACCAGCAGGTCAAGATAAAGTAAGTGAAAGCTGCAGCATTTACTCAGTGCTTCCAATTTAGGCCAAAAGAAGGTAAAAAAACAAAGCAGAATGGCCATTAGAAAAATAATGTTATTGCCAAAATGGATATGAACCGAGCAGGCATTGGACAGATCTTTGACTTCAGAGTTTTCCTATTCTGAGTTTGTGTTGACTGTCCAAATTTGGAGTCAGCCCTAAGGCCTGATGTGGCACTTCTCATTTCCATAAGTCTATTCAAGAGTAAATGAAGATGGCACTGTCTCATTTCTTAGCCCACACAAAGCCTCAAACCTTAAGTAATTCTCAAAACCCAAGGCTGGGACACAAGTAACAATTGAGGCCCTTGCTCTCATGCAGTCCTATTTTTTGGGAATCTCATAAAAAGACAATGTAAACCTGAATTAATTGAAATTTTTTCCCCCCTTTTTTATTTTTTTCAGTTTGGCACGACTGGCACCGAGGGAGAGATCAAAAATTTATTTTGAATTCACACCTCGGAGGAGTGGACCCTTACAGCTGCAAGTAGACTTCTCTTGTGACAAATTTTCACACGTTAAGGGATTTGTAACCATTGCAGTAGCACCTTCATAATGTGATGGAATCAAACTCCTATTTCAGCAGTAACATGGCAAGACATCCTCCCCTGGATAGGAAAAGTGATGACAGAAAGAAACTTTCCACAAAAATTGGTAACCTCTTACATTGCAATAGAATCAAGCCTCCTACTTTCACAGTGCTTAATTTAGTCTCTAATTGTATTTCTTTCTTTTTTTCCCCCCCTCGTGAATTCTTTGTAGAAATAGTTTCAATGTTTTATCAAATCTCATTCTGTTCAGCTCCCAGTTTTGACTTTGCCATGAGGCAAACAATACAGTCTCTTTTTGACCTCATTCTAATTGTCAACAATAAATAAAAATCATTCATCCCTGTATTGTTTTGTAATGAATTTTACATTCCATGGACATTATCACAAGAAGTCACGAGATTGAGGAAAGTTCTTTTTTCTTCATTTCACAAGCCTCTAGCCTAAAAAAGTAGAACATTTCCTCCACTGTTCACCTAATTTCTGTATTTTGTGACACACGTAGCTCTGTGAATGGGGAGGAAAAAAGCCTGTGAAGGGTGGGAAAGTAATGTGTGGGGTCCATGGTAGTATTTCTGTGGGCACAGGCCTGGCACAGAGTGGAGAACACATGGACAAATTCAAAACAATAACTTAATTCTTATGCAGCCTGACAGAGCCTGGCATTAGTGTGCCAGCCCAGCAGCACAAGGTCACCAACACTTTTTGCCCACCAGTGTAAGGTCACTAGAGACAAGGAACACATTTGTCTTCAAACCTTCCCCACGTGGCTCCTCCACAGGCAGCCCCAGCTCCACCCCTGTCAGAGTTTGCTGACAGATCCCCTTCTGTGGGTTCCCAATCCCAGCATTTCCAAGTGCCAGGTCTCAGCTGGAACACACTTTCAGGCAGCTGTAAGGACCCCCTGTTCCAGCCTCTGCTGTGACAGGTAAGGGCAGACCAGGCACAGGAGCCTCCAGGTCAAGCTCCAGGGTGTGTGGGGCAATCACGGTGTGCAAACAGCTCTGCCAAGCCTCAAGATTTACATTTGCTGTACAACTTGCAGAAAGATTAAAGCTGAATTAATAAGGCCAAAATTCTGAACCACAGAGCTGTCAGGAGTTATGGATATGAACATCTTTTTCTGATAATATTTCAGAGTCTGAGGCATCCAGATATGATCACAAAACTCTTACTGAAAAAAAACCCCACACAAGAAACCATAACAGAACTCCAAATTCCTTTTTTAAAAAAATACACTTAAACTTCAGGCAATTAATTTGCCTTTTTGGTTCCTGGCAGTCTTGATATGAATTGGAAACAATAAGCATGAAGTGGAAACAAAACAAAAAACAGAACAAAAAGACAGTGCAGAAGCGGGAAGGTGAGGAAGATGACGGATCATCCCTTCTCCCCTGACACCCCTTACTCCTCATCAGAGTCCATTCAAGGCTCAAAACAGTGTTCAAGCTACTCTGGGCACAAATTGGCAGGGTATGTTTGTAGATAAGATGTGACACAGGACGAGGGAGGAGACAACGCGAGGGAGCTGCAGGAGCTGAGGGCGCCTGTAATTAGAGTGGGCAGGGCTCACACCAGCAGAGCAGCTCTGCAGCTTCCTCCAGGGCCAGACTCGCAGTGCCCTGCCAAAGAGCTACAGAGAAACTTTGTACGTGCATTATTAACCCCGAACTATAAAGAAAAATTATTATTAGAAGCAGAGGCAGCCATTTAAACATTTCTCTTTACTTAACAGAGGTCTCTGATCACAGCTGACTGCATAACAATGCCCTCTCTGGGGGATGTGTTGCTTCACACAGAAGAAATGCAGATTACAGGTAATCACGTCAAGAACAAATAGTAAGAATGCACATGTCTGTATTGCAAGAAAGAATGAATTACGTGCAGTTACGTGCAAGATCTTCAGGCAGACCTGCCTTAAAAAAAACAGAGTGAAAAAAACCCAAACTACTGAGTGACAGTAACACTAATTATTACAAATTTACTTAGATCACTCCATCTCCCAACAGCCAAGCTGTACAACAGGTATATTTGTCTACGCTTGCCTTCTCTACATACAATCTCCAAAAACCTAAACTGACACAAACCAAACCATCCAAAATTAAGTTTCTTGCTTCTGCTTAAGATTCTATTTCCTTCATTAGATCCGATTTGGGATGTCTTCCCCTCTAAGACACCAGAATACTGATTATCATCTTTCTTCAGTCATTCACCAGTTTTAAATAAGCATAATTGGATTCAAGATTGTGCAATTAAAGCAGTCATCAGTGGATGCTCACGTAGGATATCACTACAAAAACAGTAACTACCAACCACAGGTCACACCCAGCTTGTATAAACTCCAGCCTATGTAGCCAAGTCCAGTCCTGAGCCTTTCATTATTGGTGCTGGTGGAAGAAGATTTAGGATGTTCTTGCACACTTTCGTGTCCATAACCTGAACCACACACAAGTGAGGAAAAGAAGAAAGAAACCTCATGGCAGGTAAGTTCATCCTGATGGCTCCAGACATCACTCTTCCTATCCAGCTGAGTGAGATTTGCTGAGGAAACAAGATAAATTACATCTAGCTGCTCTCTCAGCAGCTTAGCCCTCTTTAGGTTTAATGTATTTATGGGTTATTCTACTAGAACTTATTTTCTTTTTACTATCATGGGTCTTGAACATATTCTTTTTTCCTATAACACAGAAAAGTAAATTAATATTTTTTTCTATCATATCAATTAACTACTCTGTTCAGTGCTTCTGCAGCCATCTCATCAACACTCTTGGCTACTGACTGGGGCATCCAACTGCCCCATGGAAGTCCCAGGCTCTGATATCAAGTGATGTCTGGCCTCAGACAGGTCACTTGGTGGCCTCTGGACTCCCACATTCCCCTCCCTACAGAGGGGCCATGGCAGCTTGTCTGTGTGGTGTTGCACTGACTCTCACTGTCCTCATGGCTGGAAACATCTCTAGTTAGACAGGTGTGTCATGTAATGCACACACACAGAGTCCATCTACAGTTTAGCTTAAAGATGTTTTTCTGTTACAGCTTCAGCTTTCAGTCAAAGGCAAAGAAAACCCTGTGCACATGATCAGCATTTTCAGCAGTGATCACCAATTCTGCAGGCTTTTGCTTCTGAGCTTGCTCCCAATGTCTGTCCACTACAGGATAGACACCCAAAGAAATTTTTAGAAGTTTGTCCAATTGTATGCTGACAGAATTATTGAAAATGTGTTTTTCTAAGGGACACCAAAAGAAGAAAAAGAAATTATAAGATTTAAATTAAAACTGTGAAGATCAAAAGAAGGGTAAATCTGAGCCCACATGGACAGGCTTTATTGTGCTCTTACTCCATATATGATCCAACTTTTTGCTGATCTCCTGCACATATTCACTGGAAATGCCTGTACAAGCAGGGACTTTGCAAGGCAAATCAGACTATTAATGCGGGAAATTCTTGGAGCTAACCATTGCTAGCCACTTCCTTCTTTATCTTTCCAACTTCTCCACACATCCCCTCTTACTCTGTTGGACGATTTCTTTGCCTGTGACATGCCCTGTGACAGCCTCTGATGTGCCCCCTGCCCCGCAGAGCCTGGACACTGAACTCGCACAGGGTAAAGTGCAGCAAGACCAAACAACTTCTTTTCAAACCCTGAGGCCCTGCAGAAGCACGTTCCAAGTCACTCTTAAATTAGAGGACTTGATGTTGGGGATGATGCTTTCTGCAGGTCCCTTTCATTTACAGATATTTAAGTCAGGAACACAAAGCGATGACGCAAGTGAGACACTTTCCAGACATTTTGCATCCTGTGGCACAGACACAACGCTCCTGTCGGTGGAGTTTTTGTCTCCAGGTGACACACATGAAGCAAGACCCTCAGCTGAAAGTGTTTAAACACACTCACAGACTACAGGGAAGCCACCCTCACTGCAGCCTCAGAAATCCACGTGCACATTCACATTTCTTCCCAAAGGCTGAGGAATGAGGACAGTTCTGACTTTGTGAAGACTTCACAGAATATAACTCTCTGCTGCAAACACAGCAGAAAACTCAGATCTCACCCTCTCTATTCCTACAGCAGAGCCCTGTGGGTTCCCTCAGATATGAGCCTCTCTCCAAGTGATTCAGGGCAGTGCTAAACCAAGTCCTGTATCTTGGTTCAGTGAAATGATGGAAAGTGTTGCATTAGTCTGCAAAGGGTTAATGTGCTTGAGTCACAGTAGGAAATTTTCTTCAAGGGAAACTCCTCTGAAATGCACTGGGAGAGGCCACTTCACAAACATGTTTTCATAGAGGGATCTGTATTTTTTCTGCTTTTTTCGTTTGTTGCTGCTATTTTTTAAATTCCTCAATGGACAAAAAAAAATTTGAAAGCTTTTGTAGTCTGTGCTTCAGTGCCCCATTTTCAACAGTGACAACCCATCATGATACAAAAGAGCAACAATAGCACTGCCTCAAGATATGCCACTCCTAGTGCCATCATCTGTCCTCTGCTAGTTATCTTTTTCCAACAGAGTGTGAAATAACACCCAGCTTCAGGCAACAGGACTGCAAATTAACTGAGATACAAGATACATGAGAAGATAATGTACAAGTTCCACAATGAAGACACCAACCTTCTAGTCATCATCTGTCAGACAGTGCTTCCAGAATCAGGCTTGCACTCGCTCATGAGAGTTTTAATACTTCTTTCTGTACATCTACAAGGCTCTCTGTGAACTGGAGATCCCCACAGGACCTCACAAGAGCAGGAAATGGGGAACAGAACAGACACTTCAAACTTTGTTTAACGAAGTCTTATCTAAATAGAGCAGGTTTTGTTGTTTGCTTTTTTTTAATTCTCTGAATGGGTGTTTTTTCTCTTTCAGAAAGTTGCCTGCAGAAAAGATGCTTTAACTGTTCCTCTACACTGGCATTTTTGCAATTTTTAATAACAGTGGATTTTCCTTTCTCCTAGAGCACATAACACCACCTATATATGAGTATAATAAAATTACTACATTAGACATGATGAAAAGGTGTACAAGCTTGAAGGAAAACCTTTTTTAATGAACATGTCTTGCCTCTTTCTAGCCCTGAAGATAACAAAAGTCAATTGGCAATCCAAACTAAATAAAGCTGCCCACCACACCTCTGATTACAGCAGCACAGAACCAATCTTCAGGAGAGGGCAGTCCTTCAACATCTCTCTGAACATCAAAACAACAGTGCAATCTTGGGACAGCTTCACCTTTATTGCAAGCACAGGTAATTTCCCCATGGCACTCACCTCATATCTGAGTTATTCCACCTCCAAAGTACAGATCTGTGTGGTCCATTCCTGAATCATCAAGCTGTGTCCTGTATCATGTAGGATTCATTGTTCTTTTAGGCTTAGGAGTTCCCATTTTTAAGTTTGATCTGCAGTTTAAGGAAATATAGAGAGTAAAGGTAATAATTAATAGGAAGGTAGGTGCCATTCTCATTCTAAAACCAAGGCTGTATCTCTGCTCCTGAGGACCTACCTGGAACACTGCAATTTATCTCCATTCTGGTCCCTGAACATGTTGCAGCTCTACCTCTCACAAACCACCATCCTCAATTCATCTCCTCTCCTCCCTTACTTCACCCCTTTTAAAATCCCCTTGATTAACTTGATGTGTTCCCTATTACTAGAACAGCCTACATGACCCAATTCATAAGAGCTCCCACCTGCATCTTGCCAAAAGTCTCCTCCAAAAAATCCTCCAGGCAGCCACTAAGCCTTCATGACACGTGTATTAAAATGTGTGGCTCATCCCACTCACATATTTTTGAACTGTCAAGTTTTCAGGACAACAGACTTGCCCTCTCACTTGCCTGGAATAATTACGTGTGTGCTCACCTCTGGAGTGAGTTTACACTGAATAAACACTTAATCTGACAACCCACAACCTTTCCAGGTGGGTTTCCCTGACCCCAAGTTTGTCACTCACAGCTGCCACTCAGCATTGCTGTCCCTGTTCTCTCTGGCAGGACCATCTCCAGCAGAATCACAGCAGACCAAAGCCATATTTACCCTCTCAGAGGAGGGTGCCAGTGGCTGGAGTGCAGCCCAGGAGCCCAGCGAGCCTGGCTGCCTCAACTTCACCATCCTCAGCCCAGCCAGCGCCGTCATCGGGCGATACAAACTCAAACTCCAGGTCCTTTCTGGGAACAAGGTCTTTTCAAAAGTCCTGGGCCAGTTTGTGCTACTCTTCAACCCTTGGTGTCCAGGTATGCTTTGATGCATCACGTCCTTCAAATATCTCATTGTGTCAGCCAGGAATTCTGGGGGTCACAGTAAAGTCTGAACCTGACAGTCGCAGCTGCACAAAGTTGGGGTTTTTTGCTCAACATCAAGGATCAAGTTTTTGCCCCTTCTTCGGTGCTTCAAGCTATTAAAGACCCCAGACTTTTGCTTGTAGGATAAAGGATCAGAGGGAGGAAATATTCCAAACATTTATTTTACAATTTTTTTCCCTCTGATTCTTGCATTCAGCTGTAAACCAACCAACATCTACCAGTAAGACACACAGTGAGATTAGGGAAGTTCCCCTCAAAGGAATTTCATGCTGATTTTATTCACTCTCTGAATGATTAGAGAGGTGTAGCAGGGAGTCCTAAGCCTGAATGCAGGGGCAGCCTGACCTGCTCCCTAGATCTCCCCTCTGTGTGAGATTTTCAAAATAATTTCCTTTCAGCCATCGTGTCTCATTCTGCTCTTAGATGATGATGTCTACATGGCTAAAGAGAGGGAGCGACAGGAGTATGTCCTGAATGACAGTGGAATCATATTTCAGGGACTGGAAAAAGATATCCAGCAAGAAGCTTGGAACTATGGACAGGTAAAAAACATCCAGAAAACATATTCCAGAAATTTCAAAATAAGCACAGTGGGTAAACAGGCTCTTCAGGAGAGAGAATCATTATCTCAGAGTATGAGAGCTCAGTACTCCTTGCTGAGTATTCCTCACTTCAGATTTTCTTACAGATATATGTCTCACTTATCAATACATTACAGCAGCATCAGGAGCATTTTCACTGCCTGGCATGTGCTAAGACAGAAATAAAAGAAACAGAGCACAATTTTATTTTTCTTTTGCCCATTACTCAAACTGATAAAATTGCACTTCATTTTTTGACCCTTGTAAAGGGCAAAGAAAGCCAGTAGGCATTGCAAAGCTGGTACATCTAAATATTTACATAGTAAATATACATAGTGATGTATTACAACTAGTAATTATTTACATAGTTAATACATAGTAAATATTTACATAAATATTTACATGCTCACTAACAAGCACTAAAAGGATATCCCACGTCAGGGGGGCAGCCTTGCCTGGCCACCTCCATAGAGCAGAGCACTTGGGCATTCTCTGGGCCCAGCACAGTATCCCTGTGACCCTAATCCACAATAATTGTGTTTGTGGGTTTCTTTCAGTTCAGGTGATCTGCTGATAGGAGGTGCAGGCAAAGCTTTCGTAACAGAAGGGTTCCTGTGGGGGCACAGCAGGATGTGGGAGGGTGTGAATCCTGCTGAGCCCGACCTGCAGTGGTCCTGTCTGTTCCACCAGGACATGTAATGTCTTTGTGGATGCCAGTGGCCATGGCCCCACACCGTGCTCACAGACATCTTGTCTTTAAAATCCCATGGAGAGCCAGCAGCCTGGTGCTCGTGTTTTCTTCTTGGCCCTATATACAGATAACACCTCTATTACCAACGTTATCCTGTTGTGCCAGGAGCAGGAAAATGGATGGGGAGTTTATTCCGGGGTTTACTTATGAAATTAGCCTTGTTTTGATTTCAGTTTGAAGAGGATATCCTTGATATCTCTCTGGCTATACTGGATCGGAGCCTGAACCACCGAGAAGATCCAGCTGTTGATGTATCCAACCGAAACAACCCTGTCTATGTGAGCAGGGTGATCAGTGCTATGGTAAAATGATCCCTCACTTACAGCTCTACATGCACTTACTAACAGAACCCCAACTCCTGAGTGTGAATGCCTCGGTGTTTTACAGGTGTAGATAACTATTCTGCAACACAATAGCTACAAAAGAGGTAAAATACCCCAAAAGTTCAATTTACCTTCTTCCCAAGAGTTTGCTCATAACTGAAGGAATGTTTCCAAGAACTTCTGGGGAACACTGAATCTCAGATGTATTTTCCTAACAGATTTTCAGCCCATTAGATCTTCTCGTTAATTTGGAAAGCCTGAAATCACTTGCTAAGTTTTTCAAATACCAAGAGAAGCGTGAAATATTTTGGAAAACCAGTGCTGTTATGGCCACATTTAATGTGTGAATTTAGTGTTCTTCACTTAAGGGATATTTGTTCAGTGAGGCCTTTATGCATTTCCTGCAACAAATACTTGCACAGCACACACACATGCTCACAAACACATAAATGCACAACCAGGCAACTGAAAAGTTTTCCATTTTATAAATAATACATGCCTTCCCACTTTCTTTAGCTGAGATTCCTCCTTTACAGCTGTGATACTTTTCAGCCTTTTAGACAGCACTCACTTTAGGCAATTTCAGCTTCAACATGAGGTAAATAACTCCTCTTAGATGTACAAAATTACTAAAAGTATGAATACTTAGGAATAAATAAATAAATAAATAAGAACTCACTGCTCTCTGTACCACCATGTGACACTTAGGGCTCTACACTGGATGTGCACAAATATATGCAACCACATCTAACAAATCTGAACAAGCTATAAGTACTATATGCACACTTGCAACAAATGCACATTCAGAGAAAATATTGACTTCTCAAGCCTTGCACTTAAATCACCCAAGAACCTGAAACAATACTGAATGCACAGTACAATGACACACAAAGAGGTGAAATCCATCGGTGAAACAGAGAAAGTGTAAACAGAAAATATAAACTGAAAACAAGGCAGTTTTGAATGGTCAGACTCTACAATCTGATCTGGGTTTGCTCCAATCGTTGCACTCGAGCAGACAAAATTCTAAGGCTCAAACGCTGTGTCCCACCACCCAGCCCGTGAGAACAGTGGCACCCACAGGCTCACTTCTGCCTCTCTCCCTCCCTCTCTTCTTCTGCAAATATTTTAATTCTCTCATGAGAAGGACTCTTGCAGGTCAACAGCAACGACGAGAAGGGAGTAGTGGAAGGGAAGTGGAGCGGGAAGTACCGCTCCGGGACAAACCCCCTGCAGTGGAGCGGGAGTGTGACCATCCTTCGGAAGTGGCACAGGGGGAGGTACAGACCCGTCCGCTATGGCCAGTGCTGGGTCTTTGCAGGAGTCACCTGCACAGGTATGAAGGGATGAAGAACGAGACCAGAATGATACCAGGAAGGCAGCTCACTAGAATTGCTGTAGTTGTAACTTTCTGACAATGTCGTTGAAGTTGTTCCAACTGTGGCAGAGAGAGAGAAGAACCTCCGCTCCCCACGGGTGAAGGGTCTATTTTAAACAGCCACAGGTTGCAATACTGCACCCCAAACAAAAATCAAAGTGGTTTGCCAGGCTGGGCTGGTGAAAAGAGCAAGGTTTCCTGTTTCACAGCTAGAATTCAAAGAATACCAGTGATTTTTTAAGCCCATCTCCTCACAATCCCATTTTCTACTGCTATGTCTTACCTACTGCTGACACAAAACCAAGTCACAATTCTAAGGACCTGTAAAAGGAGCTGCAAGTCAGGAAAAGCATTTCTTGCTACCACTTTCCATTCAGAGCTGCTCTGAGACACAAGAGCTTCTTTGGGGAAAGTACAAAGGAAAAATAATGCAATTGAAAGGTATATCTCGGAAAGTAAGAGGAAAAAGAAGAAAGTAACAGAGGAACAAATAGAGGGAAAATGGGAGTGAGAACAGGAGGAAGAATCAAAGATTAAAATAAATGGGTGAATCTCACTCTTGTTAAAAGGACATGGCAGCTAAGAATGTCACATGAGTGGAAGTGTCTTCTGAGCAATTGTGCACAATGAATGTGACTTGTATCATATCTGGAGGAAAATTACTGGGGGTTTGTTTCCCCTCTGAAAACATACAATAGACTGTTTTGCCAAGAAAAACAGAAAAATACTTTTTAAATGTGTTAAAACAGGTTTACAGAACTTTTATGTTATTCTATATTGCAGTACTGAGATGCTTGGGAATACCTACTCGTGTTGTTACCAACTTCAACTCAGCCCATGACACCAATATAAATCTGACTATTGATAAGTACATTGACATTTCTGGAAAGACCCTGCACTTGACTGAAGACAGTGTGTGGTAAATATACATATTTTTAATTATTTCTTCCATTACATTCCCCACTAATTAAAAGAATCACACTCCTGAAAAACTACTCCAACCTCGTGCTGCCAGTGCTATAAAACCCCACACCAAAGAATCCACAGAGTGTTCAGAAATTCAGTAAGTAGTCAACTTCATGATTTTGAAGAGTCAACAAAGGAGATGCTGTTTCACCTCAGAGAAGCTGTTAAAAATTGTTCTTTTGACAAACAAGTGCCCACAAGTTATCACACTGCACAGATGTGTTGTACTACAGCATCAGTGCCTCAGTCACCAAGCACAACACACCATCTGGACTGAATGGGACAATGGTGGCATGAAGTAGAAAGAAATCATGAGTTAAATACCAACAGATAGCAAAGTGCACAGGAGACCTTTGGCTGTTTGTTTTAGAATGTCCAAAATTGAATTCTTGACTCTGTGATGAATTATTTTCCTTTTAACATTTCTTTTTCATAATGTCTCAATATTTCTGAGAGATCTGAACACAAAAATCTGGCACAAAAGGGGAAAGAGGTACTCATGTAACGAGCCAGCAGCTGCTCTCTCCACAGTTTTCATTCACTCAGGATTATTTTTTGCATTGTATTAATCAGGTATTCCATATTCCACTTCCCTTACAGGAATTTCCACGTCTGGAATGAAAGCTGGTTCACTAGAAGAGATCTTGGTTCTTTTTATGATGGATGGCAGGTTCTGGATGCAACACCCCAGGAAAAAAGCAAAGGTAACACTGTTGTAAACGTAAAAATATCCCCACAGATAGTGTTATTCTGAAAGATTGCCACTGAAATTTCAGGACAACTCTCTTCTATACATTCCCTGTAGACATAGCATTACTTTTGGTGCACAAGAAAAGCAATATCCACATCAATCTCCAGCAGGCAGCTTTTCTGTCAGCCTCTGGATCGCTTACCAGCACATCAATTCTTCCTTTTTTTTCATTTTGGTTCTCTGCCTCCACAACAGCCAGCACATCTGAAGTTCACTTATCCTGCCCTTGCTTGTCTCAGCTCCTAACACCACACAGTCTCGTTCCCCAATACAAAGTTTAACAAATTTAGTTTCTTGGATCTTTTCAGTGCATTGTTGACTCCCATCCCTTAGGTCTGACCTGGCTCACACCTCCTCCTCTCCTTTCACCAGACAGCTTTGCTGGCAGCCTTACAGCCTTTGCAGGGTGAAACATTTCACACAGCACACATCATAAGAAGCTTTAGCCCTCCCTAACAACCTCCCACCTTTTGATAGAAAAGGCATGTGAGTCTCTGGGCATTCTGTTACCATAATACACAGACACACAAACAGTGAATTTCACCCAAATGCATCTTTGGAGTGACTGCCAGCATGAGGATTTATGTTCTTTTGCAAGAGGCAGTTGTTTGACTTCTCCCTCTCCAATACAGGCATCTATCAGTGTGGTCCTGCCTCCATCAGAGCCATCAAAGAAGGGGATGTGAACCTGGATTACGACAGCCCATTTGTGTTTGCAGCAGTGAATGCTGACTGTGTCACCTGGATTCGCCACAGCAAGAAAAGAAAGGAGAGGATTCATTCTAACACCAGGAAGATTGGGAAATGTATCAGCACCAAAGCAGTGGGCACCAACTCCCGTGTGGATGTCACTGCTAATTACAAATATCCAGAAGGTAAATTCTTTATTACAGTTGTCTTATCACTGATGATCAGAAGTGAAAAGAATTTAGGCCTTTGTTGGACTGAGGATTGACTTAATGACTTAATGCTCTTTACTTCTTCTAGAGCAAAGTAGCTGTGTTAGATCTCACTTTCTCCTCTTGAGTATCTTTGCCCTTCTCAGCCTTCCTAAATTTCTGAGATCAATCCTGGCTCCACTGCACTGTATCCAGCACACATGAGATCTCTGACCATGTTATCTTTCCAAGCAGGATCCTCAAAAGAAAGGCAGGTGTACAAAAAAGCACTGAAGCTGCTTGGTGTGAGAAGAACCGGAAAAAAACCCAAAATTAGAAAACCTAAAAGGCGATTTTCAAGGGCACAAACCCCCAGTATCTCAGGGAAGCTGATCCTCGACGCATCTCCTGTCATTGGCCAGGACATCCTCCTTACCTTGTCACTCAGAAACCTGATCTCAGATTTCAAGACCATAAAAGTTAAATTGAAGGCTTCAGCCATTCTCTACACAAGAAGATCAAAGGCAGAGATTTTAGAGCTGTATAGGTCTATTAAACTGGGATCAGAGGAAGGTAATTTTAATTTTATTACACCTTTTATTGCAGGACAAGACATAGTTTTGGTTTGTGGTCAAATCAAATGGAAATAAAGAATGGCTCAAGAAGTGTATGACCTGCAATCAGCTGGAGGTCAAGGCTATTCAAGGGAAGAGAAACATTCGTATTTCCCTTTCTTAAGCGTTTGCTTTTGGGCACTGTCAGAAAAGATAGTGAGCAAGGTGACCTTTTGTCTGACCAAGCAGAGCCACTGTTGGTGCTACATTATGACCTTTTTTGCTAAGAAAGAACACTGACACTAGGGAGCTACCCACATATACCCACCCTCAGATCTGTCCAGCTACCAAACTGTACCTGATAATTCAGTGTTTTATGTGAATGGAAGCAGAAGTCACTTATGAGCATCATTCCTGTCTGTGGGTGTCAACACCCACAAATGTGCAGTCCCAGGGTGATGGTGTACATGCTCCTTTAAATACAGATACCTCACAGATAGCAGGGACTTAGAAAAAGGAAGAGAGGGAAATTTTGTTTCCATTTCCATTCCAGTGAAGGAGTTTTCATTCGGGATCCCCTATTCCCAATACAAAAACTCTCTGATGGATGACAGGAAGATCCTGGTGACTGCTGTGTGCCAAATCAAAAAGGGAGCCTCGCTTCTGGTTGAAAAGGACATTGTCCTTCAGGATCCTTTTCTCACCATCAAGGTAATAACAAGTCCCCTCTGTGACCCTTGAGAGACATGTTGAGAAAAAGCAACCAGAATTCCCACTCCTCACAGAAAGGAGTGTGGGAAGTGAAATCAAGGTGACTGGATCTTGTTGCTCTGGTAATGGGCCATATGACACAAGTGAAATGAAGTACACTAAGGAAAAGCAAACCCGTCCATGGCTTAGCTGTGGTATTCTTGCCAGTGCTTGTTAAAGCACTGATAAAGGTCTCAGTGTTACAAGAGTTACAAGGCAGGCTTATCTACAGAGAGAGAGGACAGAGAGGGACAGAGAAATCTGGGCTGTATTTAGTCCTCCCCTTTTGTCAAGGGAGTCTGATCAATCTCTTCCAGTTTATTTAGGAAGACTGATTTTTACCAAAGACATCCTCACTGGCCAGCTGATAATGCCTGGAGCTGTGAGGCTTTTTATTACTGATATTCAAGGAAGTTCTTTCACTGAATCAGGAAAAGAGGCTCTTTCCACCTTCTGCAACATCTTCCCAAATGATTAAACAGAACTGGAGGCTTTTTTTTTCTTTCCACTTAGGACTGACCTCTGGCAAATGTTGTACAATGAATAAAAAGTTCTTAGTCTACAGGAAAGGCCCTGCACTATGTTTGCCTAGGGACAGCCCTGGATTTGCATGGCCCATCATATCCATATAAATGAGTTTAACTGGTTTTGGACAGCACACTCATGTGCTGTATCACACACAGGATCAAATGCTGTCTGCCCATCTCACTGTAAACAACACAGGGGGAATATGGTCATTTGCAGAGTCTTTCAGAGCCTCCAGACTGGATTAGCCACCCCAAACCACTATGCCACTAACAAACAAGAAAAGCAAGGCAACACACAGGAGTAAAATGTGTGATTTTTTGGCGATTTCTGAATACCAGGTTCTAGTGAGACTTTGTCCAAAGTCTCTGTGCTGACCCATGCAAATAACAGGGTCAGCTTCTGCAGGGCAGGCACCAGGATTAAATCACTTCAATTCAGTGGCTCAGATTTAAGAGGCCTTTCTGTTTCTGCTGATTGAAACTTCTCTGTAAACATACAGACAATAATAGAGAAATGCAACTGGGGTAAAGAACTTCTCCATTATGTTAACTAATATTACATCATCCACAAACAACCCGATATGACACTTCCACTTTATCTCAGTCAAAATAAGGTAATGAATATGTTTACTTGCTAATTTGCTTTTTTTTTTTTTGTCTGAAACACCACAATTCCCACCTTCCATATTCTCTAATCCTAAACTTCCATTTAGCCTAACTAAAGCTAATTTAACATAAGCTGCCTCCAGTCAGCCATAGTTAATAGTTGTATTCTTATTTTGTTCTCACTGGCAAGTGTCATATACTGTGCTATACATAACACCATACACTGCCCTAGTTAAAATGTTAAGATTAAATGGTAGATTCAACAGTAGTTTGTTCTTTCTCAGCCACAGTGGGTGGCTCATTTGAGGCTGAACTCTGATGCTAATGTATAAATTCCTGGCCTCTTCCTGTCCAGGAAATCTTAGGAGGGTAAATGGTTTGAAGTGGGAATGAAAAGAGAAAAGCACAAGAAATAGGTGAGAATAACACTGTGGCTGAGCAAGATGTTTTCTCTCTGTAGGTCCTTGGTCCAACAGTGGTACACCAGGCTGTTAATGTGGAGGTCACATTTACCAACCCACTGTCTGATGAGGTGACAGACTGTGTACTGAGAGCTGAAGGTAGTGGCCTGCTCAAAGAGCAACTCAGAATCAGGTATGTAAATGCTGCTGGCTGAAAACTCACTCACTTTGGGGGGAAATCTGGAATACTAGTGGGTTTTTTAAAGTATTCTGTCACGCTCATGACTTTTGTTGGCACCAACCTCGTACAAAATACTGTCATGTCAGTACTCTCCATATACCAGCTGGAGTTTTTTACACCTCTTTCACCAAGCTTTGAATTACAAGATGCTCAGAGGGTGGAGAGATGTCATACTGTCTTAGATTTGGGGATCTGAAGAATACACAGCAAGGAATTTTCAGCTGCTTGACCTTACCAATGCGTTCTCTCTTTTAGTGTGGCAAGAATGGCCCCCATGGAGAGTTCAACAGTCCAGTTTGAAATCATTCCCTACAGGAGTGGCACCAGGCAGCTTCAGGTGGACTTGGTTTGCATCCATTTTTCAGACATTAAGGGATTTGTGACACTTGATGTGGCTCCTGCTCAGTGATATAACCTGTACATCAGTTCAGTTGTGCCTGTTTATGAGGCTGGTGCACTGTCCCTACATTATTATGACTGGGAGCACAGAAATGCAGATTACTCAGCCAAAGCAAAGTGATGTAATGTGAGTGGAAACTAATAAAAAGGTACCACACACACTGTATTGTAAAGACAGCGTCACCTTTTTCAATCCCTAACCTGTTTTATGGACCTTCACACATACAATTACTAGTGGAAATTATTATATAATTTAAATTGAAGGAGAGGATCAAGTGTGATGGTTTTCAGCATTAGAGCCTGTAGCAATAATAGCAGCTGGATTTCCAAGGAACATAATTTAAAATCACTGGTTTCATAAGCTTCACGGAATGTAATTTAATCATCACAGAATCACAGAATGGTTTGGTTGGAAGGGACCTTAAAGCTCATCTCGTTCCAACCCTCCTGCCATGGTCAGAAACTTCTCACTTTTATCAGGAAAAAATGGCCAAATTGACAAAAAGCAACCTATGACATTTATTTTTGTTTTGTACTGGAACCACCTTCAAGGTTGTTGTTTGCCAACAGCTGCTGCCACTCAGTACAGCCCTTTCTGTCCCTTACAAAACCATTGCATCTACCCTCCTAAATTATGTCAGAGGAAGTTCCACCTGTTTCCTTTCGTGCAGGTATGACAAAACAGACAAGAAAAAAAAAAGATTTCTCTGTTTGTAAAGGCAGATACTTTTCACTACCAGAAGTGCTCAGAAAGCACAGGCTGGGAAGAAAAGGTGCAGGACAATACAATCAGAAGGACGTATGAAAATTCACATTTAACAATCCCATATCCTCATTCTGCAAAGCTGCTTAAAGCAGATCATCATTCATGAGGAACACCCCTATCTAAATCCCTAAATGTGTCCATTCATTCCTTGCAAAGTTAACAAGCCAAAATAGCAAAGATATGAATGTTCCTAAGAGACAATTTGACTTTTTCCACTTGACACCAAGTACTGTCCGGCAATGCAGACCCAGAAAGAACATTCCATGAGCACAAACTGACCCTGTGACACAGGTTAAACTGAGGTCTCATTTAAATTTCTTTGATTTAAAGCCAACAAAATCTCCAAACCATGTAAACTCCTGTTTTATTACATCAATTACACTGTTTTGCCACCCACACACACACTTCCAGGGGATGCGGAAGCTGGTTAAAACAAGTCAGCCCAGGGAGACTGGAATGAAGGTTGAAAAGGACACACACACATACACACAGGAATTCAGATTTCTCCAGGCAAAGAAGAGGGGAATAGGCAGCTTTGCACCTATCAATTAAGTCTTGCAGGATCTTGGAAAGTCAGGGTATAGGATCCTCCACCAGCCTCAGAGAAGGCCTTGAGGTAGTGATGGTATTTCACAAAATCTCATTAAATCTTGCAAGAATGCAGACTGTCATAACATTTAATACACAATGCAGCCAAACCATTCCAATTCCTTCCAGTATTCCTTCTTAAACACAATCCAGGCAATTATTTCAGACAGTGTTTGTCACAGGAGCTTGGAATGACCTCATCCTAATTATCTGCAAAGGAAGCCTGCTGTTCAAAGGGAAATCAGCTGTAAAGCCTGTGCCAAGTTCCAAGCTTTGCAACACTCGTCGGGTTTTCACAGTGTCAGCATTTTCATCTGCCCTCAGCAACCACACCCAGCTCAGTTTGAGTGTGAAAATGCAGATCTGGCCAGTGCCACGCATGAGAAACACATTCTTCCTGCATGAGACATAAGACAACTGTACAATTAAACTAATGATTATTATAGAGAAAAACATGCAAGTGCCCGAGGAAGGATTTAAATAGCTTTTGTCAAACCTACAATCTTTACACAACCCTTGGTCAGAAGTCACTGGGAGTCGGTGGAGTAAAATATGGCTAATTGTCGGTATTTTTCTTTATAAATGCACAGTTTAAACGTGAGCATGCCCAAGAGGCTGACCCAGCCAGCCCTCATTCCAGTCTGAACACTCAAAAAAATCCAGTGAGCACTGGCTGATATGACACATGCTTACCATAAATTGATCTTGAAAGACATTGAAATCAACCTCCAGGGTGGTGAATGTTTCTCCCCACCATCCTGTTCTTCTGATCTAAGTTTCTAGAGCCTTGATTCAGGCAGTCAATGAAATTACTACTGTTTTACAGATTGAAAGAGATCAACCAGAAATAGCCAAAGTTGGTGGTTTCAATCACTTTGTTCTGCCACCAAAGCTGCACTGCTTTACCACTTGGTCCATGAGCTGAATGTGGAGGGCACTGCTCACTATAAAAGACAAACCCAAGGGCACAGTGTAAGCATTTCTTGTTGCTCTAAAGAAACAAGAAATTCCCTCCAAAAGGAAAATTCCTGTCTAATTTGTGCACATGCCACTGTCAGAGCTGGAAATGCAGACACCTTTAAAGGGATGCAACAAATCTTCCTTGCAGTTGCCAGTTTGACCAAGAGATGGTACTGTGGGAATACACAGCCATGACAAGGCAGTGCTGACGGGATAAATACCTGCTTGGATCTAAACCACTCTGATTTAGAGGTTCATAAACACATACCTACATTGCAGAGGTGCATTTAAGAACACCTCTGAGGTCCCTTCCAGCCTCAACCACTCTGCAATTCTGTGAAAGTGAATCCGTACAATTAAGGCTGTGCTGTAAAAGGACTAAAACACAGGGAGTTTTTATTTAGCTTAAATGATGCATATAAGCAAGGGATTGTAAAGTCTAATATACTTTAGACATACTAAGAAAAACACCAAGTTCTCTGGTGTAATATTGTGTGATTGGCTTCTCAAATTACTCTTGAATTTGTGGAAGATCATAGGTTTCTGCAAAACTATTGGTGATTCACTCCACCATGAAAGATGTTAATTTCTGATATTTTATTTCCTATCTTTTGACCAATTATTTATCAATCCAATGGTGTCCCTTTAATATTACAGCAACTTAAAAAATGTGCTTAGCCCAACTCTGCAGTGCAATACTTTTAAATAGTCTGCATTATGCTACAAAAATTCTACTTTTTTTAGTTGCTGCCTTTGGCACATTTCCTCGTTTTGAAGAGGTTTCACTTTTTTGAATTAGGCACAAAGGCAACGGATGTACTGACTAATTTTTTTTTTTAACTCCTTGAAGAGTTTAGGATCTAAGTAGCTTGGGGTCAATGCTGTAGAGCAGCTCTCCAACACTTACATTTGAAGTGCATTCTGGGCATGGTTTAGAGCCATATTGAGATTTGCATTTCCTACTCTGGGGTTCCCAGTGCACAGCTTCTTGAAGGAATTGTCCCTGTCTGTCTCTAAATGCTTCACATCCCGCTGTGGAATTTGTCCTCATCTCTTGGGTGTCTTCAGTGTGGCCTGAGAGATAAAAGAGCCCTTGACATCTGCACACCAGGCCAGCAAGATAAGCTGGAAAGGTGGCAACATCACGTCCCACCCTGCATAAAGAAATCAAGCAAACAACTTTGTAAGAGGACAGTTTTTACAGACAGCTGGAGGAAGGAGCTGTTGCCCAGCAGAGCGAGCAGGAGCTGAAGACTTTCATGGTACAGGGAACCAGCCATGGGCCAAGGTAAGCAAAAATCACTTTGGTTAGTTCCAAGTATTTGCAAGCTGTGTGTCAGGGAAAAAAACAAATGTTCCTGCTCCAAGACAGTGTTCACGAGGCTTGTAGAAGAGCTGAGCTCACAGGGCAGGAGCCAAGACTGTGCTCTAAAGTCTGAGGGAGCTGGGTTTGCATGGCAGACTGCACAAAAAGGCACAGCAAACAAAAGTTGGTATCAGTGTCTAAGAGGAGCTTGAGAAGCAGCAAGAAGCAGCTAAGGCAGACAGGTGAGAGTCTGGAAGCAAAGGCAAGTGGGGTATCCTCGACAGAGGGAATGGAGGGCAGGGGTGGTGGGAGGTAACCCAGGCTACAAAACTGAAGCAGAGAGATGATGAAGTGTTTTAGCCACGGAGCAGGGAGAGGGTCCAGGTTCCAAGCAACCCTGAAGAAAGTGACAGGAAAAAAGGCAGCTCAATAGTCACTTGACAGCAGAGCAACCAAGCTCAGAGTGAAGGTTCCCACAGTTACTGGTCAGAAAGTCTCAAAGGCAGGGAGGGAATGTCTGAGTGGAGAAAATACTTGGTCAGCTGTTTGTGTGTCTCAGAATGTGGTTCAGGGCCAGGCTGCAGGCAGTTCACAGCCCCAAACTCATTCTGTATCTTCTCACACTACAGGTCTGAGCTTCAAAAAATGCGATTTCAAGGTCCCCATGAACAACAATAACCACCACACAGAAGAAATCAGCACTGAAAGGCTGATTGTGAGGCGGGGGCAGCCATTCACCATCACTGTGAACTTCTCAGCTCCAGTACACAACTACCTGCAGCAGATGAAGAGGACCTTCCTCATTGCACAGACAGGTAACACCACTACCAAACCTATCAGAGCTCCACACTCCTGAAGAACAGAGCTGGTGGCAAAGTCATCTCCAGAGCTGGACAGAGGTGCCCACATTGAGGCATGAGGCAGTGAACTGTTTATCTAAGGCAAAGTAGAGTCTCCTGCTGCTGCAGGGTCACAACCAGAGCCCTTTCCAGAAGAGATATTGCAGCACAATAACCAATACATGTTCACTACTCCATGATTTGAAAGTACTCAGAGGATCTCTCCTGACTTTTGGTTTAGGAATGTTCAAAGTTAACTAGCCTGTTAGAGATGTTTTGTGTTACAGAATGTTTTCTAGTGATATCCCCTAAGAAGGGCAGCAACATTCAGCCCCAGCCTGTTTTACCAAAACTTGAGCATTTGGCTGTGACTCTTGTTCTAAGACTGAATTCCAGGAGCAGCAGGTCTGCACCATTCTGGCAGTGAATACACTGGTTTCTACAAATCTATGAAATGCACATCTCACTTTCAAATGTGGAGGCCTGAGTGCAGTAGTAACCTTAGGAAGGCTCACAAGGCATTAAGCTGCTAAAGGGTTTAGACTCTCTCCTGAGGAGAGCTGTGGTTCCCAAACAGACAAGGTCCCTGCAGTCTGCACAGGTGAGGAATAAACACAGTGTTTGGAATAAACACAACCAGATCTCTTTGGCTACAGGACGACATCCTTCCAAAGGAGATGAAATCCAGGCTGAATTTCCCATCTCCAGCCTGGGAGACCAGAAGCAGTGGAGTGCAGCACTGGAAGAACAGGACCTGTGCTCCTGGACCCTCACTGTGAACACCCCTGCCAATGCTCCCATTGGCCAGTACACTCTGCTTCTACGTGCTTCCCAAACTTCTCACCACCTGGGAGAATTCACCCTTCTCTTTAACCCCTGGTGCCAAGGTATGTGGTCAGAAATGGAGAGGCAGGCTGGGATCAGTCACTTCACAGAAACAGCTTTTGGGCTCTGGCACTTTGCCCCCATGGAGGCTGAAGCTGACCCACCCAGTGCTCCCTGCCCCTCCTGCCCTGCTCCTCACAGCACCTGAGGAGAGAGGAAGGGGCTAAGAAAGCTCGAAGTTGCCTACCTCAGCACTTCTGTCCCGTTGCTGGAGTACTCCCCTGCCAGAGCCCTGCCCTTCTGCTAAGGAAAAATGCTTGATGAAGTGTTTCCTATAGTAAAGATTTTAAGATGAGTCAAGATTGTAACTAGTCTGATTAAGGCCACTGTATCTTTCTTAGTATTAGAGAAGTTACCAGCCAGGAGAGTAGCAGAGCCAGCAAGTGCAACTGCCTAGGTCTGGAGGAACTTTTTGAACAAGGAACAGAGATTACAACGAAATTCTTTTTTCTGTCTGATTCACAACCTGTGATATTTTTCAAGGCAGGATGCCAGGGACTGCTGAAGTCCCTGGAGTGCAGTGGAGTCTGCTGATGTCAGAGAGATGCAAGTGCATCTGAGACCAGGAATGCTTTCTTCCTGATGCTTTTTTCCCTCTGATCTAGATGATGAGGTGTTCTTGCCCAACGAGGCACAGCGGCAGGAGTACATTTTAAACCAGGAGGGTGTCATCTACTGGGGGACTGAAAATGCAGCCGTAGCACAACCCTGGGACTTCAGCCAGGTAAGCCAGAGGTCCAACATGTCTGTGCCCTCTCACAGCCACCAGCAGAGAAGGGTACATATACCCTGTGTGTACAGGATGCTGACAGCCTTATCCATCTCTGTGCTGTGGCTCTGATGAAAGACCTTGCTCTCTGCACTCACTTTGTCTAAGCCTCTGCAGGAGAACAGGGACCTCTGCATGAAATCACATTTTAGCTACCTTCTCAGGCTGTCCTATATAGATATGCATTGATCTATATTTGAGCTTTGTGTGCC